>NW_004443966.1:16910791-17092151 GCF_000243295.1 Trichechus manatus latirostris | reverse complement strand
AAAAACAAACCAGCTGCCATAGAGTCAACTGCCACTCATGGAGATCCCACGTGTACAGAGTAGAACTGCTCCATAGGGTTTCCAAACTTGTGACTTTTTGGAAGCAGGTCACCAGGCCTTTCTTCCAAGGCATGTTTGGGTGGGTTTGAACCGCCAACCCTTTAGTTAGCAGTCAAGTGCTTAACCATTCTTGACACCCAGGGACACAGATGCATACCCTATCTGTTTTAAAACACAGACTATCACAGGGAGGTTATTTCCTGTTGGGGTACAGGGAGCTGTGCAGATGCGGACAGGGGTTCATGCTTTTTTGATGGTTGAGTCATGTGAATGTATTATCCATACAAAAACAGCAAATAAAAAATTGTGTTTTATCTGGCACTTTTATCTTCAAATACCCATTGTTACCGACTTAGTCAGCACCTCAGGATCTCTTTCTAAGGCTGTCTGCTAAGTACTAGCAGCACTACTGACTACTCAACTGGACCCGACTACTAGCCCTGGTCCGAAGCCCTGGTGGGGCAATGGTTAAACGTTCGGCTGCTAACTGAAAGGGGGTTCAAACCCACCCAGCAGGTCCACAGGAAAAGAGACCAGGCGATCGGCTCCTGTAAAGATTACAGCCTAGAAAATCCTATGGGGCAGTTCACTCTGTCACATGGGTTCACTATGAGTCTGAATCGACTAGACGGCACCTCACACCACCTGGTAGGAATTTTAAAGGGGATGCCTCAAACTTGGGGTTACGATATTTCCTTTCCCCTTCACATCCTCACTTACACTCCTAGCCTCTACTTGAGTCATCTTCAGGCTAAGCAGTCTACATTACTAAAAAAGTCTGATCCTACATCGATATCACTGGTAGATAACATGAGCCGATTTGGCAAGAATGTGCACAGGGGCCAAAGGGAAAGGGGGCGGCTGCTCCCCTGGGCCCTGTGAGTCTGAAGAGAGACTGCATGGAGTTTCCACACGCAGCGCAGTCCTCTGCACCCGTAAGATTGTATCACGTGCCTTGCAGAACAGACTCTGTACAAACGACTTGGTGCACCATGAGTGTTGCATTCGTCTGGAGCATCTGTACCTAAACAGATCAGACTTACAGTGCTTTTAGTCTAGGCTTGGTTTGGCTTAGTGACCTTCCTAAGGGCAGGGTGGGGCTGGGCAAGGTCTTGAGTGGATGGGATTAAAAAAAAAAACCTACTGCCATCGAGTCAATTCTGACTCCTAGCAACCCTATAGGATAGAGCAGAACCGCCCCATAGGCTTTCCAAGGCTGTTATCTTTGTGGAAGCAGACTGCCACACCTTTCTCCTGAAGAATGGCTGGTGGATTCGAACTTCCAACCTTTTGGTTAGCAGCCGAGTGCTTTAACCACTGTGCCACCAGGGGTCCTCAAAGCTTCACTCAACATGGGGCTTGAACCCACGACCCTGAGATTAAGAGTCTCATGCTCTACCGACTAAGCTAGACGGAGTGGAGTATTTCTCTCGCCCAGAGAATGAAGCTTCCCCTCATTTCTCTGCCCCAAGTACCAATCACTACCCCTGCCAATTCCGATGGATTCCAGAAAACAGTTTTGTAAGTCTCCTTTGGAGGCCTGCTAGGAGTCCCTGGGTGGTGCAAACGGTTAAGTGCTTAAGGGCTTACTACTAACCCAAAGTCTGATGGTTCATACCCACCCTGAGGCACTTCGGAAGAAAATCCTGGCAATCTGCTTCCAAAAGTTCATAGCCTGAAAACCATATGGAGCAGTTCTACTCGCCTACACATGGGGTCACCATGAGTCTGACTCCACAGCAACTTGTTTTGGGGTGTAGGGGAGGGCTGCTGCCCATTCCTTCAGGAAGCTTGAAGGGAAGAGTGCCTAAACCTGTCTCTCTTCTGAGGAGCAGGTGGGAAGCGCTGGACATCCTCCCACCATTTTACCTGAGCAGTCCTTCTTTCATTTGTGTTAATATAGGAGATACCGGTTGACCCCCAAAGCGTGTTCTCAATTCATATGTCAACCAGTTTCCAGGGGAGTCTTTCTGGACCTAGAGAATTGCTTAACGGACAGCATTCCACGGCTAAAGCCAGCATGTGTTCAGGAAGATGTGTGGGCACCTTAGGGAGCTAAGAACACACAATCAAGAGGAGACCAGATTAACCCAAGGACAGAGATCGGGGAACAAGCACAAAACGGTAATCACAGTAATCCTTGTATGTGCTATACTCTGGGCTAGAGATTTAGCATACATTTTCTCCAGTCCCCAGGACCTGCAAGGTAAGTAGCACTGCCTACACTAGATTGCTTACTATCTCTATCGTTTGTGATCTCTCTCTCTCTCTCTCACACACACACACACACACACACACACACACACACAAGCACGCGCGCGCGCACCTTACCTGCTGGCTCCCGCTCATCTGTTTCAGCTTAAATGTCCCTTCCTTTGAGGTCTTTGCTTAACACTCCATTTAATGTATGCCAACACCCCCCACCATTATTCATCATTTCAGTACCCAATTTATTTCATGTTGCTTATTTCACTTGTTAACTGACTTTTTTTTCATGACTATATTCTCCACTAGATTTTAAGCTTAGTGTGAGTAAGCATCATATTAATCTTCTCATTGTTCTGTCTCCAATGCCTAGCCCAATCAATGGCAGTAAGTAGTCAAAGTTATTTGCTGAATTAACAATTATTAACATTACTTAGGTTGTTAATTAATAATGACTTCAGTATGTGTTATTAATAAACTTTTAACGTTGGGCAGCAGTCTCAGCGATTAAAATGAGAAAAATAATAGATAATAGAAAAGAAGTGAAACATTAGGTTTCGGTTTAAGATTTCAAGAGGTCCTGAGAGCACAGCTAGGGCTCATTTTAATACACAGTCAATCTTATTCTTGATTATTTTCAGGAAAGGAGGTTTCACTCCCAGTTTCTAACTTGTTCATTCATCCATATATTTAAAAAAAGAAATATTTAGTGAATAATTTATTGTGTTAAACACTGAGGATACAAATATGCATAATATTCAATCTCTTTTCTTTAAGACCTCAGATACAGATCAAAAGAAATATAAGATAGTATGATAAGCATCTTAATAGTCACAAGTAGAAATTACTTTTAGAACACACTTTGTTTGGCGTGGGAATGACAGAGGGAGGTCACAAATTCAGAGGGAGAAAGCTCTGAATTAAAGTCACTTAAACTCGGAATTAAAACAAGTTAAAAACCCTCCAGCCTGTTTCCAGGCTGAATCATGCAAAGCTCGGGGAGGAGGGAGATTTACCCACTGCAATTATTCTCTGGTTTCCTTTAAGTAACAATGTAAGTCTAAGCAAAGTCCAAACCAAGGTGGGTAACAACAACAAAGCAACTTAGGGGAAACAGGCAGAGAAATGAGCAGGATCTACTTGTTTGGTTCAGGAAAACACAATAGCGTCTATAAGGTTGGTATCAAAAATTTGTTGGTGTTGTTGTGTTGTTGAGTCTATTCCGACTCATAGAGAGCCTATAGGACAGAAAAGAACTGCCCCATAGGATTTCCTAGGCTGGTGGCACAGTAGTTAAGCGCTCAGCTACTAACCAAAAGGTCAGCGGTTCGAATCCACCAGCTACTCTGCTGGAGAAAGATGTGGCAGTCCACTTCTGTAAAGATTTATCTGCTTCTGTAAAGATTTACAGCCTTGGGATCCTATGGGGCAGTTCTACTCTGTCCTGCAGGGTCACTAGGAGTCAGAATCAAGTTGACAGCAATGAGTTTAATCTTTACGGATGCAAACTGCCACATCTTTCTCCCGTGGAGCTGCTGGTGGATTCGAACCTCCAACCTTTTGGTTAGCAGCGGAGCATTTTAACCACTGTATGAGCAAGGCTCCTGACAGAAATTAGGGGCCTGAAAAAAACACACACACACAACCACCCATTTCCACATACCCCCACCCCCACCTGCCCCCATTATGTCATCCTTCCCCAGTCAGGGTAACGCACTGGTCCAGAGTTTATCTCCAAACATTTGGAAACAGTTAACCTTTAATTTACTGAATAAATATGAAACTGTCAGCCGATGTCTCAATCAAAGCCAAGTGGTGTCCCAGCTGGGTTAGGTGTCAAAGCCCACAGCAAGTGTGGGTGGATGGTGCAGGACACAGGAGACGCCCTGTGTGGAAGGCCGTTACTGAGCAGGGGATGTGGCAAGGAGCGGGGGGAGCATGGGGGGGGCAGGGAGCAGAAGCGAGGGGCCCTTTCACCTTAACATAAAGTAACACAGGAACATGCACTCTCACACTTTCTTAGGTTCTTCCGTCTTTAGCTCTGAAGAGGCTCAAAACATTCAGAATGAACAAGAGAAAAACCAAGATGAGGGAGAAAAGAGCTTGGGGAGGTACCAAGAATTCTCCCTGAACTTCACAGTCTTGGGTTCTGAGATTTGGTCCAGGACTTCATCTCCTTGTTTTATCTGAACTCATGTGACATCCCAAATCAAAAATGAGAAAATTCTACACTGGCTTCAAGACTAATTTTATTTGCTAAAATCCAGCATACTGAGTCACCAAGTACCTTAATTCATTTAAACATTTACTTTAAACACCTACTCAAATAGTAGGCATTTTGCTAAAAGCAAGGGCCTGGAAACCCTCCCAGTATCACTGGATGGTTGTGGTGGGGGGGAGTGTGATGGGGTGTGTGTGAAGGAAACAAATAGTTACAACAGAGTGAGGACAGAAGAATAGAAACAGTGCCCGAGGCGGTCAGCGGAGGCTTACTGGGAGGCAGCGGCGTTTCAGCAGAGTCCACCAGCTGGACCAAGAGAGAGAGAGCACTCCAGGCTGAAAGAGCACCATGTGCATCCCCAGGGAGGCACGACCGCAGGCCTGCTGGGTCAAGGAGTGACACATTCTAGCACAGCTCGTATTGGGGTGCCAGAGAGGCCTGGTAGGAGACTGATGATGAAGGGCCTCGACTCAAGGGGCCAGACTTTATTTCATAGGTGACGCGGAGCCACAGATGGATTTTAAGCAAAAGAGAGGCATGTCCTGATTTGCATTTTGGAAAATCAGCCTGTGTTTTGGAAAGAGGCAGTGAAGAAAATAAAATCAGAAGAGGGGAGAGACTTAAAATGTATGAGTTTCTATCCATCACATATAAACTATTTCTGTTCAAAAGAACAGTTCAGACTAAAAAGCCAATATTAATTACAAACCTGTACGCAGTACTTGGAGTCCATGGGTGGTGCAAACGATTAACGCCATCGACTGCTAATCTAAAGGTTGGAGGTTCAAGTCCATAGAGAAGTGCCTTGGAAGACAGGCGTGGTAGTCTACTTCTGAAAAACTAGCCACTGAAAACCCTATGGAGCACAGTTCTACTCTGACATACATGGGGCCATCATGAGTTGGAACTGACTCAATGGCAACTTTTATTTTTTTCAATGCAGCACCAGTGGCTAAGTGCTCGGCTGCTAACCAAAAGGTCAGCAGTTTGAACCCACCAGCAGCTCTGCGGGAGAAAGACGTGGCAGTCTGCTTCTGTAAAGATTTACAGGCTTAGAAACCCTATGGGGCAGTTCTACTCTGCCCTATAGGGCCGCTATGAGTTGGAATCGACTTGACGGCAACGAGTGGTGCATACCAGGCTCATGTACTAATTTAATCTTCACAAAAATCCTCTGTAAAATTCCTACTTGATTGGGTTACTGTAAAGATAAATTAATAACAATTTTGTATGTAAAGCACATAGCACGGTGTCTGGCACATGGTAAACTCTCAGAAATGGCTCCTTGCTAATGGTGTAGTGAAAAATACTACAAGTCTGTTTAAATTTAAAACAAAAGAGTTTTATTACAGCAGGAAAAAAAGCATTTCATGAAACAGGAAACGCAGTGCTGGGAGAAATCCAACAACGTGCTCCAGCTAGCTACAGTGTAACAGGTTTAAAAAGGCAAAAACCTCCAACAGGGAGGGGGGCAGCTGGAACATCTCTGATTGGTCAACATTTACAAAGTTGCAGGTGGCAAAGTCTTAGTTGACCACTCTTGCAAGAGTTGACCTCCTTTGCAAAGAGGGGGGCTCCAGGTGACGGGACATGGCTGACCATGAATTTCCTGGAATATTTTTAAATGCAGTTATTCCTAAATACAGAGTATTGAAAAAGGGGGCCAGAAAAATATTTCTTTAAGGAAGTCTAAGGGTATGGCTTAGCCACTAAAGTCACATGTTTAACACTATGCCTAACACCTGTACAAAGCTGAATAATCTCTTCTTAACATCGAGCATTTCTAACCACAAATTTGAAATAAGCAGAGCAGGGTAAGCAAAACTGCATTTTTCTGTAGAACTGCTTGTATCTAGGTGAAAGATACAGTGGAAATTTTACAGAAGTGACAGACTGCATGATATGACAGACGCTGTCTTTAAAAATGCAAAATGGAGTCACTTAGGACAAGAAGGGATTTGGCCCAGACCTTAGCCAGAAGTTCCAGCCATGTCAAGAGCCTTAGTTTTTGGAATGCTCTTCCTCACTAGCCTGCATCTGCTCAAACACCTTCCTCCCTTGAGTTTTCACAGCAACCTATTTATTGCAAGGTAGTTACTCAAAGACTTTACCATCAAAGACTTTTTTAGGGGTGGGGAGGAGTTGGAGCTGATTGGGGATCAGTCAAGTCTGGAAGCCTGGGGTTTCAAAAGGCTGACCTCCAGGGAGCTAAGGTTGTTTTCTTCTAGTGCTTTATACCACAGTGACCTTGTTCTTTCAAATGCCTGCTATACCTTCGCAGCGAAGTTTCATCTGTTTTGATTACATTGTGGGCAAAAATAATACATGCACATCAAACTATGAAAATTCAAAAAAAATTATCAGAGTTTAAAGCTGAGATCAAGTCAAAATCACAGCATAGTTAATTATAGAAATTATTATTGTGTTCCCTGTTAATTAGACATAAATGCTGTTTCATTCCCATAAATGACAGTAATGACTGGTCAGGGATGGAAGTGTCTCAGGGGCCTCTCTGAAGACTGGCCAGACATTCCTATTTGATGTCTAGCAGGAAGGGGCTGGGGTGGGGAAGGCAGAATCTCTGTGGGCTTCAGATATATCCTCTTGCTTTAGTAATGACAGAACCAGAGATTACTTGCCTTTTCCCTTAAAGGCCTATCTATGTGCTATCTTTAGCCTAAAGCTAGCATTTGAGTTCCTTCAGTCCCCATCAAGAAAAGAAGTGTCACCCAGCACTGAGGGGCTGAAGAGAAGTCCGTATTTTCTCCACCTCTCCCCACCCTCCCCCAAGCCATACCTCTCCAGTTGTCCTCGAGTCAACCCCAACTCAAGGGGAACTCGTGTGTCAGAGTAGAACTGTGCTGCATAGGGTTCTCCAGGCCTCTTCCCAGGCACCTCCAGCTGGACTCAAACCTCCAACCTTTCGGTTAGCAGCTGAGTGATTAACTGCTTACACTACCCAGGGACTTATGCCTAGGGTGTCTGCATTCTTCCTGCCCCACTCCCCACCCTTGGATCTAAAACGCAGAGGAACCCCGGCAACAGGCTAGCCAGGGGGCGCTCTACCGGGGGCTGGAACAGAGCATTCAGTTCCTCGGGTGGGCCTGGGGCCTTTATTCGGCTTGGTGTGGGGAGGGCCCCTCCTCCCCTAGCTACCCTTTTGTGGGCTTATCTCATATTCTTATTTAGCACTTGTCACCTTTCATTAACTTCTGTTGCAGGCCGGGGTTTTCGTTTCAAATTTACGTGGCCAGGAGAGGCTTTCTGGAGCCATTTCAGATGCAGACACACACATCACAGAACTGTCCGCAAAAGTGACACCTCTCTCAGCCACAAGTCGAGGAGGCGGGGATATCAATTTGAATTCTGGGCTCCCAATCAAAATATGCAGAAAGGGACACGTTACTCTTTGTAAGTCGCAAAGTAAACAGAACTTCAGCCTGGAAAGCAAATGTCCTTCTGATTATTTAAACTGCAGCTCTAAAGAGGACAGACTATTCCTTGGTTCCAACAACTTCAATGAGGACATTTCAGGCAAATACAGAGAAAACAAATACAAAGTAAGGTCAAAGTAGCCCTTGTAACATCCAGTTCCTATTAATATACTCACATCCTGGGGAGTGTTTGTCCCAGCCTTTTGGCAATTATCATCTGCAAACTGTGTTGCCCTGCATTCTGAACGGTTTTCATCAACTCGTAAGAATCCATACCCATGTCCTCCTACGTGTTTGTTCCCCTTTCACATCATCCATGCACAGACACGAAGCCCTACACTGAGAAAACACGCCCCCCGTGGAGAGAGCACAGCTCATCTTCCTTGCAGGTCATATCACCACTCATTTCTGGTTCTTTGGGAACTATATTTTCATCAAAGTGCCCCTTAACACCTTGCTACTCAAAGTATGATCCACAAACCAGCAGCATCAGCATCACCTGGGAGCTTGTTAGAAATGCAGACTCTCAGGCCCCACCTCCCCACACCCCCTCTTGCTGTCGAGTCGATTCCGACTCATACTGACCCTGTAGGACAGAGTAGAACTGCTCCATAGGGTTTCCAAAGCTGTCATCTTTACGGAAGCAGATAGCCATGTCTTTCTCCCGAGGAGCGGCTGGTGGGTTCGAAACACCGACCTTCTGACTAGCAGCCGAGCGCTTAACCACTGTGAGACCAGGGCTCCTTGGCCCCACCCCAGAACTCCTGAATCAGACTCTGCAATTTACAAGATCCCTTACGTGATTCACACTACAGTGTGAGAACACTGCTTCAAAAAAGAACATGAATTTCATAACGCTATTATCTACCAAAACAAAACAAATATTTTTGTACAGAAAACTGAAATACAATAGGGCATGCATTTATTAACAATAATAAATGCCAGGATGCTTAGGTGACTGCCAGGCCCTGTCATAATGCCTGTAAGTGTATTAGCTCATGATTCCTCACTATAACACAGGACGTGGGTTCCATCCTCCTCATTTTGAATGATGATGGACAAAGGCAGAGGGAACTTAAATAACTTGTCCAGTGTCATATGGTTAGTAAGTGAAAGAGGCAGGATTTGAACCTAGGCAGTCTGACTCCAGCGGGCATGTTTTTAACCATTACACTACACCACCTCCCAGCAGTATTCACTTGTATTCAGGAAATGAAAGTTGATTCGGGACCAGAAAGAAAAAGCTAGGTTGCTATAATGTCCTCCGTTCAGGCTCAGTAATATTTAGAAGCAGAGACCATTTGCATTGGAGACCACAATGTTCTTACTGAACTCCCTTGAGCACTACTGAGAACACTGAGGCTTAGAAAGAGGGGGTGTGAAAGCCAGTGGCTTTCCCAAAAGGAAGAGGTCTTGGGTCCCCAGTGCACTTCCAACCCCACCCCTGCCTCTTCTCTGAAACACCCTAATTCTTCCAGGGCTTTGCTCTTCCAAAACACCTCACACACATCAAATATCAAATGACAGCTTCTTCTGTTCTTAACTCTGATTCAAATTCTGAGAACATCCATCCTGTTGTGATAAATTATCATCTGTCCTATTTAAAACCTCCTCATTTGAAAAAAAAAAAAACCGGGAGGGAAGGTAGGCACTTGTAAATCACCCTAATACTAAACACTGTGACAATTAACATTCAAAGTATAACAGGAACTTTCAGATCTTATAGCCAAAGAGCTCTTCTTTGATGAGAATCAGTCCTGAGATCTATTAAGTATTAATTAAGATAGAATCTTAGTCTGGGCTCCAAAGAGTCATTTACCTGCTAGTTGGAGCTCCACTAATGTATTTATAGATGAAAGGAGAGTAGAAGTCAAGACCCAAATTTTCTTGACTATGGAATTTGTGCCATCTCATCTAAGACGCCTATTTTTAACCAAATGGTCCTTTCTGTCAAAGTTTAGCATCCCGCAAGGATCTCTCAAGCCCAGAATGTTTGCAGAATGCAGGGCGGGAGTTCCTGGAACAGACTTCAGACGCCCAAGGAGGCTGAAAACTCTTCCTGTTTAAAGTATAACTTCTGCTATAAAAGGCACTAAAAGACTTTCGTTTGGAAGCCTGCCCCATCTGGTGGGAGGCAAGATAAACTACACCGTCCCCTTAAATGCCAGCCTCACAACAACAACCATTTCTTAACTGAAGCAGCAATGCCCTTCTCATAACCTCCACTTAAGAGGTAAACAAGGAACTACAGATTGAACTAAGAAAGATCACAGTGTCCATTTTGAAACACATGGTGTAAACATAAATCACTTACTATTTGAAATGTCCTAGGGAGACATGGCTACTCCCAAAGACAAAAAACACAGTCAGGTCTGACCACGCTGCCATCTTAGACCACTTCTCCCAGGGGGCCCCCATGAGGGCTAGAGAGAGACAGCAGCCCACCCTTTGGAAAACAATGCAGTCTACAGTCACAGATCAAACACCTCAAGAATTCTCTCTAGATACCCCAGTCCAAGTGAGGCAGACAGCCTCAGAGCCCAACCCTTCTAAAAGACACCTGTTCTGGCTTATCCTCCTACATGGAGCAGAAGAAGCTGCACGTTCTTCTAAAATTGTCCTTGACAAAATAACCACAGAACGGGCCACAGATGATCTTAACCGATTTTAGCTGGTTTTCAAAGTCATTTTGGCATTTTAAGTGACCTGTTAGCTCATTAAGTGAAAAATACATACAAGCACCCTGCCTCTGGGTGGAGACTTAACATGCTAATAAAGGAAAATAGACTTCTCCCTCTATCCCGGAGAACCGAACTCTTGTCTAGAGAAAATGCATAGTCATCCCCAAGCTCTGAGCGCCTGTGTGAGGGTCAATCCTGAATATTTATGATGAATTTGCATTTCCTTGTCTGCTCTCTGTAAAAGCCTACCACCCCAAGCTGCCTACGAGCAGTCTTGGAGGTAGCATTGCCAACTGCTCCTTTCCTTGCGCAACGAAATAAATGTGTCTTTCTGATCTCCCACCTTGGCCGCTTGTTTATTGGCTGTAACAAGTCACGCGGAGCAGAACCTGGGGTTCCCCCCAACCCCCGGCAACACAAGGGCACTTACCTTGCACTGCCCAGACACACAGATGGCTGTGCCATTCAGGTCACAGGGAGTGCCATCAATGACCTTCTCAGCTTGCCGTACATAGAAGCGGTAACCCATTGCCTGGCAGTTCAACTCACACTTCCGATTGCCCTTTACTAGGGGGAAAAAAAAAACAAACAAACAAAAAACAAAAGATGAGGTATAACAGATACCACCTCTTAGCTACAGAATCAATCATCAAACATTTCTATATGCTTTTATTGAGATAAAATTCATGTAACAGAATTAACTGTTTTAAGCATTTTTTAAAATGCGTGTTCCTCCTTTTTTTATTGTGATAAATATATATGCAACAAAACATTTGCCATTTTTTTTCCACGTACAATTCAGTGACATTGATTGCACTCATCGTGTTGTTTCCAAATAACAGAATCTCACTGCCTCCAATATTATGAGTGAGAAGATTTCCAGGGAAGATATATTTCCATATCCAAAAGAAATATATGGGCCAAGTACACACTGATTTTTTAAAAACTGTTTTTGGAGGCAAGACTGATGTTATGCTCAGCCATAGACAGCATGTCCCGGGGTCAAGACTTTGTCTGAAAATCTGATTACTGGACTGGATAATACTGACTTTTTCTTACACAACACAATACATCATATTTTCCCCAGTGTGGCTGCCTGAATACCGTAGCAATGAGCTTCCTTCTATTCCAAAGCCATAGAAAACTGTTAACAGGAAATAACATGGAGCCTCTGGGACCACATAGTTCAGGGAAGACAGAATAGCCTATGTACTTCAGCTCTACCTTAGAAGTCAAGAGACCTGGTTTCTTGCCCTGGCTATCCAAAAGATGTAAGAAATGATCTTGGAAAAATCAATGAATGCCAAAGATGGAAGCACCTTTGGGAACTGCCTAAAATCAAATATAATTTTACTGATAAAAAAAAGCAGCAGGCCTACGGAAGAAAGTGACAAGTTAGTGGCAAAAGTAGTCTCCTACAACTTGCTTTCTCTTTTCATCTATCAAGACTTCACTCTCTCACTTCCAAGATCTGAGCTATCTGAAGCAATATGAGGAACTATGTAGGTACATCGCATCTTAAGTAATACAAGTGTTTGTGAAAGGTAGCCTTACCCGGGATAAGGGTTTTGGGTTTTCACTTCTCTGGGCTTCCTTCAAGTTATCTCTAGCCCTTGGGATACCTCCCTTGGTGGTTAAAATTTTATTTCTCAATATTTGCAACCAAAACTACAGAAGACTATTCTCAGAACAAATACACATGGCTGAACATAAGACAATTATGGCAGAATCTCCAAATCACTGAAAATAACCCAGAGGAATGGCCTCAAGTCTGGGCTTCTCTCACCGGTGGCCCATACCAGTCCCCCAACCTGGCCCTCTGTTTATGCGGCTTAGATGGTATTCCTACCTTCTCAGATTTGCAACAAGCAAAAAAGGGGATCCTAGGAGATAACTGAAACCTGAGGATAATTGAATCCCTAACAAAATTCCCTAGAATCCTGTTGCCTTAGCAATACTTAAGCTGGTGCTTCTTACAAAATTACATGAGGACTTGTCTAGAACCTGCATATACTCCCCATCCACTTTGAAATTCTACATAAAAATACATTTGAAGGGCTTCAGATTAAGGTTTTTCACAACTAGTCATGTCATTTTTTTTTTTAACCCTTGACTAAAATTATAATTCTGATGGTAGAAGACTCTTCTGTAGACAAAATTTGTTATGGTTTTATCAGTACACAAAAAGGGAGAAAAGTAGTAGAATGAAATAAGAGCAAGTGGGCACAAACTTCTCCTCCCTGTTTATCTTCTTATTCCTCTCCCTCTTTGTTCTCATCTGCTTTCTAAATGTCCTCCTGTCCCCAAAAGGAAGACTGTTATCTTCTTTACACTAAGGTAGTGGTTCTCTAAATGTGGTCCCTCGACCAGCAGTATCAGCATCACTTGGGAACTGGTTGAAAATGCAAATTCTTGGGCCTCATCCCAGACCTTCTGAATAAAAAATTCTAGAGACGGAGCCCAAAAAAACCAAACCAAACCAAATCTTTTGCCGTCAAGTTGATTCTGATTCATACTGACCCTACAGGACAGAGTAGAACTGCCCCATAGGGTTTCCAAGGAGCGGGTGGTGGATTTGAACTGCCGACCTTTTGGTTAGCAGCCAAGCTCTTAACCACTACGCCACCAGGGTTCCCAAGATGGGACACAATAACCTGTATTTTAGCAAGCCCTCCAGATGATTCCGGTGCACGCTCAAGTTTGAGAATCACTTCTCCAAAAAAACACAAGCAGCAAATAGACTTGATAGCAGCTGACTGATTCTTCTTATTTTGAATCAAAGATGTTAAAATCCCAAACCTAAATTTAAAAGGTAATGTTGTTGTGTTGTTGTTGTATGCTGTCAATTCCCACTCATAGTAACCCTATAGGACAGTGTAGAACTGCCCCCATTGGGTTTCTGAGGCTATAATCTTTATGGGAGCAGGTCACCAGGTCTTTTCTCCCATGGAGCCACTGGTGAGTTTAAATTGCCAACCTTTGGCTAGCAGTCAAGTGATTAACCATTGATAACATAACCCCAAATGCATGTACTATCTTTGACTAATTTAAGATACTACCAGCTATCTAGATCTCTGATATTAAAAAAGTCATCTGATCATGAAAAGGAGCTCTGGTGGTGCAATGGTTAAGAGCTTGGCTGGTAACCAAAAAGTTGGCAGTTTGAATCCACCAGCCACTCCTTGGAAACCCTATGGGACAGTTCTACTCTGTCCTATAGGGTCACTACAAGTTGGAATTGACTCGATGGCAATGGGTTTAGTTTGTTTGGTTTGGATCATGAAGGAAAAAAATACTAGAGAATATACAAGAAAATTTAGGTTACTTAGAATAAAGCAGCTAACACCTAGCGGATCTACCCTCAAATTCAGGGTAAAGATGGCAAATTTAAATCACTCATTGAGCTCTGTTCCTTCCAGAAAACTCATTGATATAATGAGAGTAAAGAGTGGTTTTTCTAAAGCATAAACCCAAAAGGATAAAGAAGGACCATTATTAATGACTTAATAGACCAAGAAAGCTGATCTTAAACAGGAATAGAAGCAATGAGTTACCTAGCATCTCAGAATCTCCAAAAGGTAACTTTGGAA
The DNA here is from genome assembly GCF_000243295.1 of Trichechus manatus latirostris. NCBI lineage: Eukaryota > Metazoa > Chordata > Mammalia > Sirenia > Trichechidae > Trichechus > Trichechus manatus. The sequence continues at coordinate 17,077,960 of NW_004443966.1, read as the reverse complement.
ATAGGGGAGAGAATGGGCCTAAAAACATAAAAATTGCTTGTAAGAATGGTTAAGAAACAATTACAGGTTCCAGTTTTCAGAATGGTTAGGTAAAGACCTCTGAAAATCTGTTTCTCCATAAAAGCAATTAAAACACTGGTAGAAATGATCAAAATCAACTTTTTAAAAACTTCAGATATTAACCAAAGGCTTACAACCCAAGGAGTGCTAATTCAAGAAAAATGGCTAGATTTCTGTAAGAATAGTGACCTATTCTTGGCATTTTAATTTGATCTATTCCTATCCCCTTTTCTCCAGCTTCTAGTCACCTTGAAAACTGGTAGCCTTGCAATTATGGCAGCTGTGAAATCCAATAGCCTAGAAGCCACTGCTGAAAGGAAGAACAGGTTTGGAGCTTCCCCAAAGCACCATCACCAGAGAACTGTCACTATTTGATCTGTCTGTCAGTTTCCAGCAAATCCTCCTCACAGGCTTGTTGTATTTGACCTGACTCAGAGCTCACTCAGTGCAAACTGCTTTTTCCCTGGGGCATTTGTCAAAAACAATCAGCAGCAATTGTTTAACATCACAGTTGCCTGAAGTGGAGATAACAATAGGAGCAAATAAGAGACTGACCAAAAACTTAAAAAGGAAAAGCTAAGGAATAAAATGCTAATAGGGCACAATGGTTAAGCCCTCAGCTGCTAACCAAAAGGTTGGCAGTTCAAACTCACCCAGCAGCTCTGCAAGAGAGAGGCCTGGCAATCTGCTCCCATAACGATTACAACCTAGAAAACGCTATGGGGCACTTCTACTGTCACATGGGGGTTGCTATGAGTGAAAATTGACTTGATGGCACCTAACAACAACCACAACAGGGAGCTTTGAAAAGTTCTGATGTATTCCTGGGAATTTAGAAGGCCACATGCATATGAAGGGCTGTGCACATGCCCAAGAAACACCTTGGAAGGCCCTAATCTCTCACCTCCGGCTGACCTTAAGGCATTTCACAAAAAGGAAGTAAAGGTTAAAGCAGTGTTGTAAACTGCCTTCCGGAGCATGGAAATCATGTTCCAACACATACACAGAGTCCTTCAGCAAAGGCTGGGAGACTTACTGGTTTCAGGCATTTAAGAAAATCTCTGTGCAATCATTGGCCAGTATGCCAGCCAAGCAGTGGATACACACAACAAAAAATTCAGAACATACAGAATAATTTCAAGAAAGCCAATAAACAAATAGTAACAATAACAACAACAACAACAAATAGCCACAACAATAAAAACTTTGTTGGAGGGAAGTAAATCTGATTTTTGTCCAATTTTCAACAAAAAAATTACAAAACATACAAAGAAACATAAAAATATGGTACATACATACAGGAGAAGAAAAAAAAAAAACAGCCAATAGAAACCGTCCTTGAGGCAGCCTAAATGTTGGATTTACTAGGCAAGAACTTTAAATCAGCTATTATAAAGATGTTCAAAGAACTAAAGGAAACATATCTAAATAATGGAAGGAAAGTATGAGAATCATGTTTTACTAATAGAGAATATCACAAGAGATAGACATTTAAAAAAATAGCAATTCAGGAATCAAAAAGTACAATAATTGAGATTATTGAAATATAGCCCTTCCTTTACTAGAAGGGCTCAACAGCAGATTTCAGTAGGCAGAAGAAATAATCAGTGTACTTGAAGATAGGTCGATTGAGATTATTCAGTCTGAGGAGCAGAAAGAAGAGATAATGAAGAAAAATGAAGACAGCCTCAGAGACCTACGGGACATCGTTAAGTGTACCAACATATGCATAGTGGAAATCCCAGAAGGAGAAGAAAGATAGAAAGGGATAGAAATAACATTTGAAGATATAATGGCAAACTTTTCCAAATTTGATGAAAAACATTAATCTAGACATCCAAGAAGCTCAGCAAACTCCAAGTAGGAAAAACTCAAAAAGATCCACACCAAGACACATCATAATCAAACTGTTGACAGCCAAAGACAAAGGAAGAATCTTGAAAGCAGCAATAAAAATGTGCCCATCACATATAAGGGATCCTCAATAAGATTAACAACTGACTTCCTCACCAGAAATCATGGGGACCAAAAGTTAATGGGATGAAATATTCCAGTGCTTAAAGAAAAGGACTGTCAACCAAATATTTTATATCCAGCAAAATCATCCTTTGAAAATGAAGGAAAAATAAGCCATTCCCAGATAATTCATTGCTGGCAGTAATACTACAAGCAATACTAAAGGGAGTCCTTCCTGCTGAAATGAAAGGTCACTGTACAGTAACTTAAATCTGCACAAAGAAATAAAGGGCACTAGTAAAAGTTATAAAAGACAGTATAAATGTACTTTTTGCTTATAACTCTTTTCTTCTTCTACCTGATTTAAAATATAACTACATTAAGCAATAATTATAAAAACTGATGAGATTATAATGTATAAAGATATAATTTGCATGACAATACTACTATAAAGTGGGAGGAGGAGCTATATAGAAGTTTTTTTGTATAATATTGAAATTAAATTAGTATTAATCTGAACAAGATTGTTATAAGTAAAGATGTTAATGTAACTTGCAGGGCAAAAACTATGAAAATAACTCAAAATGTATAATAAAAGAAATGACAGGGGATTAAAAATGTGCAGTACAGAATATCTATTTAACACAAAAGAAGACAGTAATGAAGGAATAGAGGAACAAAAATCGCATACAACAAATAAAATATAAAACAAGTAGAAAAATGGTATACATAAATTCTACTTCATCAGTAACTACATTAAATATAAATAGATTAAACACTCTAATCAAAAGGCAGAGATTGGGAGAATGGATTTAAAATCATGATGCAACTATATGCTGTCTATAAGAGACACTTTTTAGATTAAAAGGCACATATAGGTTGAAAGGAAAAGGATGGAAAAAGATGGTAATGTAAATAGTAATCAAAAGACAGTGGCATTATACTAATATAAAAAATATATATTAAGACAAAAAAATGTTAACCAGGACAAAAAAGGACATTTTATAATGATAAAACAGTCTATTAATCAGGAAGACATAAAAAGGAATGAAGTAGTGATACATGCTATAATATGGATCAACCTTGAAAACATTATGCTAAGTGAAATAAGTCAGTCACAAAATGCTATATATTGTATAATTCCATTTATATGAAATGTTCAGAGTAGGCAAATCTGTGGAGAGAGAAAGTAGATAAGAGGTTGCCAAGAGCTGCAAGGTGGGGCAGAATAGGGAGTGACTACTAACAGGTATGAAGTTTCTTTTTGGGGTGATAAAAGTGCTCTGGCATTAGATAGTGGTGATGATTGCACAACTTTATGAATACACTAAACACCACTAAATTGTACAATTTAAACTGATAACTTTTATGGTATTTTAATTTTATCTCAAGAAACCTGTTATTAAAAAAGAAGAAGAAGAGGAAAAGTAGTTAGACTTCCAGATCCCCAGGAAATCATCAAATAAATAATTCAAAAAATTTTCCATTTCCAGTTGAAGAGGCCCACCAAGTGCCTAGTGCAATGGCGTCAGGGGTGGGTTAGATTTTAGCCTACGCAGAACCAGAATGCTCCTTAGAAGAGAGGATGGAGAGACTTTATCTTGCTTACTTTAGACACGTCATCAGGAAAGACCAATAGCAAGAAAAGAATATCATGTTTGGTGGAGGATCAGTGAAAACAAAGGGATATCCTCAGTGAGATAGACTGACACAATGGCTGCAAAATGGGCTCAAAGATATCAAAGATCATGGAGAAGGTGCAGGACCAAGCAACATTTGGTTCTGTTATACACAAGGTCTCCATGAGTCCGAGCCTACTTAACAGAAATTAACAATAACAAGAAGTTAGTTAGCCTATTACTGTTTCACAGATACTAACAGAAGATACAAGATTCCTGAGTCAGAAAGAAAGCATTTTATTACAGCAGAGCAAGCAGCACTAGCATCAGTATTTTTGTACTGGTTCCTCCACGCCTCCAAGTCCCAAGGTGGGTAATGTGAAGGGGCCCAGATAGGTGCTTCAGATGCATTAGGTTTGCACTGCAGCTGAGGAACACTGAGCTTGAGGAATCCAGTGCTTTTATAGGAAGCAATAAGCAACTCTGCTCTTTGTCCTGAATAGAAACCTTATCTCATCCCTCAAGGTTGCTTGCTGTAAACACAACCCCGAGAAATGCCCCAGTTATAGGGTGGTCAGGGGCTGACATTCTTGGCATATTCTGCAAGACCTGTAGGAGCATGAGAGACCCTTGGAGAAGTGTCTCCCAATGAGTGGATAAAAATAAACCCACTACAAAGGCACATCATTGTGAAATTTCAAGACAACTGGGACAAAGAAATGATAACACAGGTTTCCAGAGAGGAAACAAACAAAACGGTATAGGATTTCTCGCCAATAATGTTGAAAGCTAGAAGAAATTTGAGCAACACTTTATAATTTTTGAGAGAAAGTAACTTTCAAACTAGAAATCTACACCTAATTCAAACATCAATCCTAAAGAAACAATGAGGCATCGGTGATTCAGTGGTAGAATTCTTGCCTTCCATGAGGGAGACACTAGTCCAATTTCTGGCCAGTGCATTTCATGTGCAGCCACCACCCTTCTGTCATTGGTGGGGCGCATGTTGCTATGATGCTGACCAGGGTTCAGCGGAGCATCCAGGCTAAGATGGACTAGGAAGAAAGGCTTGGCAAACTACTTCTGAAAATAAGCCAATGAAAACCCTATAAATCACAGTGAACCATTTTGTTCCATTATGCATTTGGTCGCCATGAGTTGGGGGCCGACTCAATAGCAGCTAACAACAACAATAAGGAAACAATAAAGACATTTTCAGGGATGTAATTCTTGCACAATTAACCTCTTATGTACCCTTCCTTGGGGAGCTATTGGAGGTGCATAATGAAGCTGCACACCACGAAAGTAGGAGGTGTGGGATCCAAGACATAGAAGATCTAACCCAAGAGAGAAGCAAATGGTCAGGATGAGGGTGAAAGGAGACGGCAACAAGACAGCTGTGCACTAGGGAAGTCTTGAGCAGGTCGGAAGATTCCAGGAGAGATTTCTTCAAGAAGATGAAATTGATACAACACAAAAGATTTTAAGATGTTGAGATATTAAGTTATTGAGAGAAGATTTACATAATTTGGAAGAGCTTGGAGTTGAATTAGTGTGAAATACATAGAAAATTAGGCAAACTAAAAACCAAAAAATATTTATTAACTACAGAGAAAACAAAAGGATTTCAGGAAAGGAAAGTAATCATAGCATATGTAGTGGATGCCGGGTGTCATGCCCAGGTAATTCCCCCCACCAATCCAAGTCAGCAATTCCCCCAGCAGCTGGCAGTGCGGCTGCTAAGAGCTCACAGCTGCCTCTCTCTGGGACTTGCCCTTACCTAAGGGAGCCGCCTCACCTGGGTTAAGCCTCCTCCCTGGGGAAGCCCCCATCCAATGACCAGTTCACGTAGGAGTACAAAGGCACACCCCAGTCTCAATATGGAGTAATTCTGAAGGGCCCTCCCAGTTCCAGAGCCTCCCATGGGATCAGCTGAGGTCTTCCTTGCGACTGCATCAAAGCCCAAACTTCTCCCTCTGCTCCATCCCGCTTCCTGAATATCATCAGCTCAATGTTCCCTAGATGTCAAATACCCCTCACAGGTATTGTTCCAAGATCACTCCCCACTCAACAACCAGCACAAATCTCTGCCTCAGGATTAGTGTCCCGGGGAACTGACCTACGGCAGTACACAACATGGCTCAGCTGTGAAAAGCCAAAACCAAAAAGACCAAACCCACTGCCATTGCCATGGAGTCGATTCTGACTCACAGCCACCCTATAGGATGGAGTAGAACTGCCCCGTAGGGTTTCCAAGGCTGCAATCTTTACAGAAGCAGACTGCCCCTTCTCTCTCCCGTGGAGCTGCTGGTGGGTTTGAACTGCCAACCTTTCGGTTAATCTAACCAAAATTACAATATAATTATACTGAGTTGCACTGGGAAGTGTACATGTGTGGTGAGGTAGAAGGAGAGGTTGATGAAAGAGCCCTGAAAAATTATTTAAAACGGAAAAATCCGGAGTTAACAATGAAAGCTCTCGTTTAGAGGAAGAAGGTGAGTATCAAAAGAACAGTGAAAACAGCTGGGGAGTAAGAAATATTGGTAGGGGGCAAACTTTCTAGAACTAGTTGCCTCTGTAAAACACATGCACGTAAAACTTGGATTAAACAATAAAAATTCATTTAAAAACATTTTAAGAGAGAGCTCCAACAATTCAGGTTCTCAGAAACTGGATCTCTCTGCACAGTTACTACCAATGGTAGGTCTCTCCCACCTTGATTCAAAATTAACACAAAACTATAAAAACCCTCGTAGCGCGATGGTTAAATGCTCGGCTGCTAGCCAAAAGGCTGACAGTTCGAACCCACCCAGCGACTCAGCAGGAGAAAGACCCGGCAATCAGCTTCCATAAAGATTACAGCCTAGAAAACCCTCTGAGGCAATTCTACTCTATCACATGGGGTCACTATGAGTCAAAACTGACTCGACAGCATACAACAACAACAATAAAATTCCCGGCTGTCTTTTCAGAAACAACACTTTCGGAAAGCAAAATATTGCTGTACTTTTGAGGTTCTAAATTTTGGTGAACTTTGCTACCACAAAAGTTTTCATTAGTTCTTAGTAAGCAAGAGGGAGAGACGCAGATGGAGGGAAGGGACCAAATGTGGCAGTTAACAAAGCTCAAGCTTTTCCTACGGCTGCACCTTCTCCCACCCTCATTTCAGGTAAGGAAATAGGAGAAATTCTGTGCATAAATACGTGAGGCAATTCTTGGAGAATGGGTAACATCTGTGCGTCATTTCGGATCCATTCAAACTTCACAAGTTCACTCCGACTTGAGCACCGAAGCCCTCCTTTCCCAGGCTCAAGCTCCACGTTTTGGTAGAATATACGATATCCCTGTTCAAGAAAAGCAGCCTTGTAAACGCAGCTCATAAAACTTGGATGTGGCAGGGTGCTCACCCAACACATGCTGAAGAGTGAAGTGTAAACGAATTAGAAACATGTGGATTTAATGTTTTGGGTGTGCATGCAGAGGTTACATAAAATAAAAAGGTGTTTGCTGAAAAGAGAGCAATGGACGTGAACTTTGCAGCACCTGGTTGGAAGGAATAATCAGAACTAGCGGAGCCAGAGCAGCGCGGGCTTGACCTCCCGTCGACTGCATTATCTACAGGATATTCCCAGGGTTTACCACAAAGGTTCCGCCTGCCCTTCGATTCCAAACTCTGGACTAGGCTCAGATGATTACTATTTAAACTGCTTTCCCCCAGACGGCATTTTCCAGGACAAAGTTATGGAAAATAAGATGAGGAGAATGCTTCTGAGAGCCCAGACTCTTCCCTGGAATTAGAAAACTGTTGTGGAAAAAAAAAAAAAAATCAGAAGAGAAGGGGACAAGACTGTCTAATTCGTAGCCTTGCCTGTTCTGAAGGGGAAACTGTTACAGGAGAATTCCATTATTAAAGCTTAAATGTAAAAACATACAGCTTATCAACCATCTAATATCCGTAACTCTCCATTCCACACTGCAGTTATGCAATTTAAGCTTTAGAAGTTCACACACAGAACCCAAAGGAATTTTATTTAACGGACAGGCTTAACAGGCTTGGGTATTTGGATTAGAAACAGTGAACAAAAATATCTGTTTTAAATCCTGAATATCATTGGCTCAATGTTCCCTAGTGTTAAATTGCTCTTAGCGTTGCTCACAGTTAAACGTGGTTCTGGTTGGTAACATTCTAATTAATGGTCGTCTAACTTGAGCGTGCATCACGGTCACCTGGAGATCTTGTTAAAACAGTTCGCTGGATCCACCCCTAGACTGTCTCATTCAGGAGGTCTGGAGTGGAGCCTGAGAACCTACATTTCTAACAAGCTCCCAGGTGATGCTGATGTTGTTGGTCCAGGCACCATGCTTTGAAAACCACTGGCCTAAGTGATACTATTGAAAGAGGAAGGAGAAAGGAGACCGTGATCATTAGGGTTGTGTGTCACCTTGGCTGGGCCATGACTGTCAGTGGTTTGGCACTTACAGTGTAGTTTGACAGTCATAAGATGATGTGATCACTTCCATGATGAGATTTGATATAACGTGATCACCTCCCTGAAGGGATCCGCTGTGAGTAGCCAATCAGCTGAAAGGAAGTTTCCTTGGGCATGTGGCCTGCACTGAATATAGGTAGGCAGTCTGGCAAGACTCGTGGGCTTTTTGCTCACTCTGGATCCTGCAGCTGGCTCCTGTTTGTCTGACCTCCGGTTCTTGGGACTTGAGCTAGCAGCTTACCTGCAGTCTTGCCTACTGATCTTGGGACTTGCTGGTCTCCACAGCCTGTGAGCATGAGCCCTGCTCTCTGACCTGCCAATCTTGGGTTCGCCAGCTCCTGTGGCTACGTGAATCAGGAGAAGACTCCAACCTGACTCACAGACTGAGGACGTTCTAGCCTCTACAACCACGTGAGTCATTTCCTTTATATACATCTCTCTATATATTTATATACCTTACTGATTTTGCTTCTCTAGAGAACCCAGCATAAGACAGAGACCTACCTGGCAACCAGACCACTAGTTGACAGCCTGGGGACACAACCTGACAAAGCTGACACACAAAAAGCTGTTCAGCTTGATCTGATTACCAGTCTGCTAACTAAATAAAAGGTTATAGTTGTATGCATGCAAGCCAACCAGCCACTCAAGACTGTGGCCATCAGGAGCCTTGTCAAGAGGAAGTTGCCTTCTGAGGTGTCAGGTATGGTTTTTACTGTGCATAAAGCAGAGAGGGAGAAGAAAATTCTCTTTCCTTAGCATCTGTATTTGGATTTACCTCCCTAACCTATTTCTACCTTTTACACTTTATATGTCTACTGCTTATGGAAGGAGCCCTGGTGGTACAATGGTTAAGCACTGGAGCCCTGGTGGTACAATGGTTAAGCACTTGGCTACTAACCAAAAGGCTGGCAGTTCAAACCCACCCAGGGGCTCCAGCAGACCTGGTGATCTGCTCGCATAAAGACTACAGCCTAGAAAACCCTATGGGGCAAGTTCTACTCTGTCACATGGGGTCACTATGAGTTGAAATCAACTTGCCAGCACCCAACAACAACTGTTTATTGAGCATCTACTATATGCCAGACCTAATCCTTGCCTACAGTAGTCACTGAGTGGTGTACACAGTTAATCAGTTGGCTACCAAAGGAAAAGTTGGCAATTCAAACACACCCAGAAGTGCCTCAGAAGAAAGGCCTGGCAACCTACTTCCAAAAGGTCATAGTTGTTGAAAACCCTATGGAGCTCAGTTGTACTCTAAAACACACGAGTGGCCATAAGTCAGAACTGACTTGGTGGCAAATAGTTTGGAATTAATCCTTGCCTATGGAGAATGAGGAAACTGAGGCTCAGGCAGGCTTAGGGACTTACTTGTGACCACGCAGTTGGTAAGCATTAGAGCTTGCTTTGAGCTCAAATCTGTGTGACTCCAACACCTTGTGCTTAACACTGCACCACACTGCCACATTTGCTACCTATGCCAGAACCAAAACTTAATCCAAACAGAGCTTCCAACCACTGTGCTGCCAACAGGTTACAGCTGTGACACTCCTGAGGCCTGCCTCTCCCAACTCAAAGCTGTCTGTTGGGAAGCCAGGTTACATTTCCTGCCCCACCCTGCTTGGGTCTCTTGGGTACCTGGGGACTTTCTGTCTCCTCCAGGGCAGCTGGCTTGAGGAAGCCTGTTTCCTGCCTCACTCAGATGACCCCAGAAAGTGGCCTTAGTTTCTGCTCTGGATTTCTAAAGCTGATCCCTATCCCAATTCACGGTCACACTCCCATTAGTTTCAAGACACCTGAGCAGAACTGGATGGATCTGCCTGGGTGTCTGGACACAAGAGCTGGTTGTCAACCTCTCCCTCTGTTCCCTCTTACTCTAGCTTCCCACAGGATAGATCTAACCCTCTGCTAGAAGATGAAGGGGTCCTCTGCTGGGCTGCCAAGCACTGACGCACTTTTCTAGGGCACAACCCAATTTTCTCAAGGACAGGATGCCTTTCTATCAGTGGCAGCAAACATTCTAGAAACCTCTTTGACCCCCTATATCTACTCTGCCACCAGCTAGTCTTTTTGATTCCAGGCTCCCCGCCCTTGCCCTATCCATCCTGCTTATCCTTCCACCATCCCAAACATTCCTCCTTCAGGTCACACCCTCTCAAGAACCTGTCACCGCTCCATACTGTGTACAAGCTCATTTCCCACCACTCCTAAACAACCACCCTCCCCACTACCACGCCCTCCCCCAACACCGCACGCTCCTTCCCACCATCATCATGCCTTTGCATGTGCTGTTAACCTTGGATGACATGGCTGACATTCCATCTCTGCTGAAACAAGTTGTACCTGACCTTCCAGTTGTGCTCAGGCCCACCTGCTCCAGGAAGCCTTCCCTGACTATACTTGTTCTCACGGATCTTCCTACCTCTACACTATGTAGACTGTCACACCTGCAAAGAACCTAATGATCATCTAATCCTCTCATTTTACAGAGAAGAAAACTGAAGCTCAGAAAAGTGAAAAGACTTGCCTGAAGTCATATTGTGACTTTCCTAAAGTCAATGACCTTGTCACACTTAATACAGATTTCCTAAATTAAGAATAATGATACCTAACATGACTAGTGTGCTTGCAGTGTGCCAGGTACTGTGCTAGATACTACGTATCTACATATATGTAAGGTATATCCTCACAACTCAATGAAGTAGGTATTATTGTTATTATTATTATCCCATTTTACAGCTGAGGAATTTGAGGCTCAAAGAGGTTAAGTAACTTGCTAAAACCTACACAGCTAGGAAGTAGTGAAGCCAGCAGGATTCAAATTCAGGTTTGACTCAGAAGCAGAACTCTTATTCTCGGTGCCCTACTGAACTCTGTTCTTTCATCTGAGTCCATATTATCTCCTTAAGTAGAAGCTCACCTCCCTGAGTTCACAAACAGTGCCTGGCATGGTACCATGTGTGAGGCAATGCTTGTTCAATCATCTAACAAACATTTATCGGGTACCTACTGTGTGTCAGGAGCCCTGGTAGTGTGGTGGTTAAGGGTTTGGCTGCTAAGCAAAAGGTCGGCAATTCGAATCCACCAGCTGCTCCTTGGAAATTCTATGGGGCAGTTCTACTCTGTCCTATGGGGTCGCTATGAGTCAGAATCAACTCGATGGCAGTGGGTTTTTGGTTTTATTGTATGTCAAATGAGCCAGCAGCTGCTCTGAGGGAGAAAGATGTGGCAGTCTGCTTCCATGTAGTCTGTGGCCTTGGAAACCCTATGGGCAGTTCTACTCTGTCCTACACGGGCACTATGAGTCAGAACCGACTCAGTGGCAATGGGTTTGGTATTGTGTGTCAGGCACTGTGCTAGGATCTAGGTATAAGCAAGTTAATAAAACAGAGTTCCTGCCCTCCTAGAGCATATCAGCATTCATTCATTTATGAGTTCATTCACTCGGCAAATATTTATTGAGAGTCTACCTTATTCCAGATATTATGCTAAGTGTTGAAGAAATGGTGAGCGAAAATAGACCAGGCTATTATGAATAGTCATTGCAGCACTATTCACAATAGCCAAAAGGTAGAAAAAATCTAAATGCCCATCAACAGATGAACAGATAAACAAAAGGTGGTACATACATACAATGGAATACTACTCAGCCAGTAGGAGAAATGAAGTCTTGATACATGCTAAAATGTGAGTGGAGCTGGAAGACATTATGTTGAGGGAAGTAAGTCAGTGGCAAAAGGACAAATATTGTATGACCTCACTTATATAAAAAGACAAGAAAAGGCAAATGTATAGAGAACAAAGTTTATTAGTGGTTAACGGGGTGGGAGGGAGGGGAAAAGGAGGGGTTAATGGTGATGGAAATATTGCATTGATTAGGGTAGGGCTGCACAGCCAATTATTGTAATTGCTGCCAATAAGTTGTACACCTGTAAAAAGTTGAATTGGCAAAAGTTGTGTGATAGATATATTTACAACAGTGACAAGAAAAAAAAAAAGAGTAGCTGCTGAGGCTGCTTATGCACAACCAAAAACCTTATGGGATTTGGTTTCTTGGTTTGGAGATTTAGAGGCATGATTTCATGGGACATCCCAGTTAATTGGCCTAATGAAGGGTTTACTGCCTCTGTTCTGCCTCCTAGTTAGATGCATAATGCCTGGGGTCTTAAAAGTTTGCAAGTGGCAATCCAAGGCACAATTGGTCTCTATTCACCTGGAACAACAGAGGAAGAAGGAGAGTCAAAAATAGGAGGAGGATATGGAAAGTGTGGCTGATTGCCTCCATAAATAACTGCCTCCTTTGCCATGAGACCAGAAGAATTGGATGGTGCCCAACTACCACTGCTGAACACTTTGATCAAAGATTTCATAGAAGAATTCTGATTAAAAGGGTGAAAATGCAGAACAGAATTTCAAATTTTCACGGACTCCCGACTTCCTGGAGCCATGAAGGTTGGATGAACCCCTGAAACTACTGCCCTGAGATACTCTTTAAACCTTAAACCAAAAATATCCCCTGAAGTCTTCTTAAAACCAAACAATAGTTTAGCTTAACTAGTCAAAAATGTCTGCCTTGAACATTATGCTCTTTTAAGAACCATCTATATGGGATCAAACTGATAATAGCAACTTGAAAGATTAGATAGGAACCTTAGGGGGCAGTGAATTTATGTTAATGGGGGAGGAACAACTCAGAAAAGGAGGGTGAGAATGGTTGCACAACTCAAAGAATGTAATCAATGTCACTAAATGGTACATGTAGAAACTATTGTATTGGTGTATGTTTTGCTGTGTGTATTCTCAACAACAAAATAAATGAAATTACATAAAAAAAAGAAAAAGAGACCACGTCCTCAACCTCATGCAATTACAATCTCATGGGGAAGACAGGTATCAATTAGATATTCACACAAATAATGCAAAATTACAACTGTCATGGATTGAATTGTGTCCCCAAAATATCTGTCAACTTGGCTAGGTCATGATTCCCAGTATTGTATGATTGTCTACCATTTTATTATCTCATGTGATTTCCCTATGTGTTGTAAACTCTATCACTATGATATAATAAGATGGATTAGTGGCAGTTATATTGATGAGGTCTACAAGATTAGGTAGTGTCTTAAGCCAATCTCTTTTGAGATATAAAAGAGACAAGCAAGCAAAGAGACATGGGAACCTCATACCACCAAGAAAGCAGTGCCGGGAGCAGAGCGCATCCTTTGGACCTGAGGTTCCTGCACAGAGAAGCTCCCAGACCAAGGGAAGATTGATGACATGGACCTTCCTCCAGAGCTGACAGTGAAAGTGTTCCCTTGGAGTTGACGCCCTGAATTTGGACTTGTAGCCTACTGTACTGTGAGAGAATAAACTTCTCTTTGTTAAAGCCATTCACTTGTGGTATTTCTGTTAGAGCAGCACTAAGTGACTAAGACAACAACTGTGAAGGATAAATAGGAATTTACTGTAGGGAGGGAAGGGAAGGAGAGTATTCTAGGCAGAGGTAAAAGCAGCATGTGCTAAGGCCCTGTGAGTACCTCTGACAAATTAAAAAAGCCCAGTGAGGGTGAGCATGGTCTAAGTCAAGGCTAAAGCATGTTACGGGCAGAGGAAATGGTACACACCCAAAGGCCGAGGGGTTAGGAAACATGGCCACTTGTGGGGCTGAGAGACATTCTGCGTGGCTGACAAGGAGGGCAAGGGGAGACGGAAGCAAGATGAGGCTGCAGAAGTAGACATGGCCACCCAGGTCACACAAGATCATTGTTCTTGTAGAAAGAATGAACGAACTTGTCTAGAGTCCTGTTAAGTATCATGGTTTGCACTCTGCATTTTCCAGAGCAGAACACGGAACAGCAGTAGCTTCCCATGTGTAGAAAGTTCCTGGACACATCGTTTCATGGGAGTTAGCGAAGCCAGCTTTGTCCAAGTTACCCAGTAATCTTCTGAAATGTTTTCTTTTTCTCTCACAGCCCTGGTGGTGCAGTTCATAAAGCACTCGGCTGCTAACTGAAAGGTTGGCGGTTCAAACCCACCAGCCACTCCAGGGGGTGATCTGCTTCCATAAAGATTACAGCCTCGGAAACCCCATGAGGCAGTTCTACTCTGTCACATGGGGTCACTATGAGGTGGAATCAACTCTAAGGCAACGAGTTTTTTTTATAGTACATCTAAAGCTGGAAAAAGTGACTGAAAACAAATACTATTCTGGAAAAAAAACACCATGCTGTTCAAAACTCTTCAAGCTGTGTGACATGTAGAGTTACATCTTAAAATGCTACATTCAATAAAAAAAAAAAATAAAGGTTTGGAAGTGGCTCTGTCAGTAGAAAGCCACTTTGGCCAACTGCTAGGAATCAGCTTGGCAGCTTCAATAGAAGCAGGAGGTCATAACCAGTTTCTTACGTCTTGGGAAAATATATATCTATGTGAGCAGATATACAAATTAAAATACAGAATACATACATGTCTCCTAGAAAAATGATGTGGCTGGGTTTTTTCTTGAGGCCGTCGGGAGCTCTGAGAAGGAAGTCAGAGAAGGGAACTATGGTGCAAGGCATCATGCAAAGTGAAAGTCTCAGAACTCAGAGAAACTCAGGCAGAGAAACTGGTAACACCTCTATAAGTAATGGAGCCCTGGTGGCATAGTGGTTAACAGCTCGGCTGCTAACTAAAAGGCTGGCAGTTGGAATCCACCAGGCGCTCCCTGGAAACCCTATGGGGCAGTCCTACTCTGTCCTTTAAGGTCGCTATGAGTTGGAATAGACTCAATGGCAACGGGTATATCTATATAGGCATATGGAGCTCTGATGGCGCAGTGGTTAAGAGCTTGGCTGCTAACCAGAAGGTCAGCAGTTCAAATCCACTAGCCACTCCTTGGAAACCCTATGGGGCAGTTCTACCCGGTCCTATAGGGTTGCTATGAGTCAGAATAGACTTGACAGCAACGGGTTTGGTTTTTTGTTTTTTGGATATAGGCATACATGTGTATATACATGTGTGTGTGTGTATATATATATATATGAATGTGTTTATATGTGTGTGTGCATTGTGTGTATATATTTGTGTATTTGTGTATATGCATGTATATGTGTTGTATATGTGTGTATATGATCTACTTCCAAAAAACCAGCCATTGAAAACCCTATGGAGCATAGCTCTACTCTCACATACATAAGGTCGCTATGAGTTGGAATTGACTCGGTGGCATCTGAAATATATATATACATATTTACGTAGAAGGGAGTCCTGGTGACACAGTGGTTAAAGCACTTGCCTGCTAACTAAAGGTTAGTGGTTCGAACCTACCAGCTGCTCCACGGAAGAAAGATGCGGTAGTCTGTTTGCATAAAGATTACAGTCTTAGAAACCCTATGTGGCGTTCCACTCTGTCCTACAGGGTCTCTGTGAGTCAGAACCAACTCGATGGCAACGTTTTTACTTTTTTTTAATTCATGTGCATGAATATGTATATATGTGTGCATGTGTATATGTACACATGCTTGTACACATGTATATGTGTATATGTGCATGTGTGTGTGTGTGTGTGTGTGTGTGTGTGTATCTTCCAGAGTCTTTTGGCAACAAGCCAAAGCCATCAACAGTGATACCAACCACCCATATAAGGTGGAAAAACTTATTATATGAATGTGTGGGCAGATGAATCAAACCCACATGCTGGAAACCAAGCAATGGTTTCCACAAACACACTCTCTCTTCTAACCATTTAAGGATAGACGTGGTGAGACACTGGAAGAAGAAGGTTTCAGCGAGAAGAAAATTTGATGGCTTCAGGAAAAGGATTTTTTGTTACGAGATATACTCAGAAATCAGGGGAAAATATCAAGTGACAACAGGGGGGAACCCTAGCTGATATGGTCTCAACTTTTGACTGCAGTCCAGGAACCAATCAGTGGGGAACTGCCTGTGCTTCACTGCACGCCTCTGTGAACTGCCACCATGTTTAACACAATGCTTTGTACAAGAGAAGGCAGCAGGGGCTCAACAGATATTTCTTGACTTCCTGCCCTTGGCCACCCTTTCAGCATATTCCTTAGCAGCCTCTTGGTGCTCTCTCTGGTTCTAAGCTCTGCCTTTTGGGTTTTTTTTAAACCCACTAAAGAATAAGTGCCATCATGTGACCTACTCCCCTCCACCAAGCACCCCAATTCTTTACTTCAGAACATCTACATCCAACTCCTAAGATGAGTTTCAAAGAAATTGCTTTCTATAATCTGGTCTTACTCTAACTCTGTACTCGAATGCTCTCTTTACTATCCTAGGAATACACCATAGGCATTCTCACTTCTGTGCCTCTGTTCTCATCTCTGGAAAATGCCCTTGATATTCCAATGTGCCAACACAAACCCACCTTCAGCACTGAGCACCAGTCCTATAACTCCTGCAAAGCCTTACATCTGCCATTGGTTCAAGAAATGTTTATTGAGCATCCAACAAATGCCAGGTACTGCTATAAGCCTAGAAGATACAAAAGAAGGCAAGAGAGAGAGAGAGATGGTCCCTGTTAATGTGACAAAACGCACACACACACAAATGCAAACAGCTTTATGAATTGCAAATTGTGGTAAGTGCTGTGAAGGCAAAGTCTCCCCAGGGAGTAGGTAACAAAGAAATTAACTTTGTATGGGGTATCAGGAAAGGTTTTATTGAGGAAGTGACTTCTGAATTTATATCTGAAGGATGTCAGAAGTTAGCTCAGTGAGGAGGGGGTGGGAAGGAAACATCCCAAGAAGAAGTGTCAGCTTGTGCAAAGGCCCTGTGGCAGGAGGAGGAGTGGAAAGTTCCGTGTGGCTGGAGATCAAAGAGCAAGACAGGGCCTGGAGATTGGTGAGCCTGGAGAAGTATCCCTCCTTTAAGTCCCTAGTTCTCATGATTTCTCTGGATTAGGGTTACCAGATGAAATATAAGATGACCAATTAAATATGAATTTCAGATGTGCAACAAATCGTTTTTTAGTGTAAGTATGTCCCATGCAATATTTGGGGCATACATTGCATGGGCCATACTTATACTAAATACTTCTAGTGAAAAATGATTCACTGTGTATCTGAAATTCAAATTTAAGTGGGTGTCCTGTATTTTTATTTGCTAAATCTGGCTATGCAACCAAAGGACATACTTTTTCTCTATAACTCAGCTGTATTCTTAATCACAGTGGGTCTTACTTCATAACTAACTGATGTCTTTCTTTCTCAGCGACTATTTTAGAGATCTATAGAGCAGAAAGAGTCCTTTGAGATATAAATCAGTTGGTCTGACCTCCCTTCACAGACAAGAACAGGAGGCCCAGAAAGATGCGCAGGGCTGCTCAAGGTCACAGATAGAGACGCCTCTAGGGCTTCTTTCCTGCTTCCCTGCTGGGCCTAGGACAGCGTTGAGCACATTAAAAAACAGCTTAATCAATTGCTCAATTGAATGAACAAGCTCATTTACATGCCTCTGTACAGAGCAGGATGAATAGATACAATCCCAGACACCCACAAGCTTTCAAAACAAAATAAACAGCAAGCCAGACCAAGCAGGAGTGATTTGCACATGCACAAACATGGGAACAGACGTAAACGACACCAGTAAGTAGCTGCTTGCACCAGCTAGACTCCAGCCTTTTCCTGGAGATTCTACAAGAGCCTGGGAACCAAGGCTGTCCTCCCTGGTGGTTTCAGTTTATTCCTGCATGGAGGCCCATTGGATTGACATGGCAAGTGTGGAAAGTAATCATTTCAGCCTTAAGATGGAAGCCGTGACGTGAGTGGGCTCTCCAACCAGCCTAATTTGTCCCTTTCAGACCCCAGTTATTTGCTTAGAGACTTTTTCTCAGCCTCTCTCTGTAAGCAGAACGCGTTCTGCCCAAATAATGCAGCACCGCAGGAGAAACAGGCTGGGGTGGCCCCTCCGCCACTATTTACCAAACGAATACAGCCCTCCCTCCCCATTCAACTTGGACTGAATGCGGGGGAGATAATCCCACCCCCATTCCCCAGTAAAGCCTGGCTTTCATTCCCCCAGGGCACTTTAAAAGACGTCAATCCATCCCAAACACAATCAAATGCAAGCATTTCACTTCCCCAACGACAAACAAGAGTTTGGACAAATGAGAAATGGAGGTTCCCTTGTGGCAGCATGAAAAGGGAATTCAGCAGCCCCGGCTCCCTCCCAAAGGCAGCACCGGGAAGGATGTTCTTGTTGTGGCCACACAAAGCATGGCATGAGCTCATCAGCCAGAACCTAATTGAAACCTCAGGCTGAGACCGTGTTTTGTGGTATTTGGGGGAAAGGATGGGCAAAGACAAAAAGGAAAACAAAGGATGTGTACAGAAGAAGCATGAAAAGCAGCCCACTTCTTGACTGTGGTACAATTTGGATGGTGGCCACTGAGTTAAATGAGGTGTAGCATTCCTCTCGATCTCACTGAGACCCAAAGTCGGTTTACAGAACTAGCTGCTGCCAGCACTTTTACTCCATAGCCAAGGGCATTCAAAGTCCACTCCAACCAATCAACCAACCAGTGCCTGTCAAGTCGACTTCAACTCATAGCGCCCCTATGTGTGTCAGACTAGAACTGTACTCCATAAAGTTTTTCAACAGCTAATTTTTCGGAAGTAGATCACCAAGCCTTTCTTCCAAAGCACTTCTGGGTGGACTCAAACTTCAAACCTTTCAGCTCGCAGCTGAGTGCATTAACCATTTTCATCACCCAGGGATTCCTTTAGGATCAATTAACCCACTGCTGTTGCGTCGACCCCAACACATGACGACCCAGCGTGTGCAGAGTTGAACCATGCTCCATAGGGTTTTAAAGGTTGTGATTTTTTGAAAGAAGATCACCAGGCCTTTCTTTCGAGGCACCTCTGGGTGGGTTCAAACTGCCAACCTTTTGGTTATAGTCAAGCACTTAACTGCTTGCACCACCAAAGGACTCCCTTAGGATCCATTCCAGAAAACCAGACCAAACCCATTGATCCATTACTTCAAAATGTAAGTATATTCAAAGAAATACAGCAGGAAAGATGCTGGTTAGACATTTAGAGAAACTACCTAGCATCTGCAAATCTATTGAAATGCATAAAGAGAAAGTTTTGCCACTTACTAAGAGTGTGTCACTGTGCAAAATTACTTTATGTCTGAGAAGCTTGACTCTCTTTCTTGTTGTCTTAGTGATCTAATGCTGCTATAACAGAAATACCACAAAGGGATGGCTTTAACAAGCAGAAATTTAGGAGGCTAGAAGTCCAAATTCAGGGCACTGGCTCCAGGGTAAGGCTTTTTCTTTCAGTCAGCTCTGGAGGAAGATCCTTGTCATCAATCTTCCCCTGGTCTAGGAGCTTCTCAGCACAGGAACCCTGGGTCCAAAGGATGCACTCCACTCCTGGCACTTCTTTCTTGGTGGTATGAGGTCCCTCTCCTCTCTGCTGGATTCCCTCTTGTACATCTCAAAAGAGACTGACTCAAGATACAACCTAATCCTGTAGATTGAGTCCTGCCTCATTAACATAACTGCCTCTAAAATTGCCTCATTAACATCATAGAGGTTAGGATTTATAACACATAGGATAATCACATCAGATCACAAAATAGTGGACAACCACTCAACACAGGGAATCGTGACCCAGCCAAGTTGACACACATTTTTTGGGGGGGCACAATTCAATCCATAACACCTGTTAAAATAGTATTCCAATGCTTATCTCAAAAACTTGTATGAGGCTCAAATAAGAGAACGTTTTATAAGCACAGACACTCAATAAACACGAGCTTCCTTTCTTTTCCCCTGAAACTAGATGCCCCGGGAATCGGTAGAATGTCTGCATTTGGAAGCTTTATAAGAATTGCAGACATCAAAAATATCTACACTTAACAAAATGTGGCAACCCGTGGTAGTCAAAAGATGAGCTACCTGGTAGTCCCCAGTAGTACCAAGGCTTTATGAAAATTATTCCTTTGCTCTTAAGTAGTTAATTGATATCAGGATGTCTCCAGGGTCCTTCTGAGCTGCCTGTTCTTTTAATTTACTTTGATAATTGCTGTAGAAGCATGGCCAAGTTAAAATATGCCTGGAAGAAGAGTAGCGAGAACAGTTCCATGGGTTGGCTGCACTTCAGGACTCCAGGCAGCTTGATAGCCAAACCTTGGGAACGCTGTTCAGGATCTCATTATTCTATTTTCTTTCTCTTTATGGTTCTTGCAAATAGACACCTGCAAGTTTCATTAAGTTATTGGGTCTGTAGAGAGAAATGGTTTTCATTTTCCTCCTTTTGACTGTCTCCTGTGTTCTGAAGGGCCACAGGCTTTCTTCTGCAGTTCAACCATCGTCTATACTCACACACAGGTTTTAGAGAGGGAGTCATTATTCTTTTTCTTCAGCAGAAATTCCTACCAACAAGCATACTCAGCCTCCATGAAAAATGTGAGATGATTTACCGGGAATGAATCCGCCCCATCCCACCTCCTGTATGTGGCCAGGAAACCTCTGTAATGTTGGCTCTCCTCTTCCTCTCAGTTCCCTATCACTTTCACTATGGAGCTATGCCCTGATGCCCTGCTTTCCCTTAGACAGGGTTAAAAAAAATCAGTTGTCGCGGAGTTGATTCCAACTCATGGCGACCCCGTGTGTGTCAGAATAGAACTTGTGCTCCATGGGGTTTTCAATGGCTGATGTTTTGAAAATAGATTTCTAGGCCTTTCTTCAGAGGAACCTCTGGATGAACTCGAAACTCCAACCTTTTCAGTTAGCAAAGGAATGTGTTAACCATTTGCAGCACCCGGGGACTAACCAGTCATAATTACCTAAAAATCTGGGGGCACCTAGAGTATGAGAGGACTCTCTCTGAATGCCCAATGTGTTTGAGATGAAAGAATGTGATACTTCTGACTGAGTAATCCAGGTTATTACTGACTCCTTTCCCCCAGTGTCTCCGAGTAAAATGACTGGGTAAACCGCTCCTCAGGGCAGAGCTCTGACAGATGGGCAAGCACAAGTCGAGATCAAGGACGTTAAAGGTCTTTTTCTGTGGGTTCAGAGTGCTGGAGGTCAGAGGAAGGTAATATGACAGAGTAGACATAGAGGAAGGAAAAGATGCAAGATCCAAAACCGGATTTAACATCTGTAGACCTATTTAAAGGAAAGTCAAACTTTTCCATAACTTGTCTATGCAATTCAGAAAACTTCCAACAGTTCCACCTATATTTCTAAGTCCTTTCTTATTTTCCCTGTCCAGCTAAAGCCATAGTAAAAGCTCACTAAATACCAAACAAACAAAACCCAATTCATAGTGTCCCTATAGGGCAGAGTACAACTGCCCCACAGGGTTTCCAAGGCTGTAATCTTTATGGAAGCCGACTGCCACGTCTTTCTTCCGTGGAGCGGCTGGTAGGTTTGAACCAACAATCTTCTGGTTAGCAGTTGAGCGCTTAACCACTGTGTCACCAAGGCTCCTTTCAATGAAAACGGTCCCGTGAAAATCAAAGTCGGCAATGTAAACAGAAGAGAGACTGTAACACGAGCTCTTGTAAGTCCATGGTCTAGATCCTGTTGGACCCATCCTGTTTGGTTTTTGATAACAGGTATAAAGAGACAAATGTTAGTATTTCTTGATTTGTATCCTGTTACTTGAAAATGCAGGGATTGCTTAGGATGCGTTGTTCATTCTATTTTATTACTTTGCCCTTAAAAAGTGGAACCAATATGCCAGAATCCAGGCAAACGTCCAAAAGCCTGCTGTGTGCAAACTCACACACACACACACTCACTCACACACACACACAATATTCCAAGGCATCAAATCAACACTCTAATGAAACACGTAACTAAAATTGGTGGCCTAATTCCAGGAGTTAAAATGATCTCTTACCAGACCACTCTGCCCTACAGGGATTTGTTTCAGGGTTTCTATTCTTCCCCCTTCATTAGAAGCCGGGCATACAGGAAGAGCTGAACAACTGAAAGGTTTCCCAAGGAAGGGAATTCACTCTGGTAGATGGAAAAATCAGCCATCCTTGGAAATGAAGATGACATTTCTGACCCCAAACCAATAAAGCATGTGTGCAGCTTGCTGTGTTCCCCATTACTGGGGATCCATTTCCATCGCTGCACCCACATTCTCCTGTGAAGTACCTGGCGCATAGTGGGGACTCCATATAGGTTTGGTGAGCAAATTAATGAAACACCAAATGGCTGAGGGGATGAACCCAACAGCTATATGGCAGAAATTTAAGAAGCCCTGAAGAGTGTTAAAAACACAAATTGATTGCCTCTTTCTGGGCAAATTCAAGGGGTGATTTATGCGAAACAAGGTAAAGTAAGGTCTTGCAAAAGTCTCAGGTTTTACTGAGAACATGTGATAGCCTGACTGCAGTTTTGATTTGTCTTCTGTGTATGTGTGTAAACCATAAAAGCAGTTAACTGTTCAGGGGCAAATAACAAATGCCTCTACCTCTCCCGGGAGAGATGAAATAGCTCTGGGCTGAGAGAAAAATAGAAGATCAAAAGAAGGCCCAGACATCCCAGGCTGGCAGGCAGCAAGAGGTCTCCTGGCCAAGGAAGGGTAACCTCGGCTTGAACCGAGAGGAATTTGGAGAAGGGGTTCTGTATTGAGAAGAAAATGTGTAAGATGTTTCTCCTAAGCTATGCTGACCAGGATTCTGAGCTACATGCCTGAAATTCCCTGACCAGACCATAATATGTACTTCTAAGCCATTGCCATATACACATATAATTAACAAGATAGATTTCTTTCTTCTTCTTCTTTTTTTTAATGGTATACATAATGCTAGTACGTTCAGGGTGAAAACGGTATCTTCATATGACTGGTACAACACTTTTGGAAAAGTGAGACAGATATCAGGAGCCCTGCTGGCTCAACGGTTAAGTGCTCAGCTGATAACCAAAAGATTGGTGGTTCAAATCCAGCCACCAGCTCTGCTGGAGAAAGACCTAGCAATCTAAAGATTGCAGCCCAGAAAATCCTACAGGGCCCTTCTACTATGTCACAGGGGGTCACTATTGAGCCAGAATCAATGTTATAGCACCCAACAACAACAAAGGCAGATATCAGGTGACTGACCCATTAAAAAAAAGATGGCAAGAAAAATAAGTTATAATGCATATAACGCCAGCGAGCACAGGGTGAAAGTGGTATCTTTGTACAACTGGTACAATGCTTTTGGGAAAGTAAGGCAGATATCAGGCCATTGACCCATGCACCCCTCTCCTGGAATTTATTCTAAGACTAAAACTCGAGCATGCTACAATTTCCTGAAAATATCTTTGCATGAATTTTGTGTTCTTTTGCTTAAAATCATTAGGGGAAAAAAATGAGGGAGAAAAACAAGTTATAAAAAGTCATCCCCTTTAAACCTAAGACCACGCTTTCTATTACAGCTCACACTTCTTTTATAAGCCTTTGAGATGATGGTGTGATTTGCGGGTACCACTCGGTTTGGAGAGAATCGCCAAACTATAGCATCCCAAGCAGATCTGAAAATGTTTCTCCAACACCTGAGATCACCCAGACAACTTTCTCTGTCAAAAAGAGCCCTTTCTATAGCCACCCAGGCAGGTTTTTAAAATGGTAATGAGTTATGCCTCACAGCTAGCTTGGAGGGCACAGCTATTCAGTGCTTCAAACAGGGGATAGAAAACATCCTGCTCAAGTCCTCAGAAGCCTAAAACAAAACGCAGGCAAGCTGTGAAAACAACTTGACCCCAGGCTCAAAGCTGCAGCTGAATCTCTAGGGACCAGGAAAAAAGACAAGGAAAACAACAAAAAAACTGAAAACTTGACTCCTAAAGTAGCGTGCATTGTGATGCAAACGGCCTGTTGATTAGAATGCAAACAGAAAGAACCCTTTTCTGCCTAAGGTCTCAAAACACAAAACTTAGAAAACTAATGATTTTCACCAAAATCCCCCTAAACAAGGACACAGCTGGCTACTGCCTCCATCATTTCAAAAGCTAACCCTCTGAGTTAGGAGCCTAGGTAATGTCTATACATTCTTCTAAAAAGTGCTATTTAGTATATAAAGCTCAGGAGTCGACATATTTTAGGGGTCCTTTCTGTGACTCACTACTCAGCAAGGAGACACCCTGTTGTGGAAAGTGGGGAGTCTCGGGCTGGGGCCACCTGTGGAACTTCTCTTGCATGTGGTAACATCTCCATCTGCTGGAAATTTAGATGTCTGCATTAAAGGCAGACAATGCTTAGTTTTTTCTTAAAAATCCACATCAAATTCAGATTTCCATTTACTCTTTTATGCCTTTTCTTCCTCCTCGTAAATATCACCCTTTCATTTAAAAGATTGGCCTTATTCGGCTGACACACAAGAAAATGCTTGCGATCACTAGCCATTAGAGAAACGCAAATCAAAACTATGATGAGATACCATCTCACCCCCGACGTTACTGGCATGAATCAAAAAAAAAAAAAAAAACAGAAAATAACAAACGTCGGAGAGGCTGCAGGGAGATTGGAACTCTTATGCACTGCTGGTGGGAATGCAAAATGGTATAACCACACTGGAAAACGACACGGCACTTCCTTTAAAAGGTAGCAATAGAAATAGCATGTTGTTGTTGTTAGGTGCCGCCAAGTCGGTTCTGACTCATAGTGACCCTACAGGACAGAGTAGAATTGCCCCATAGGGTTTCCAAGAAGTGGCTGGTGGATTTGAACTGCCGACCCTTTGGTTAGCAGCCAAGCTCTTAACCACTACACTACCAGGACTCCATACAATCCAGCAATCCCACTCCTAGGAATATATCCTAGAGAATTAAGAGCCATCACCGGAACAGACATATGCACACCCATGTTCATTGCAGCATTATTCGCAATAGCAAGAAGATTGAAACAACCTAAGTGCCCATCAACAGATCAATGGATAAACAAACTATGGCACATACACACAACGAAATACTACGAAAGGATAAACAACAATGATGAATCTGGGAAACATCTCACAACATGGATGCATCTGGAGGGCAGTATGCTGAGTGAAATAAGTCAATCACAAAAGGATAAATACTGTATGAGACCACAATTATAAAAACTCATGAAAAGGTTTACACACAAAAAGAAACAATCTTTGATGGCTGTGAGGGAGGGGAGGAGTGGGGAGGGAAAAACACTAGCTAGACAATAGGTAAGTGGTTAACTTTGGTGAGGGGTAAGACAGCACACAATACTGGGGAAGTCAGCAGAACTTGACCAAGGCAAAGTCATAGAAGCTTCATAGACAAATCCAAACTCCCTGAGAGACCGAGTTACTGGGCTGAGGGCTGGGGACCATGGTCTCGGGGGACATCTAGCTCAACTGGCATAACATACTTTATAAAGAAAATGTTCTACATCATACTTTGGTGAGTAGCATCTGGGGTCTCAAAAGCTTGTGAGCAGCCATCTAAGATACATCTACTGGCCCCACTCTATATGGAGCAAGTGAGAATGAAGAAAATCAAAGACACAAGAGAAAGATTAGTCCAAAGGACTAATGGACCACAGCTACCACAGCCTCCACCAGACTGAGTCCAGCATAACAAGGTGGTGCCTCGCTACCACTACCGACTGCTCTGACAGGGATCACAATAAAGGGTTCTGGACAGAGTGGGAGAGAAATGTAGAACAAAATTCTAACTCACAAAAAAAGACCAGACTTACTGGTCTGACAGAGGCTGGAGAAACCCCGACAGTATGGCCCCTAGCCACCCTTTTAGCTCAGTACTGAAGTCACGCCTGAGGTTCACCCTTCAGCCAAAGATTAGACAGGCCTATAAAACAAATAATAACACACATAGTCCAACCATGTATAAGAGATTAAAAGGGCACACCAGCCCAGGGGCAAGGACTTATGGCAGGAGGGGATGGAAGAGGCTGCCTAGGTCTGGCTCACTCTTATTCCTCCCCTATTGCTAACCCACATATTGTCTCAGGATCTTTTCTTTCCGCATGGTCTCATGATCTTTCTTTTTCTTCCTGTTCCAGTCCTTATAAAAAGTTTAAGATTAACCAATGTCCCTCCAGGGTAGAACACAAGTGATAATCATCTAGGAATGAAAAACCAAACAAAGCACCTGTCTTGCTTGTGACAAGAAACAGGATGGCGCCAGATAACCCTCAAGAATACCAGTAAAAGGTTAACTCGTCTGGGATGTGACCACCATGACCACCTCAAGGAGGAACTAACATTCCACAAATTTCTAAGACTCATAATCCTGTCCCCATAAAACCTTCAGCCAGTCTCTAGTTCAAGGAGGCAGGTTTTTGGAGGAATCTATTCCCCTCTGTCTCCTATATACTGATACATAATAAAACTCTTGCTGCTCACCTCACCCCTGTCTCAGAATTGGCTATTGAGGCAGGCGGCTCCAATCCCCACAACTGCGGTAACAGGGACAGGAAAGCTGGATGAATGGAAATGGGAACCTGGTCAACAAGGGGAGAGTGTTGACACATCACGGGGTTGGCAACTAATGTCACAAAACAGTGTGTGTATTAATTGTTCAATGAGAAACTAATTTGCTCTGTAAACTTTCACCTGAAGCACAGTTAAAAAAACAAAAACAAAAACCTAGCAGCAAAGAGAACAACAGCGGTTCTTGAGAGCATGCAGACATAATCACGAAACCACGTGATGTGAAGTGTCACTGTAACTGGGTAATAATGACAGCTCTGAGCAGAGCACGTTGTTGTTGCTGTTAGGTGCTATTGAGTCGGTTCCAACTTACAGCAACCCCATGTACAACAGAATGAAACACTGCCCGGTCCTGCGCCATCCTCACAATCATTGTTATGCTTGAGGCCATGGTTGCAGCCACTGTGTCAATCCATCTTGTTGAGGGTCTTCCTCTTTTTCGCGGACCCTCTACTTTATCAAGCCTGATGTCCTTCTCCAGGGCCTGGTCCCTCCTAATAACATGTCCAAAGTATGTAAGATGAAGTCTCGTCATCCTTGCTTCTAAGGAACATTCTGGCTGTACTTCTTCCAAGACAGACTTGTTTGTTTTTTTGGCAGTCTATGGTATATTCAGTATTCTTCACATTAGAAGGTTCAAACAGTAAATCAGCATAGATTTTTAGCCTCGTAGGTAGATTGATACATGTAAGCTGGGCTTAGGAAAAATGTTTTTGCTGTTATAACTAACTACAGGGATACTGTTTTAAAAATAATAAATTTCTTCTGCTGAAACACTGAAAAAATAAAAGATATGCCTTATTTCCTTATCTATGAGGCCCCCAATAGTCTTTACCCCTATGGTGCTTGCTGTACACCCCCATACCTCCCCACCTTTTGGGCGAGTCCCCATCAGTCTGTCTGTACCTCCTTACCTACCAGTTGCTGTCGAGTTGACTGATTCATGTCAACTCTATGTATGTCAGAGTAGAACTGTGCTCTATAGGCTTTTCAATGCTGATTTTCCAGAAGTAGGTTGCCAGGCATTTCTTCCATGGCACAGCTGTGTGAACTGGAACCTTCAACCTTTTGGTTAGCAGCCAACTGCATTAACTGTTTCCACCACTACTCCTGAGGTTAGTTGAAACCCTTCACTGAATATTGCTTACCTGGAGGTCAGAGGTTCTTGCTCCCCTTGCACTGGCATCCCTTTGAACTATGATCTTAGCTGTTCACAGCACAAGCTCCTTTATTTGGCTGGGCAAACCTTTAAATCACTGTATGTTCTGTCTTAGATTTTTAAAGTAAATCAACCAACAAACATTTGGGCAGCAAGGGCAAGGCTGTGTTTGCCACTCTCTCATTTCCACTAAATCCAAAGTTTTGGCTTTTCTGTAGGTTGATATTCAACCTTGACTGATCATCCACTCAGTGAATGGCCCCAGGAAATACAAGTGCATATAGGGCCTGGGCCCCTCCCTCAGAGTACATACTGTTTTCTTTTTTGTCATCTGTTTCTTCATTAGCTCCTGAAGTGTTACTTTCCTCTTCGTCCTTTGAGTTTTATTCTCCATTCTGGCATTCCTTTCTTTAAAGGAAACTAACGTGCAATAGTATTTATAAATTATTTCTTCCTGGTATTAAATCCACAGTGTGGCCCCGAGCAGCTATCTGGACCTCCATCTCTTTGTCTGTACGGTAAAGAGGTTGGGATGATCTCATAAGTCCATTCCATTCATGGCAGTCTATAATTCTATATATAATTCCTGGCCAATGCACCTCATATGTCAGTGGAGCCTTGTGTGTTGCTATGATGCTGAATAGGTTTCAGCGGAGCTTCCAGACTAAGACAGACTAGGAAGAAAGGCCTGGAGTTCTACTTCTGAAAATCAGCCAACGGAAACTCTATGGATCCCAACGGCCTGATCTGCACCTGATCATGGGGATGGAACACAACCAGGCAGTGTTTTGTCCCATTGTGCATGGAGTCACCATGAGTCGAAGGACAATGTGATGTCTGCAAACAACAACCAACAATAAGTCTGTAGTCAAAGGCAAAAGAGGCACATGCTGACAGAAGTTATTGCTTCAGTGGTCTCTCCTAAACACGGCCGTTGGCAAGGAAATAAACGCTGTGCTAATCTCATCTCCTCTCGGGCATGGAGGGCCAGTGAAGGACGAGCTAGATATGAGAACACCTGACTGTAAGAAAACAACAGTCCTGTAAGCTCGAGAGCCAGAATCCTCCTCCCTCTTCCCAGAATAGAATGCAGAACTGTGGAGATGAACAGCCCAGCCATGGCTCGTCCTCCGTAACCAGCAGCTAGAATGGACCCTGTGAACGCAAAACTGAGAAAAGCTCAAGAAAAGCTCCTCTTCCTCACCAAGCTGCCTGACTCCAGGGCAAAAGGCCATAAAAAGCTTTTGATCTCAACAAATGGCTTAAAACAAGTTATCTACTTATGCCTAGAAGGAAGAATGAGGTTTACTAAATAGTGACTCATAGCAATAAAAGATCCATTTAAAAGGACCCTTTAATTATGGCTAATATTTAAGCTTATTTCATCAAAAAACAAAGGCACAATGGAGTAGAGCAGTGGTTTTGGCAGGACCGAGCCCGCCCCCACAGCACTGTATACACATCATCGGTGTATACAGGTCGTCACTGTGTTGTCTTCTTACCTGTGCCCTCACCGAGATTCTGAGTCCCGTGAGGATGATGAGACCTGTCTTTCTCGCCCTTGTAGGCTAGACAGAGGTCCTCTCACATAAGAGGTGTTCGACGAACATTTGTTGAATTGAAAGGAAATGACCAGAGCCCGTTTCTAAAGCCCACACCTGGAGAGAAGGTGGCCACACCTGGAGAGAAGGTGGCTGGTGACACACTCACCAAAGCCCTGGCCCCTCGTTCATCTGGTAGAAGCTCCCCACGCCGCCCACACAGTGACTTTACAAGAAGTAGGAAAAAGGCGCTCTTTCCTCAACACACTTTACTTCCGCCTGACAGAAAACTATCATAATGTATTGATATTGTTAGAAAAAGATGCTTTACTGACACATGTTGGAAGTCATATTTATCATGATTTGCACATTATGTGCAGATTTAACACAGTTATAATAAAAATATGAGGAAAAAACTAATAAAGATGCCTACAATGGGAGTGCTGCCCCCTTAGATGAAGCACCCTGTGCAGTGCACAACCTGAACACCTATGCAAGAGAGACGATCTCTTCCTGGCGTCTGTACGGCTGGCCTTGACAAACTGAGCCCGAGTTGGTGGCCAATGGCAGAACAACTTACGTTCCGCTCCTTTCGCGTTGGCTTCCAGAAGTCACCGGTGTTTCCGTCAGTAGGGTGTGGGAGTGTGTGTGTCTGTGTGTGTTAGGCAGTTGATAATGGGGCAGGGATGTGATCACAAGTAGAAGAGAAAAGGACTCTAAAGGATGACGTCTCTCCATCACAAGATACTCAGATGAAAGGTCCAGGATGCCCTGCACACTTATCAGCAAAAGGGTTTCCCTCGAGACGCAGTTTAAGGACCACATGGCTATCTGAATACACAGTGGCCCACTGGACCTGGGTGTTATCCATAACCCCACAGGCGTGCTTCATCAGGTCCATTCTCTTCCTCCTCATCCTCTCTGCAGCATTACCAGCTCTCTCTCAACGCCCTCTTCTCCCTCACGTCCCTGCCACTGCAGCCTCCTAGTTCTCCTCTTGGGCTGACCCTTCCATGTTCCTAATTCTTCCTCCACCCCTGATGTGGGCCGTTCCCTGAGGGTCGTGCCTGGAGTCCACAGCTCTTTTCGTTCTTCCACTCTCCTCTTCTAGGCCAGCTCCTGGGATGGGAACACCCACATTCCTGCTCATCCCAGCCCGCACACTACCTGTGCTCCCAGATCTCCATATACCTGCTCAACATCCCACAGGGATATCCTGCTTTCACCTCAAGTCACTTGCTCACTCCACTCAAGCTTCTCAATTTCCTCCCACATCTGCTTTTCCTACTGGACTTCCCTCTTATTCCAGTCACACAGCTTCTAAACAGGGCCGTCTTTGACTGGTCTCTGTTGCTCACCCACTGCATGAAATCAGCCATCAAGTCTGATTGACTCCCTCCTGAGTGTGCCTCCAGCATTGTCATCGTTTCTTTCATAGGTGAATCTCTTTTTCCTTCCACAACCACAGCCACTTCAGGGCTGGACAACCACGACAGCCTCCTTCTCTTGGTCCCTCCCCTGCTTGTCAGCCTGCATACAACTGCTAGATCAACAACCTACAGCATCTCTTTATAGCAGGGCCACCTTCCCCAACTCAGAGCCTTCCATGGCTCCCTCTGGGACATGAAGTCCAAGTTCCTGAGCTGGGGGATTGAGGTCCTCCATAGCCTGATTTTACCAGTTTGCCAATGTTTCAACCCAGTATGTCTCTACATGAGTTCCTCAATCCAGCCAGACTGGTCTATTTATGGAACCCAATCATATTTTTCACATTCTGACCTCTATGTCTTTGTTTATACTGGTCCCACCACCTGGAATCCCTTTCACAGACAACTGGGGCAGGCTGAGGAGGCAGCCAGGACTAGGAGTTTGTGACTATTCCCTAGCCTGGTTTGGGAGAAGAGTTTGCAAATAGGAGCAAGGGGAAAGATCTATTTTCTCAGAAAGGTTACAGCAGAATTGTATACATGCAAGGGCAGGTTCAAAATTATCTGACATAGCCACAGAAGCGGAGGAGTGTAAGAGAAACAAGGTTTTGGGGTTAGATCAACCAGGACCATCGACCAAGACCCACAGTGGTTGTGGTCAGTACTGGGGAGGCCCAGTGGTAGTTCCTGAAGGCCCAGTCATTGACAAGATGAGTGTCAAAGGGCAGGACACCCAAACTGGAGCACAAGGAAGGAGCCAGAGCATGAAGGTCTGAACAGAACCCACAGCCAGACCGTCAGACCGAAGTACCACCTTCATCACATCCTGAATAAACCCAGGATTGGTTCCAGATCAGAGATGGCAGATGCAAGGGACATGAGCATACCTTATTCCTGCACCCAAGGCAGACATCACTAATCAATCACGGCACTTTTCCACCCTGGGCACAGTCAAGGCCTCAGTATCCTTCACACAGGGCTCCAAATAGCCACTACCATTCAATTAAAAGTAGTACATGAGATAAATGCTATTTGTCCTGCCTGGATCTAAAGTCACAGGTGGGGCCAAGGTGCCAGGTGAGTGGTTCTCACACTTGATTGTGCATCACAATCCCCTGGAGGGCTTCTTAAAAGCCACATCGCCAGGCTCCACCTCCAGAGTTTCTGATTTAGTAGGTGTGGAGTGAGGCTAGAATTTGCATTTCCAACAAGTTGCTGGGTGATGCTGATGCTGCTCGTCCAGGAATCACTCTCTGAGAACTACTACAACAGGTAAAACCGTATCTCCTCTTGTTCTTAGCTTACGCCTCAGAGCCAGCGAGAGTCCTTTCTCCACAGCTTAAAGACCTCTTGCATCTCCATTCCCGGGGAACATGATCAATACTCTTCATAGAATCTGATCACACACATGCCTGGTGCAGGGAGTGACACACACAGGCAAAATCCCTGCTCACACAGCAGCCACAGTGTGAAGGAGAGGAGGAAACAATGTAACAGGCAATGACAGTTCAGTGTGAAAAGTCTTACAACAGGGAAGTCCAGGCAGCTGTGGCAACACAGAGCCAGCACACCTACAGCAGTCTTGGAAGGGCAGAGGCGGCTTCTCAGAGACAGACACTGCTGAGCGGGGACCCAAGGGTGAGGAGAAGGCAGCCAGCTAGAGCGGAGAGCGGCAGGAAACGTATTTACTTCCTTGGGTTTTTGCACTCACACATACTCTACCTTATCTCCCCATCTAGGCAGTAATCTACCTGGATGAAAAGACCACCTTTAACATACATAAGCATTCCTCAGAATGCTGGGCCCCTGTTATGGATTGAACTGTGTCCCCCAAAAATATGTGTTGTAAATCCTAACCTCTATGCCTGTGGCAATGGGTTGTCTTTGTTATGTTAATGAGATAGGATGAGTGTAGGGTGTATCTTGAGTCAATCTCTTTTGAGATATAAAAGAGATTAAACACAAGCTTAGCAAGGAGAGATGGGGGAAGAGAGAGGCCATGCCACGTGAAGATTGCCCCGGAGCAGAAGCTCCAAGAGACAAGGACCTTCCTCCAGAGCTGACAGAGAGAGAAAGCATTCCCCTAGAGCTGGCACCCTGAATTCAGACTTCTAGCCTTCTACACTGTGAGAAAATAAATTTCTGTTTGTTAAAGCCACCCATTTGTGGTATTTCTGTTATACCAGCGCTAGATAAACTAAGACAGCCCATAACAGATAGGGCTGGGAATCAAACTCAGGTCTCTCGCATGGAAGGCAAGAATTCTACCACTGAACCACCAGTGCCCCCAGCCAATGCACCTCATGCACCGCCACCATCCATTTGTCCGTGGTGGTTGGTGTGTTTCTATGATGCCAAACAGGTTTCAGCAGAGCTTCCAGACTAAGATGGACTAAGAAGAAAGGCCTGGCGATCTACTTCCAAAAATCAGCCAATGAAAACCCTGTGAAGCACAATGGTCTGATTTGCACTGATCATGGGGATGGTGCAGGATCAGGCAGCGTTTCGTTCCATGGTGCATGCGGTCGCCATGAGTTGGGGGCCAACTTGACAGCAGCTAACAACAACGAGCAGACATTGATATTTTTATTCATTGAACAAATGCACACATTTTCAATATTCTGGAATCATACTGTATTTAGGAAGTAGCAGGAAGATGGAGAGGGGAGTGTAAAGAGATGTGGGTTCAGTTGAAATATCATTTGTAGGCTTTCGGTTAGGATTTCTCTAATGACCTGCAAGAAGTATATATTCAGAGACCAGCAGGACAGGTGAGTGAGTCAACGGTAAGACTGTCCAGCAAGCCCTGCCTCAGTCTGGAATGTTCACTTATATCCAGCAGCATATCTGCAGATGGTGATTAATGGTTTACCATCCTAACCTCTTCGTCCACCCCCAGTCCAAGCCACAATTTGTGAAGAGTCTCTTGTGTAATAGCTGTGTTTAGCAAATTGCTTTGCACGTTTATAAACAGAGATTGGGCATTTTCCTTTGCTGCCTTAATTTCAAGTGATTAGGCTCAGCTCATTCCAGCAAAGAAACTCTTAGAATTCACAGTTTGAGGGTCAGGGCGACTGCTCACCTCAAGATTCATTCCACAGTGCAGCATCCGAGGAAGCTGGGGGGAAGCTCGGAGCTCTGACAAGGTCAAGGCAGGCTTTTCTGGCCACTAATTTGGTAGAACATGGCTCCTGCCTTCAGAACCATCGCTGTTGAATCTGTAAATTCCGATGAACATTTTCTCATAACATCCCCTTTCTTCCTGCACCCACTGACATGCATTTGGAATGTGGTTAGCTCACGGCTCACTTTAGGTGGGATGAGAAGTGGCAAACGTCCACTAGCCCTTCTTGTTTCTTATCCATCTTTGTCTCTGCAGAAGCCAGCACAGTGCCCAACACACACTGAAGGCTCAACGGACGGAAAATAAATGAAACAATTAATTAAGATACTGATTCCGCAGTACATTGGAAATGAAGAAAATGAACCAAGTGTTTTGCAAAGAAGTTTAGATTTCCCCCTGCCTCTGGATGGTGCAAACGGTTTGCGCTCAACTACTAACTTAAAAGGCTGATGGTCTGAACTCACCCAGTGGCACTGAGGAAGAAAGTCCTGGCAATCTGCTTCTGTAAAGATTACAGCCAAGAAAACCCTATAGAGCAATACTGCTCTGTAACACATGGAGTAGGCATAAGTCGAAATCGATCCAACAGCAATGGATTTTTTTTCTTTCCCCTGCTTCCCCCATTTGAGAGTTTCAACCTTGCCACGGTCAAGGGCTTTCAAGGGACTATAGCGTGGAGCATTAGCAAGATGTGTTTGCATCACCTTTGGGGAGTACACTCGGCACCCAGCCCATGCACAGCTGTTCTAGGCAGGAACATACAAGCCAGCATTTTGTATGTCATCCCAGGTCTACCCTCTGACCTAGTTTGTAATTGAATTTGGTCCAGAGTTCATGCAACGTACTTAGGAGAGGGTCACCCCCGTGACTTCACAACTGATTGCAGACCAGCATTTTTTAAATAATGATTTTTAATTCCCAGGGCCTACCGTGCAGCATTTTTGCATGTATACTGCTTCCTCCAAACAATATTCACTCTCAGTGGGAACACCCTCTTTTGTGAACTGTCCATGACCCTCAGGATGGAAAGCCAGAGGCCCACAGCACACACAACAGACTTTAAAGAACAGAACAGACCTGGGAACATCTGTCTTGACACCGTACTTTCACGGTGAGGCAATTTACCCAGAGGCAAGTTAGTGGCAGAGTTGGGCCAAGAACTCAGGTGTCCTGCCTCACCATCCAAAGTTGTTTTAGAAGCTGAAGGAAAATCTCACCACCCTATCTCATGGGTCTGGAAAGGACCTCCTGGCTGACTGAGAAGGAAATGACAAAAATGTAGCTGGGTTTCCGGCAGGCTAATGTTTTCAATGAGTGTCTGCTATTCTAGTCATAACCAAAAAAAAAAAATCAGTTCCCGTTGAGTTGATTCTGACTCATGCTGATCCTAGGTGTTGCAGAGTACAACTGTACTCCGTAGGGTTTTAAAGGCTGTGACCTTTTGGAAGCAAATTTCCAGGCCTTTCTTCCAAGGTACCTCTGGGTGGGTTCAAACTGCCAACCTTTCTATTAGGAGTTGAGTCCTTAACCCGTTACTCCACCTAGGGACTCCTATTTTGGTCATAAGCACTTTCAAAATGTCCTGAGTTGCTGAGATCTCTTGTGTGTGAGACCATGAAATAGAAGTCATGAAAGCCTGAGTTAAGAGAAAGCCACAAAACTCTGTATCCAACCAAAAAAGCAGACACTGTCTTTTCAAATACCCATAGTTGTTGTTT
Organism: Trichechus manatus latirostris; assembly: GCF_000243295.1. Lineage (NCBI taxonomy): Eukaryota > Metazoa > Chordata > Mammalia > Sirenia > Trichechidae > Trichechus > Trichechus manatus. The sequence continues at coordinate 17,042,443 of NW_004443966.1, read as the reverse complement.
TCAGCTGCTGTGGAGTTAGCCCTTACCCACCGCGACCCCATACACCACGGAACAAAACGCTCCCTGCTCCTGCACCATCCCTGTGAACAGCTGTGGATCAAACTGTTGTAATCCACAGGGGTTTTGCTGGCTGATTTTCAGAAGTAGATTGCCAGACCTTTCTTCCTTCCTTCCTAACCTCTCTATCCTGAAGTTCCGTTGAAACCAATTCAGCAACATAGCAACGCTCAAGCCTCCATGGACAGATGAGTGATGGCTGTGCATGAGGTGCATTGGCCGGGAATTGAACCCAGGTCTCCTGCATGGGAGGTGAGAATTCTACCACTGAACCAGCACAGCCCCATGTAATACCATAGAATGTTTACTAAAACTGCCCCTTCATTAGGCCACAGAACAAAGCTTACTACATTCTAAGTTAGAACTCATTCAGAGCTATATTTCTGGGGAGGGCAAAAAAGCAATAGAATAGAAATTAATAAATTTTTAATTTATTTTTTATTGTGCTTTAGATGAAGGTTTATAGAGCAAATTAGTTTCTCATTAAACAATTAATACACATACTGTTTTGTGACATTGGTTGCCAACCCCATGACATGTCAACACTCTCTCCTTCTCGACCTTGGGTTCCCCATTACCAGCTTTTCTGTCCCCTCCTGCCTTCTCATCCTTGCCCCTGGGCTGGTGTGCCCATTTAGTCTCCTTTTGTTTTATGCACCCGTCTAATCTTTGGCTGAAGGGTGAACCTCAGGAGTGACTTCAGCACTGAGTTAAAGGGTGTCTGTGGGCCATACTCTTGAGGTTTCGCCCATCTTTGTCAGACCAGTAAGTACGGTCTTTTTTTATGAGTTAGAATTTTGTTCTACATTTTTCTCCTGCTCTGTCGGGGACCCTTTATTGTGATCCCTGTCAGAGCGGTCAGTGGTGGCAGCTGGGCACCTTCTAGTTGTGCTGGACTCAGTCTGGTGGAGGCTGTGGTAGTTGTGGTGTGTTAGTCCTTTGGACTAATCTTTCCCTCGTGTCTTTGGTTTTCTTCATTCTCCCTTGCTCCCGGTGGGGTGGAACCAGTGCAGTCTCTTAGGTGGCAGCTCATAAGCTTTTAAGACCCCTGACGCTACTCACCAAAGTAGGATGTAGAACATATTCTTTACAAACTAAGTTAGGCCAAATGAGCTTGATGTTCCCCGAGACCATGGTCCTCAGCCCTCAGCCCAGTAATTTGGTCCCTAAGGGAGTTTGGATGTGTCTATGGAGCTTCTATGACCTTGCCTTGGTCAAGTTGTGCTGGCTTCCCCAGGATTGTGTACTGTCTTACCCTTCACCAAAGCTACCACTTATCTATTGTCTAGCTAGTGTTTTTCCTTCCCCACTCCTCCCCTCCCTCGTAACCATCTTTTTTGTGTGTAAATCTTTTCATGAGTTTTTATGATAATGATCTCATACAATATTTGTCCTTTTGTGATTGACTTATTTCACTCAGCATCATGCCCTCCAGATTCATCCATGTTATGAGATGTTTCGCAGATTCATCATCGTTCTTTATGGTTGTGTAGTATTCCATTGTGTGTCTGTACCATAGTTTGTTTATCCATTCATCTGTTGATGGGCACTTAGGTTGTAAATCTTTACAGAAGCAGACTGCCACGGAGCGGCTGGTGGGTTCCAACTGCTGACCTTTATGTTAGCAGCCAAGTGCTTTAACCACTTCGCCAAAAAGTCTCCAAACTACAAGTAAAATGACCGTAATTTCCAATGGTATGATAAAAGGTTTTTGTGTTATTCCTGGGAGAAAGAAAACCTGGGAGATGTAGTTTAGGTGTCAAAATAATAGAATTGACAGAACATTTTGTTTAGGTGCAACCAATGGGTCAAAATATTTGAGATTAGGGCTGCCCCAGAAAACTGCAATTTAACAGAGCTTTAGACAATCATTAATTTACATGCATAATGTATATTGCATGTATAACCCATCCCAAAATAAGCTTCAAACAGTTTCATACTGTTTTCCACTATCTTTGACCATAATACATGGCCCTTACCATGACACCCTTTAAAACTCAGTGCTGTATAAGAGCTAAAAAGAAAACACAAATGGTTCACGGTGAAAGCTTCAAAACAGAGATATTTTTATAATATAATAATTTTCTGATGAGCGATAATAATTATGAAGATAAAGTTTTCTCCTCCAAAAGTATGTGATTTAAAATAAATAAGATAAAACCATATTATATACATGCTAATTGTTATGCTGAGAAATCTTATGAAACCTGGAAGTGTCGATGGACAAAACACCTACTCATCCACCAAGACTTGACTTCAAGGTCACCTCCTCTGTGAAGTCTTCCTGAACACCCAACAAGAAATTAGTATTTACTGGAACCACTCCCTGCCAACTCTTTTAGCAACACTGTGAGGTAGATATCATTTTCTGCATTTGAACAGTTAAGAGACTAAATCTCAGAGAGCTGAAGTAACTTGCGCAAGGGCACATAGTTAGTGTGTGCTGGATCAGTTTTGTGTGGCCTTTTTTGCCATGGTCTTGTAACTCCCACTCAGGCGATTGGGTGGAACTGTGCAGACAGGGTAATTGTGGCCCTCCAAAGGGATTGGTCAGTTTTGCTATCCTGCTGGGCTTTAAATGAGCCACCCACAGGCAGGAAAGAGAGGATCGCACCACCAGCAAGAAAGAATAGCCAGGAGCAGAGAGCGCATCTTTTGGACCCAGGATCCCTGCACTGAGGAGTTCCTGGAACCAGGAGACAGAGAGAAAGAGAGAGAAAGTGAGCTTGAGAAGTGGTGTCAGAGAAGCAATAGCAGGAGACGGTGTGGTAGGCTTCCCGGCCCATGGAGAGAGAAACCTGAATGCCTGTGGGCAGAGGCCGAGGACTAGGGAGAGGCGTGCCTGGGGGCATAGCTGGGAAGAGGCTGTCCTGATGTAAGAACTGTATCCTGACCATTCCTGAACCTGAACTGTAACATGTTACTTCCCTAATAAACCCCATAATCGTGAGTATTTTCTGTGAGTTCTGTGTGGTCACTGAGATGAATTACTGAACCCAGCAGAGAGGTAGAGAGTGTCGTGGGAGAGTGTGAGAATTGGTAAAGATGGTGGAGAGACGAGGCATGTCTGCCCTCCACCTCATAGGAATCAGCCTTGGGCTGTTGATCTTGATTTTCCTTTCCCCTTGTGAAGAGGATGTCAGACGCCGCCCCCACACTGTTTTTACATAGTGTCTAGAAGAGCACCCCAGATGGAAGGTGGAGAATTAACATTTATTACAAACTTCTACAACCAGGCAAATTCCTGGTAGGCGCAAACAGTTAACGCACTCGGCTGTTAACTGAAAGGTTGGCAGTTCCCATCCACCCAGAGGCATCTCGGAAGAAAGTCCTGGTGATCTACTTCCCAAAAGCCAGCCATTGAAAGCCCTACTGTTGTGGAATGAATTGTGTCCCCCTAAAATGTGTGTCAACTTGGGTAGGCCATGATTCCCAGTATTGTGTGATTGTCCACCATTTTGTCATTTGATGTGATTTTCCTATGTGTTGTAAATCCTACCTCTGTGATGTTAATCAGGCAAGATTAGAGGCAGTTATGTTAACAAGGTAGGACTCAATCTACAAGATTAGGTTGTATGTTTAGTTAATTTCTCCTGTGATATAAAAGAGAGAAGCAAGCAGAGAGACAGGGGGACCTCATACCACCAAGAAAGCAGTGCCAGGAGAACAGCTCATCCTTTGGACCCAGGGTCCCTATGCTGCAAAGCTCCTGAGCCAGGGGAAGATTGATGGCAAGGACCTTCCTCCAGAGCGACAGAGAGAGAAAGCCTTCCCTTGAAGCTGGCGCCCTGAATTCGGACTTCTAGCCTACTAGACTGTGAGAGAATAAATACCTGTTTGTTAAAGTCTTCCACTTGTGGTATTTCTGTTATAGCAGCACTAGATAACTAACACACCTATGGAGCACGGTTCTACTCTGATACACATGGAGTGGCCATGAGTCTGAATCGACTCCATAGCAACTGGCTATGACCAGGCAAAATGCTAAGTAGTTTTGAAGGGACAGTATGATATGTGCTTTCTCGTTTAATACAACAGCCTCAGAGGGAGTAAATATTATATCCTAACTACAGATGAAGAAACTGGTCCAGTCTTGCAAGGGCAGTAAGTAGCAGTTGCTGGGACTCAAATGCAGGTTTCCTGACTCCAATCCTATTGGATTCCATTTCATTCTGCTGCTTCTTCTGAAATGGGCCCTGAAATTGTCTACTCCTCCCCCACTTCCACTGGTCAAATCTTGGTCCTCACCTAGATTCCCGCTGATAAACGAATCTCCCTACTGTGGTTTCACTGAGCTACTCCATAGGCTCAAGAATCCGCCATGGCTGCCTCTCACTTATCAAACTGAGTTTGAAAACCTCACGTCTTGATTTCAAGATCCTCTATAATCTAGATTCATAATTTAGATTCACGTGAGCTTTCTGAGTTTCTTTGCAAGGGAATAATTAGGCACTGTGCAGTGCATCCCTTCTGCTGTCTTTCATTGTCTCTGTTGTTGTTTTTGTTAGGTGCCGTCCAGTAGGCTCTGACTCATAGCAACCTTATGTATAACAGAATGAAACATTGCCCAGTCCTGCACATTCTCACAATAGTAGATATATTTCAGCTCTTTGTTGCAGCCACCGAGTCAATCCATCTCATTGTGGGTCTTCCTCTTTTTCAATGACCCTCTACTTTACCAAGCATGATGTCCTCTCCAGCAATTGGTCCTTCCTGATAACATACCCAAAGTAAGTGAGACAAAGCCTCGCCATCCTCACTTCTAAGGAGCATTCTGGCTGTACTTTCTCCAACACAGATTTTGGAAGAGGCTGCATAGGTCTGGCTCACTATTATCACTCTGCATTGCTAACCCCTGCATTCACTCATGATCTTGTTTTTCCCTCCCATTCCAGTCTCTACAAAAAGTTTAAGATTAACCAGTGTTCCTCCTTGGAGGGTGAAAACAAGTGACAATGATCGAGGAATGAAAAACCGACCAAAGCACCCATCTTGGGACAAGAAAACCAGGATGTCACCAGATAACCCCTAAGAAAAAATTAACTCATCTGGGACATGATCACCTCAAGGGAGAACTAACACAAACTTCTAAGACCCATAATCCTGTCCCTATAAAGCCTTCGGCCAGTCTCCAAAGGGGGAGACAGGTTTTTGGAGGAATCTATTCCCCTGTCTTCTATATATCAGTATATAATAAAACTCTCGCTGCTCACCTCACCCGTCTCAGAATTGGCTATTGCAGCAGGCGGCTCCAATCCATGTTATTGCGGTAACAATTTGTTCACTCTTCTGGCAGTCCATGTATATTCAATATTCTCTGCCAACACAATTTGAATGCATCAATTCTTCTTTGGTCTTCCTCTTTCATTGTCCAGTTTTTGCATGCATATGAGGGGATCAAAAAAACCACAGCTTGGGTCAGGCACACTTCAGTCTTCAAAACGACATCTTTGCTTTTAAGATTCTAAAGAGGTCTTTTGCAGCAGATTTGCCCAAGGCACTACATCATTTAGTTTCTTGACTGCTGCTTCCATGGGCATTGATTGTGGATCCAAGTAAACTGAAATCCTTGACAACTTCAGTCTTTTCTCCATTTATCATGATGTTGCTTATCGGTCCATTTGTGAGGATTTCTGTTTTCTTTATGTTGAGGTGCAATCCATACTGTAGACTGCAGTTTTTGATCTTCTTCAGTAAGTGCTTCAAGTCCTCTTCACTTTTGGCAAGCAAGGTTGTGTCATCTGCATATTGCTGGTTGTCTTAACTGAGCTATTTCCCAACTCTGTAAATTGTAGAAAACTGATAGTAATGCAAATGAACTTTGTCAGGTGAGATGCAAATGATGAGCCCTCCCTACTCCCAAAGAGGCCAGTTTTACCTCTATAGAAAATTCCTTTCAGCACTCCTGATGGTCTGTATATGTGTGTGTTCCCTCCTTTGAACCAGCTGTAACATCTTATTGGTTTCCTTCCACCATGAGTCTGTCAGTTTGTTGTACTGTGGGGGCCTGTGTGTTGCTGTGATGCTGGAAGCTATACCACCAGTATTCAAATACCAGCAGGGTCACCCATGGCGGACAGGTTTTAGCTGAGCTTCCAGACTAAGACAGATTAGGAAGAAGAACTCGGAGGTCTACCTGCGAAAAGAATTAGCAAGTGAAAACCTTATGAATGGCAGCGGAACATTGCCTGATATACTGTGGAAGATGAGCCCCTTGTGTTGGAAGGCACTTAAAATACAACTGGGGAAGAGCTGCCTCCTCAAAGAAGAGTCGACCTTAATGATGTGGTTGCAGTCAAGCTTTTGAGACCTTCATTTGCTGATGTGGGACAACTCAAAAGGAGAAGAAACAGCTGCAAACATCCATTAATAATAGGAACGTGGAATGTACGAAGTATGAATCTAGGAAAATTAGAGATCGTCAGAAATGAAATGGAATGCATAAACATTGCTATCCTAGGCATTAGTGAGCTGAAATGGACAGGTATTGGCCATTTTGAATCAGACAATCATATGGTCTACTATCCAGGAATGACAACTTGAAGAGAAATGGTGTTGCATTCATCGTCAAAAGAACACTTACAAGATCTATCCTGAAGTACGACACTGTCGTGACAGGATACTATCCATATGCCTACCAGGAAGACCAGTTAATACTATTATTCAAATTTATGCACTAACCACTAAGGCCAAAGATGAAGAAATTGAAGATTTTTACCAACTTCTGCAGTCTGAAATTGATCAAACATGCAATCAGGATGCATTGATAATTACTGGTGATTGGAATGCAAAAGTTGGAAACAAAAAGAAGGGTCAGCAGTTGGAAAATATGGCCTTGGTGATAGAAACGATGCCGGAGATCCTATGATAGAATTTTGCAAGATCAACAACTTCTTCATTGCAAATACCTTTTTTCAACAACATAAACAGCGACTATACATGTGGACCTCACCAGATGGAACACATAGGAATCAGATCAACTACATCTGTGGAAAGAGATGATGGAAAAGCTCAATATCATCAGTCAGAACAATGCCAGGGGCTGACTGCGGAACAGACCATCAATTGCTCATGTGTGAGTTCAAGGTGAAACTGAAGAAAATTAGAATAAGTTCACAAGAGCCAAAGTACAACCTTGAGTATATCCCACCTGAATTCAGAGACCATCTCAAGAATAGATTTGATGCGTTGAACACTAATGACTGAAGACCAGACAAGTTGTGAAATGATATCAAGGACATCATACATGAAGAAAGCAAGAGGTCATTAAAAAGACAGGAAAGAAAGAAAAGACCAAAATGGATGTCAGAAGAGATTCTGAAACTTGCTCTTGAACTTCAAGTAGCTAAAGCAAACAGAAGAAATGATGATGTAAAAGCATCAAAAGCAAATGAAAGGCATACAAAGAGTCACTATAGCAAAAAGAATTGGTCAACGTTCAACCATTTCAAGAGGTAGCATACAATCAGGAACCGATGGTACTGAAGGAAGAGGTCCAAGCTGCACTGACGGCACTGGGAAAAACAAGGCTCCAGGAATTGATGAAATACCAATTGAGATGTTTCAACAAATGGATGCAGTGCTGGAAGTGCTCACTCGTCTATGCCAAGAAATTTGGAAGACAGCTACCTGGCCAACCAACTGGAAGAGATCCATATTTATCCCTATTCCCAAAAAAGGTGATCCAACCAAATGCAGAAATTATCAAATAATATCATTAACATCACACGCAAGTAAAATTTTGCTGAAGATCATTCAAAAGCAGCTGCAGCACTATATTGACAGGGAACTGCCAGAAATTCAAGCCAGATTCAGAAGAGGACGTGGAACAAAAGATATCATGGCTGATGTCAGATGGATCCTGGCTGAAAGCAGAGAATAGCAGAAAGATGTTTACCTGTGTTTTATTGACTATGCAAAGGCATTCGACTGTGTGGATCATAACAAATTATGGATAACAGTGCAAACAATGGGAATTCCAGACACTTAATTGTGCTCATGAGGAAGCTGTACATAGATCAAGAAGCAGTTGTTCAAACAGAGCAAGGGGATACTGTGGGGTTTAAAGTCAGGAAAGGTGTGCATAAGGGTTGTATCCTTTCACCATATGTACTCAATCTGTATATTGAGCAAATAATCCTAGAAGCTGGACTGTATGAAGAAGAACGGGGCAGCAGGATTGGAGAAAGACTCATTAACAACCTGCGTTATGCAGGTTACACAACCTTGCTTGCTGAAAGTGAAGAGGATTTGAAGCACTTACTGAAGAAGATCAAAGACCACAGCCTTCAGTATGGATTACACCTCAACATAAAGAAAACAAAAATTGTCACAACTGGACCAATAAGCAACATCATGATAAATGGAGAAAAGATTGAAGTTGTCAAAGATTTCATTTTACCTGGATCCACAATCAACACCCAGGGGAGTAGCAGTCAATAAATCAAAACACGCATTGCACTGGGCAAATCTGCTGCAAAAGACCTCTTTAAAGTGTTGAAAAGCAAAGATGTCACCTTGAAGACTAAGGTGCACCTGACCCAGGCCATGGTGTTTTCAATTGCCTCATATGCTTGTGAAAGCTGGACGATGAATACAGAAGACCAAATGAGAACTGACACCTTTGAATTGTGGTGTTGGCGAAGAATACTGAATATACCATGAACTGCCAAAAGAACGAAAAAATCTGTCTTGGAAAAAGTACAACCGAAACGTTCCTTAGAAGCAAAGATGGAGAGACTACACCTCGCATACTTTGGATCAGTCTCTGGAGAAGGACATCTTGCTTGGTAAAGCAGAGGGTCAGTGAAAGAAAAGAAGACCCTCAAACGATGGAAAGACACAGTGGCTGCAACAATGGGCTCAAACATAACGATTGTGAGGATTGTGCAGGATCGAGCAGTGTTTCGTTCTGTTGTACATGGTCGCTATGAGTCAGAACTGACTCGACGGCACCTGACAACAACTGTTTCCCTCATCAGTTAATGAGTTAAATAAAATCTATGACACATCTTCATTTTACATTTGAAAGAGTCATAATTTTACCTTTAAAAAAGAAAAAAATTCCCTTAACATTTCCGTGGCTGCCTGAGACATTCTCCAGTCTGTTCTTCGCTATTCTAAAAACACATTATGCTCACTCCTCCTTCCTTTTTTCAGTTCCCCCCTTCCTAGGTATCACAGGCGCATGCACACACAACACACACACACACACACACACACACATGCAAGGAACATCAGCCTTCTTCCAAGGGGAGGCAGAGAAAGGAAAGAGTGAAAGAGAATAGAAGAAGCAATTAGACCAAGGGTCAGCAAACTATGACTTCAGGCCAAATCAGGCTTATCACCTATTTTTGTAAACAAAGCTTACTGGAACACAGCCACATCCATTCATTTACAGCGGAGACAAGTAGCTGTGACAGAGACTGTCTGGCCTGAAAAGCCTAAAATATTTACTATCTGGCCCTCTACAGAAAAAGTTTGCTGCTTCCTGAATTAGACACAACCTTTACCCTCTACAGAGTTCACAGTCTTGTGAAGGCAAGTGGAGAGTACACATAGATAAGAATATAAGAACGACAATAAGATAAAGTGGGGAGCCTGCGTGGGGGGAAGGTGACAGAACAGTGCTGACCATGGATGACAAACGAACTAACTGGCTTCAACAAGTGCAAAGTAAAACCCCAAAGACACGCCATGGAAGGGACACTTAAAAAAATGAAACTAATCAATTGGTTGATTTATTTACTCATTACTTTTTCTCTTTTTATTGCACAATACTCAAACATGCTGAAAGCTAGTATAAAACAGACAAGCTCAACTTACCATCCAGCTATGTCAAACTTTATTAATTGGCTTCAAATTTTATTTTCACAGTAATTCCTTAATTTGGGAAGATTAGGCCAGGTTTTTTTCTCTCTCATTAATTGACTGTAAGACGAAAGGGGTCTAGGGAACATTTATTCTACCCTAGATCTGAAGCAAGCTCCCAGTGGTGATGGTTTATTGTTTGGATATCTTGCTTTTGGTTCATTTATGTTTTTTTAAAACGATTCAAAAAATTCAAAAGGTACAAAACAATAAATACTGAAATATCTTCCTCCTATTTCTGTACCCCAGCCATTCATTATGATGAATGATATTACACATTTCTTATGTTTCCTTCATTTTATGCATATTCAAGTATATATATTCATATATATGTATGTATATTTACTCTTCACCTTTTCTTCACAACTTTGTTTTGGTCACTCAGCACTATATTTTGTTAATCTATCCAGATCAGTACCTACTGATATTCTCATTCTTTTTTCAACATTTCAGAGTATTCCTTTACATTGATGAAATATAATTTATTTAACCTGTTCTCTTCTGAGGTCAGTGTGGAAACCCTGGCGGCGCAGCGGTTAAGATCTACGGCTGCTAAGCAAAAGGTCAGCAGTTTGAGTCCACCAGGCACTCCTTGGAAACCCTATGGGGCAGTTCTACTCTGGCCTATAGGGTCACTATGAGTTGGAATCAACTCAACGGCGATGGATTTGGGTTTTTTTTTTTCTCTTCTAAGGTCAAAGAATATATGCATTTGTAATTTTGGTAATTTTTACATTTAGGGTTGTTGTTACTGTGTGCCTCATAGCAACCCTATAGGGCAGAGTAGAATTGCCCCATGGGGTTTCCTAGGCTGTAATATTTAAGGGATCAGATCACCAGGTCTTTTCTCTTGGAGTAGCTAGTGGGTTCAAACCACCAACCATTCAGTTAGCAGCCAAGCACTTAACCATTGCACCACCAAACCAAAAAACCTGTTGCCAATGAGTCCATTCTGACTCATAATGACTCTATAGGACAGAGTAGAACTGCCCCGTAGGGTTTCCAAGGAGCGGCTGGTGAATGCAAACTGCTGACGTTTTGGTTAGCAGCTGAGCTCTGAACCACTAGGCAACCAGGGCTCCACTGCGCCACCAGGGTTCCTTAACTTAGAATTGTTGTATGTTGTTAGGAGCCGTTGAGTCGGTTCTGACTCATAGTGACCCTATAGGACAGAGTAGAACTGCCCCATAGTGTTTCCAAGGAGCGGCTGGTGGATTTGAATTGTTGACCTTTTGATTAGCAGCCAAGCTCTTAACCACTGCGCCACCAGGGTTCCAATTTAGGATTAGGGTTAAGTTTATGGCCAGTGCTAGGCTTAGGTTTCCACCACCTATCTTTCAGTTTGTTGTACTGTGGGGAACTATCAGAAGAGTCATCCATGGTGGACAGGTTTCAGGGGAGCTTCCAGACTAAGACTAGGAAGAAGGCTTGGAGAGCTACTTCCAAAAATTAGTCAACGAAAACCTTGTGGATCACAACAGAATATTGTCCTATATAGTGCTGGAAGATGGTGCTACTGGGCAACACTTCATTTCATTCTGTTATACATATGATCGCCATGAGTCAGAGCCAACTCAACAGCAACTAACAACACATTTTGATAGATACTGCAAAATTGCTTTCCAAAAAGAAGGTACCAAAATTACACTTTCACCAGCAACGAACGAGAAAGCTCATCCTCTCACCACCACAGGTGATATTAGCCTTTTGGATCTTTGCCACCCTGGGAGGTGAAAGATGGTTTCTCAGTGGAGTTTTAAGTTGCATTTCCCTTACTATGAATGAAGCTGAGCATCTCTTCATACAGTTATGTCGTTTGCAGTTATCTCTGAGAACTCTATGTTCGAGTATTTTTGCTCAATTTGCTTTTGAGCTGTTCGTCTTTTCAGGGGGTGTGAGGTGGGGTGTGGCACTTTAAGATGCATCCAAGTGGCATGGCTATAATAGAGGCTGGCGACAGGGTAGTAACTCGGTCAACGATCACTTTTAAACACTTTCCCAGAAACACAGACCATGTTAAGGGTCTAGCTCGCCACTACCTATAGAATCAAGTCCAAGCCCCTTAGTCTGACACCCAGGGCCCTCCATGCTCTAAAAACACGAAACAGTACATGCTACCACATGTCCCCATCGTAGTTCCCGCCTCTTTGTCTCTCGGGCCATTCCCTCTGTCCAGATATCCATTCAACTTTCTTTGCCCACATAACTCTTTCTATAGGCTTGAAGATTCAGTTCAAGCATCACATTCTCCATAAAATCTCCCCTGAATCCCAAATTATGTTACATGCCCCTCCTTTGTTCTCCTATGGGACCATGTGCAAAATTCCATTAAAATTATCTCTGAAGTATCCATCTCCCCTATTAAACTGTATACTCTTTAAGGGCAAGAACTGGGTCTCATTAATCTCGTTAATTAATCTATTAACTTCCAACCCAAAGAAGACAGTTTATAAGTGTTTGCTGACCTGAAAATCTATCAAAAATTAACCATATGATTTTAAAAATGCCGTCTTGGGTCTTGGCCTCCTCCTCTGTAAAATGACTAGGTGAAACTGGATGACTTCTAAAGTCCCTTTTGGAGTTATGAGTACATGAACCAATGGAAGGAAGAGGCATCTCATAAGGATTAATATGCTAGCAAAATACACAGTGGATTAGGATCTGGGAGAGAATCAGAGCCCAATTAGGAGACTGTTGTACTAAAGCCAAAGATGAAGCACAACAAAACTGAGCCCTGCTAAGGTGGTGGTAGTAGAATAGAATGTCTCTGAGGGACTTTTTAAAGAAAAAACATTGATAGGTCTTGGTGACAGACTGGATAAAGATGGCCACCATTAATTCCTTCCTTCCCTGTAGGCACATTCTGCTTCTGATATTAAGAGTTAGTGCCTAATATCCATCCCCTTGAATCTAGGCTGGCCTTAGTAACGTGCTTAAACAATACAATGTGATGGAAGTGAAGTTCTGGGAATTCTGAAATTAGTTCATAAGAAATCTTGCAGTTCCCAACTGGATCTTTTAGATTTCTTTCTCTAGAAAGTCAGCTGCCATGCACAAACTATGACTACTCTGTGACCACCATGCTGTGAGGAAGCCCAAGATAGCCATATGGAGAGATCATGTAGAGAGAGAGAGATACCCAATCAGCCTCCAGCTCTTCCAGTCATCCTAGCCCAGGTACCAGACATATGAATGAACCTTCAGATGATGCCAGCTTCAGCCACCATCTGACTATGACTGCCTGAGAGACCAGGCAAGAGTTGCCCAGCTGATTCCAGTCAGCCCTCAGAACCAACAGAGATAATAATAAACTATTGTTTTAAACCACTGTTCTGGCGTGGTTTGTTATACAGTAACAGGTAACCAAAACATATGTAGACCAACAGACGCAAGATAACAGAGTGGGAAGTGCAGGAGATGGATTCTCACTTGGCTTCAATTCCCAGCTCAGCTAACTACTGAGGGGCTTTGGGTAAGGTTATTAATCTCACTATGCCTGAGTTTCTTCATTTGTAAAATGGGATGATTATAGTTTCTACCTCCCAGAGTTGTTGATAAAACCAGTAATGTGACATAACTGAAGTCATCTAGGATGGTGGCAACTGGTCTTCACTGAGAGGAATATTTATAACGAGAGAGAGAATCAAAGATAATCCAAGACTTGGTAATGGGAGAATGATGATATGTATGCTAGCAATGTGGGTAAGGAAAGAATCTTAGGCATGTTGAGTCTGACATCCCAGGAGAAAGTCTTACATTCCTTTGATGACTCTGGGTCTGCTAGCATAATCTTGGACATCGTACACGGTCCTCAGGACTAACTGGCTGACTGATTCACAGCAGGAAAGGAGATGCAAAGGAGAACTGGAAAGTGGGAAAAGGAGTTGACCCTTTAGACTGAGGATTGTGTTAACTTGTGTCAGATTAAAACAAGGACTATACTTAACCATTACACACCCACCCACACTGTAGTCAGATGGATCCTTCCAACCAAATAGCTGGCCAGGTTGGCTATACAGAGGCTGGCAGTGTTGGGGAAGCAGAAAAGAACTAATATTTACCAAGTTTCCACTAACAAGCTCTGGGCTAAGAGTCTTCAAGCACATTCTCTCTTAATCTTCTTGAAGATCCTATCAGTATTATACCCATTTTACATACAAGGAAACTGAGGCTCAGAGAAGCAAAGTAATTTGCACAAAGCCACCCAGCTAGTAAGTAGAGATGATGACGACAACAACAGCGATGATGATGTTAAGTAACACTAACTGAGCAGCAGCAGACACTGTTCCAGGCACTTTATGTGCACCATTTCATTTAATCCTCACTCCAACCTGAGGTAAACGCCATTTTTTTGCGTCTATTTTAGAGATGGGAAAACTGAGGCCCAGTGAGGCTAAGTCTTTGCCCAAGACTATACTGCTGATGGTAGGCAGGGTATAAATTTATGAAATCTGGCCCCAGAGTTGAAGCTCTTGAAAGCCCATGCTTGCTCCTCTCTGTCATTCTGTCAGGCTGCGTCTAAGTGGAGACCTATCTAACAGGACTGCTATTGGACAGCTGCCCCAATCCCCTATTATCACACTTCACAATTAAAGCACAGTTATTAACAGTTACTAAATATTCCCTGGACTGATAACAAAGAGGTTTCACCGTAAGGGCAACCCTGACGTGGGAACTCCTCTTTGAACCACCGCAAAGGAGACCAGGGGCAGAATTAATGAGGGAAACTCTGACACCAACCACATCACGAGGTGCGGCAGACACCTTGTGAGGGTAGCTGGCCAAAAGTGACTAAGCCCTTCAACGCCAGAGCAGTGAGCACTTGTTTGGAAGAGTGGGAGGAGCCAGCCAGTGAAAGAGAAAGGGCATCTGGCCACCCCTTCCCTAGGAGGCCTGGCCTGAGTTCTCATTTCCACAGCCCAGCCCCATAGTCTTAAAAGACAGCAAAGCCACCTCTCAGAACCTCGCCCAAGTTTGAGGTATTTAGTAGGAATCACAGCACAGGGCCAACATGAATGCTTTTTTCTTTCTTCAAATCAGTAAGGGAACTGGTAGTGTGATGGGGAACAGAGAAAACCTCAAAACAGATTATTTTACAAAATAGCATAACTCAATTATTTTCAGATGGCAGAAAGGGAAAATCCATTTCTCACCACATTTAATTTTCTCACTCTCTTTCCTTTATCCTCCCCAAATCTCCTTCCCTGCATCTGGAATGTGATCCTGAAGTGCACTCCTCCGCCTCTGCCAGAAAGGACTCCAGTTGCTGGATTCTGCCAAGACACTTAATCCAGCCCCCACCCTTATTAAAACTGCAGGCAGGAGAGCGAGGAGGGAAGGGAGAGCAAGGGCGTGGGCTCTGCATGGCTCTGCAGACGCCTCAAATACTTTTCTCCAAATCTGGCAGCCGCAGCCGCACCCGCTGCTCTCGGCTGCCGCGGCCCACGCCCTCTGGAGAAGCTGGCCTGCGGGGAGTCCCACCGGGTTGACTTGCTGAAATACACACTGAGTGTGTCAGCTGCCACCCAGGCAAGAGCAGTAGGCAAGGAAACGCACGCCTCCTGGCTGAGCCATCCTGGTGACGGGCGCCAGAATGGGGGATGACTACACCGTCTTCACTGCACCCAGAGTCCCTGCAACACAGATGTCTCCCAACCGTCTGCCTGTGCGGCGTCTGTGAGCAGCAAGATGGGCTAGGACGGGAGGCATGCAGGCAGGAGGAAAGGAAGACATTTCTTTTGGTCTCTCCACCTGCCATGTAGCAACAGGAGTTCCTGAGTGGCTCAAACGGTTAAGCTCTTGACTACTAACCGAAAGGCTGCCTGTTCAAACCCCTTGAAGGCAACCAACAGCAACAATGAGCAGGAGTTAATTGCTCAGGGCAGCCTGCAAGGAATAGTGCTTGGCCCATATGATGCAGAGCAGCTACCATGTCCTGTGTACCTACTCGGTTCTGGGAGCACTGACATGCATTATGCTTGCCTTATCCCACATCCACCAGAAAATGTTGTCACATTTTTGAGGTGGGGAAACAGAGGTCTAGCTGTGCAGCTGTGGCCCGTCACTGCTGCCCCCTAGGGCTGGACCTGACAGTCACCCAATGCATTGTCGCTTGGTGTCTTTGTGATGTACAGTGGGAATAAAACTCCCCCCGAGTGAAGTAGTGGGGCCCTGGTAGCACAGTGGTTAAGAGCTCCGCTGCTAACCAGAAGGTCAGCAGTTCAAATCCAGCAGCCACTCCTTAGAAACCTTATGTGGCGGTTCTATTCTGTCCTATAGGGTCACTATGAGTCAGAATAGACTCAATGGCAACGCGATGGGTTTGTTTTGGTTTTTGGTTTTTTACTGAAGTAGCTGGGAGTACGGAGGAAGTTGAGGAAGAAGGGAGCTGAGAGCAGTTCCAGGTTCCTCGGTGCTGGGATAGCTGGGGCCGACTCCTGTGTGGCCTAAGACAGGGCTGCAGAGCTTCAGGGAGTAGACGAACCCCTTAAAGGAGGAAGGAACCCTTCCTGAGCTTTGAGGACCATGGTCTCCGCAGCCCCAGCTTGCTTTATAAAAGGAGAAGAGTTAGTGTCCCTACTAAAGTCTCCTTCCTTCCTCCTCCTCACCTTCCTCCCACCCTCCATCCCTTCCTTCTTCTTCTTTCCTTCCCTCCAATTTTTCTGTTAATTTCTTCAACAAATTTTTATTAAGCACCTACTAAGTACCAAGTGGAAACCCTGGCAGCATAGTGGTTAAGTGCTACGGCCACTAACCAAAAGGTCAGCAGTTCGAATCCACCAGGCGCTCCTTGGAAACTCTACGGGGTGGTTCAACTCTGTCCTAGAGGGTCGCCGTGAGTTGGAATCAACTCGACGGCAATGGTTGATTCATAGATTTGATGTACCAAGTGGAGCCCTGCTAGGGCAGTGGTTAAGAGCCATGGCTGTTAACAAAAGGCTGGCAGTTCAAATCCACCAGCTGCTCCTTGGAACCCCTATGGGAAAGTTCTACACTGCCCTATAGGCTTGCTATGAGTTGGAATCAACTCAATGGCAAAGGGTTTGGTTTCGGTTTTATGTACCAGATAAGGAGCCCTGGTGGTACAGTGGTTAAGCACTTGACTGCTAACTAAAAGGTCAACGGTTTGAACTTACCAGCAGCTCCACAGAAGAAAGATGTGGCAGTCTGCTTCTGTAAAGATTACAGCCTTGGAAACCCTATGGGGCTGTTCTACTCTGTCCTGTAGGGTTGCTATGAGTTGGAATCAACTTGACGGCGATGGGTTTGGTTTTTGGGATGTACCAAGTACCCATTGCTACCAAGTCAATTCCAACTCATAGGGTACAAATTTTAAGGAGCCCTGGTGGTGCAGTGGTTAAGTTGGCTGGTGTAAACCCACCAGCTGCTCCGCAGGAGAAAGACGTGGCAATCTGCTGCTGTAAAGGGTTTCCAAGGAGCAGCTGGTGGATTCAAACTGCCAACAGTTTGGTTAGCAGCCAAGCTCTTAACCACTGTGCCACCAGGGATCCCTGTAAAGATTACAACCCTACTAGAAGACCCTGTGGGGCACTTCTACTCTGTTACATGGAGTTGCTATGAGTCGAAAATTGACTGGACAGCACCTAAAAACAACATTTACCAAGTGCTTTCACAAAAATATGTCTTGTCTTTTTTAATCTGTAGGTCTTCTCCACTTTTCTTTTATTATCTTTGAAATTTTCTTAAATTAATAGATTTTATTTTTTAGAGCAGGAACCCTGGTGGCACAGTAGTTAAGAGCTCAGCTGCTAACCAACAGGTTTGAACCTACCAGCCGTTCCCTGGTAGAAAGATGTGGCAGTCTGCTCCCATAAAGATTACAGCCTCTGAAAGCCTATGGGGTAGTTCTACTCTGTCCTGTAGGGTCACTATTAGTTAGCATCGACTCAAAGGCAATGGGCAGTGGTGGGTGGATTTTTTAGGGCAATTTTAGGTTTACAGAAAATTGAGCAGAAAGTACAGCATTCCTATGTACCTGCTCTCTCCTTATCACAGTTCTTATTATTAATATCTTGCATTAGTGTGATACGTTTGTTACAACTGAACCAACACTGATACATTATTATGAACTGAAGGTGGTACTTCCCATTAACGTTCACTCTTGCATTGTATAGTTCTATGGATTTGGACAAATGCAGGATGTCATGCATCCACTGTTACAGTTTCATACAGAAGAGTTTCACTGCCCTAAAAATCTCCTGTGCTCCACCTACTCTTCCCTCCTACCAGCCTTCCCCCAATCCCGAAGCCCTGGCAACCACTGATCTGTTTACTGTCTGTGGTTACACAGAGTTGGAATCATAAGATGTGTAGTCTTCTCAGACTGCCTTCTTTCACTAAGGGATATGAATTTAAGGTTTCTCCCAGTCTTTTCATGGCTTGATAGCTCATTTCTTTTTACCACTGAATAATATTCCAATTGCATGGATGCACCACACTTTGTTTATCCATTCACCTTTTGAAGGACATATGGTTGCTGCTAATTTTGAGCAATTATGAATAAAAGTGCTATTAACATTTGTGTGCAGGTTTTTGTGTGACATAAGCTTTCAGCGTATTTGGGAAAATACCAAGGAGTATGATCTCTGGATAGTAGTATGTTTATGATTCTGTAAGACACTGCCAGACTGTCTTTCCAAATCACTGTACCATTTTGCATTGCCATCAGTAGGAATGAGAGTTCCTGTTGCTCTTCATCCTTGCTAGCAATTTGTATTGTCAGGTTTTTTTGATTTTAGCTATTCTAATAAGTATGATGTAGTTGCACTGTTGTTTTAATTTGCAGTTCCCTAATGACATGTGATATTGAGCATCTTATCATAGGCTTTTTTGCATATGGTGAGGTATCTGTTCAGATCTTTTGCCCATTTGTCAATTGGGTTGTTTGTTTTCTTATTATTGAGTTCTAAGTGTTCCTTATATATTTTGGGTACAAGTCCTTTATCAGATATATGTTTTGCAAATATGTTCTCCTAGTCTGTGGCTTATCTTTTCATTCTCGTAACCAAGTATTTTTTGAGGCTCTGGGGGCACAGCAGGAACAAAGTTGAAAGGCCTCTGCTCTCACAGAGCTTACAATCTGTTGGAGGCGGGGGGTGGGGGTGGGCAACAAATAAGGAAACAGGTGAACCTCCCAATGTCAGATGATAAGAAGTGTGATGGAAAGAACTAGACTAGGGTGATTGGATAGGGCATGGCTGCACGGCCACCAAGGGCTGGGTGCTCATGGAAGGCTTCAGGCCCTTGAAGCAACCCTCTGCAGACAGTAGTCATCAGCCTCAATGGGAGAAGAAACTGATTAGAACTTTCTGGGCTCACATAAGAAGTCCCTGGGTGTTGTAAACAGTTAAGCACTTCACTAATGACTAAAAGGTTGGCGGGGCTAATCCACCTCGAGGTACCTTGGAAGAAAAGCCTGGCAATCTACTTCAGAAAAATCAGCCATTGAAAGCCCCATGGAGTGCAGTTCTATTCTGAAACACATGGGGTTGCCATAAAGCTGAACAGAAACATGACAGCAATTGGTTTGGTTTTTTGGTTTAGGTTCACTTAGGAAACAGTTACTCTAAAACTCCATTTCTGACTATGAGGAAAATACAGTACTATCCCACGTCTTTATCTTGGGCCCTAATGGTCAAAACTCAGTCAAGCAACAGCATCCTCTCTGGTTCCCTGCCATCCATTAACTCAGCTCTCCAAGGCCCAGGCTTAGCTTTCTGAGAGCAGGGTCCCAGCTGTGGAGGGGCTGAGCCAACAGCTTCCTTCCACCCCCAAATGTCCAGGAGCCCAGGACGGTCCTCGTGCGTCCTTCCTCTCCTCCCCAGGACACCACTGAACAGCACATAATCCAGTAATACCTGGGCATACAGGTCCACACTTGCCTCAAAACGAAGACACAAACCCCTGAGCACAGACAGGGAAACCCAACAGACCGGGGACATTCACTTAGAGCCTCTAATTTGAGCGTGAGTACATGGCACACGGGCACTTGAAAGAGACAAGCTTCCAACTAGCTGGAGGGAACGATGTCATGCTCGGAAGTCATCAGATTTGGAAGCCAATTTCAAATAAAGAAGAGCTCCTTGGTGAATTGGGTGTAAGGAGGTCAGGATTAACACCCGCCTTATGCACAAAGCATGTTATGTCAGTCTTCTATTGCATTCGGTTTTACTCTAGGAAACCCTTTATTTGAAACATTGTTTGATCTGAAGTGCACTGAAATCCCTCCCCATAAAGAGGACTCTCACCCCAAACAAGCTGTGTATATGAAAGAAGCTAGCACAGGGCCTGGCTCATCGCTGGCATGCAGTAAATGTTATTTTTGTTTTACAGAACTTTAGTAAGGCTTCCATGTTACAACAACAGGACTTCCTGCAAAAAAAAAAAAAAAAAAAAATCCCCTGATGCAACGTATTCATTGCATTCATTCATTCACCAAACGTGGGCACAGCACCAGCCAGGCACAGGAAATGCAAGGAAGAACAAGACAGAGCCCTTGCTGTGTGAGAGCGTGAAGTTTACTGGAAGGACATCATACAAAAGGAGAAGCTCTAAGTATAACCAGAGTTTTGTACGTGAAAGGTATTTATTACCACCACCTCCATCTTGACTGGACAGTGATGTAGGATTTATTTTTAGGCTGGAGGAAACTTTAAAGATAATCTAGTCTCTATCCCTTAAGCCTGGAGCTCCATGGGCCTGCTCAGGGCCACACAGCAGGCCTGTAGAGTGTCTGGAGAGCCCATGGTTATGCTTGTTAGCAATGGCAGGGGTAGAAATGTTAGAGCTAAAGTACAAGGTGAGACGTCATGAACCAAGCTCTGTGGCACCAACAGCCTTTTATGGCACATAACGGGCATCCAGCAAATTTACATTCCACCATCCGTCAGTTTGTTGTACTGTAACGGCTTGCGGGTTGCTATGACGCTGGAAGCTACGCTACCGGTATTTCAAATACCAGCAGGGTGACCCAGGGTGGACAGGATTCAGTGGAGCTTCCAGACTAAGACTATGAAGAAAGGTCTGGCAATCTACTTCCAAAAATTAGCCAGTGTAAACCTTACGAATCACAACAGAACACTGTCCAACTTGCTTGCTTTGGACACGTCATCAAGAGGGGTCAGTTGCTGGAGGAGTAGATGAAGTAGAGGGCCAGCGAGGGTGAGGACAACTCTTGGTGAGATGAATTGGTACAAGAGCCACAACAATGGACTCGAACATGCTGGTGATCTTGGGGACCAGGCAGCGTTTAGTTCTTTTGTAAATAATTTCACCATAAATTGGAGCTGACTTGATGGCAACTATCTACCTCTAAATTTATGTTGAATAAATAAAGGAGGAGTCTATAACCAGTTCATCAAATACTTCCGGAGCCATAATTTGGAGAAAGATGATCTAGGATCAAAATGCAAAACGGAAAGGTGGCTTCCCAGTCCCTATCTAACCAGACTGGTCTAAGGCCACTCTGGCTGGTCCCTGCTTGACACTCTCTCCTTCCTTGGCTTCTCAGTACTTTTCCCTCCTGGTTTCCCACCTGGCCCCTTGGCCCTTCTTTCTCAGTCTCCTTCATTGGCTTCTTTTCTCGATTCCCTCTTGGGTACTGATGTCCCCTGGGGCTCCATTCTCAGCTTCTTCCCTCCTCAATCACCTGGCAATCTCACCTGCTCTTTACTTACACGTGTGTGAATTTCATCATCTCTTCCCCTATCACTTTCAGCATTCACAAGGCAGAGAGCTGAGGCTCAGAGGTCACATAGGCAGCAAGCAGCAGAGACAAGATTTGAATACAGTTCTGTCTGAGCCTCAAGTCCATGCCTGCCATGCAAAGAAGCTGGGATTTTATCATCTAGGCATCGGAGAAGTAGTGGGGACATTACACTCTATAGATATCTTATAATTCAGTGGCTAATATCTGGGGGACTAACAGATCGTTTTGAAAATTGTTTAAAGGCACGGGCCATCTCCATAGAAGCTGCTCTTGTATAGTATAGAGAAATTTCGTATATAATTTAAAGGGTGTCCTGGGTCCACATGACCCTCGACAGTGACTCTCTATGGGTAGAGACAGCAGATTAAGACTGTTTCCTATAAAGACACAGAAAACATCATGGGTTATTTTATGATCAGATTAACTGTTTTCCACTAAAAACTGGACACTTGGTTTTTACTAACATGGCTTATTTGTTAATAAAAATTGCCCTAGGCTCAAACCAACCAATGAGGTCGTGCCACATAAAGATTTTACTTTCCTCATTCCCCCACTGGTCTTCTAGGAACGACATCCCTGGGTGAAAATAAACCAGTTGCATCGAGATATTTCTGACTCCTGGTGACCCCCATGTGTGTCAGAGTAGAGCTGTGCTCCATAGGGTTTTCAATGTCTGATTTTTTAGAAGTAGTTTGCCAGGCTTTTCTTCTGAGGCACCTCTGGGTGGACTTGAACCTCCAACCTTTTAGTTAGCAGCCAAGCACATTAACCATCTGCACCACCCAGGGGCTCCTTAAAGCGTAGATATATTGCTTCTGTTTAATGAGTCACATGTCCATTGACATCAGAAGAGTCTGACCAGGTTGCTGCGCTCACTAAATGAAATAGCACATATGGGGGGCTTAGCAGACTGTCTGGTATGTGAGGGGTGTTTAACAAATGTAAGTTATTGCCTGTAAGGTCCTTGAAAATCTGGCCCAACCCACCTTTATAGACTTGTCTCCTGATCCTCCCACCCACCCAACCTTTAGACAAGCCACAAACTTTCAGGCTTCTGGGCCTTCGCAAATGCTGTTCTCTCCTCCTAGAATGCCCTTCCTCTGCTGTTTCCGTGTGAAAAATTCCATCAAGACCCAGCCTATGTGTCAAGTTTTCCTTTAGTCCCCCCACAACACTCTGGTCAGAATTTATTTTTCTTTCATCTGGGGTCATAAAACTGTGGTTAAACCTCTATCATTGTCCTTATGACATTATGTTACAATTATTCCCTTTCCCCTGACATCTCTGAGCTTCCGAGTGCGGGGCCCATGTTTCACTAACATTTGCATGCCTGGCAGACCACATGTTGTTAGCTACCATGGAGATGGCCCCCTGACTCATAGCGACCCCATGCACAATGGAATCAAACTGTGTAATCCATGAGGTTTTCAATGGATGACTTTGGGAAGCAGATCTCCAGGCCTTTCTTCCTAGTCTCGTCTGGAAGCTCTGCTGGAACCTGCTTAGCATCACAACAACATGCGAACCACCATTGACAGATGGGTGTTGATTGTGCATGAGGCGCATTTGCCAGAAATCGAACCCAGGTCTCCCTCATGGAAGATGAGAATTCTACCACAGAACCAAGGAACTCAGTAAATAATTCTGAAGTGAACTCAACTATATCAGCAAATCCACTAAGTCGAATTCCCAGAGTTCCTAGAAGCTTTAGAAAAGTTCAAACAGGTTTCAACTTTACCTGTTTTTTAAAGACCTGTACCTTTCAATCCCATCCATAACTGACCCAGCAGACACAGAGATGACTGCTACTCAGTTATGGGGCTGTGACTGTGTTAAACATCCTGTAATTTATCTCCATTCGAAGTCGTTGCCAAGGTAAAGAAACACGTCTGCTCCTCAGAAAGAATGCCTGGCAACCATCAAGGCTTTGGATAAACTCGGGCCATGTGTCTTCAGCCAGAAGTTTACCTTGTGGACTGGTCATCAAACCTAAGCCTGGCTGGGGACTGTGTAGAATAGAAATGGTAACACCAACAGTGATGGTCCTGGAAGCTTCGGTCTTTCTAAATGTACATTCAACATGTTCCGGGTTGTGAAAGGATGCTTAAAAAAAAGAGGACAGGAACGTATCAACTCTGTTTGAATCAAGAGCCTACCAAAAATAAACGGACACTGTAATCTCTTCTTTTGTTTAATTAATAGGCTCACTTTGGACAAAAAGGAGTAAAGAAATGGGAAGTACAGGATTGTCATACTTCTTTAGAAGGGACTTGTAGGGGTTAGCTGCTTGAATGTATTGAGAACAGTTCAAAAGAATCAGGGTTGGCAACTCTCAGTGGAAAAGCCAATGACAGAATGTAGTGAATTTCCTAACTGCAGATCATGATAAGCAAGTTACTGTTCTTTGGTAATTGACTTCTGAATCTCTGTGGCCCTTCAAAGGGAGCAGGGAGTCAGAAGCAAACGCATATACCAAGCCAGGAGACACGCTACAGAATGAAAACTGGTTTCCATGTTGTTTCCAGTTGAATCTGCCTGTGGAGAAAACCGAGAAGAAACAAATAAACAAAAACACAAACCAGTTGCCATCAAGTGGACTCTGACTCGGAGACTCCACGTACGTCAGAGTAGAACTGTGTTCCATAGTGTTTTCAATGGCTGATTTTTTGGAAGAAGATTGCTGGGCCTGTCTTCTGAGGCACCTCTGGGTGGACCTGAACCGCCAACCTTTTGGTTATCTGCTGAGCACATTAACTCTTTGTGTCACCCAGGGACTCTTGCCTAGGAGAGAAACCAGGCAAATGCCATCTCCACTTCCTGATGGAAAAGTCTAGAGGAGACAATAGAAATAGCTGTGGCCAAGAGCTTGCAGCCTCAGCACATATAAGAAGAGGAAAAAGCACACATGGGGAATATTTAGCTATTGTTTTGCGGTTATAAGACTTGCTTAGTTTTTGTACAAGGAAGGAACCTAAGAGTAGATGGCTGGGAGGAGTAGACGGTTGGAAGTCTCATAAAGTCCATAAAGAGAGAAAACAAGAATCTATAAGGAAAAAAATCAATCAGTAGAAACGATAAAGGCCTACTGCACACGTCTTTCTTTTGTAAATTATGGTTGTTGTATGCTGTCAAGTTGATTCCAACTCACAGTGACCCTATAGGACAGAGTAGAACTGCCCCATAGGGTTTCCAAGGCTGTAATCTGTACAGAAGCAGACTGCCACCTCTTTCTCCCACAGAGCTGCTGGTGGGTTCAAACCACAGACCTTTCGGGTAGCAGCTGAGCCCTTAACCACTGTGCCACCAGAGCTCCTTTTAAATACTTTCCCTAAAAAGGAGTCTTTTTTTTTTGCCATGATGTCATGTGTATATATATAGTATATTACAATGAGAAACACAGAAAGCTCAGCACAGCACCAGGTATCAGACTGGCCCTGCCCCTCACTAGCTGTGTTTTGGTTCTCTGAGCCCTGGTGGTGTGGTGGTTAAATGCTCAGCTACTAACCAAAAGGTCGGCAGTTCAAATCCACCAGCCACTCCTTGGAAACCCTATGGAGCAGTTCCACTCTGTCCTATAGGGTCCCTATGAGTCGGAATCAACTCGACAGGAACAGTTAGGTTTTTTAGTTTTACTCTGCAGAGGACAGGCTGGAGCCAGATGATCTCCAAAGCTTCTTGTCACTCTCACGTCCTCTGACTTATTTGGCACGCAATATTTCCTTGTGATGCAGCGGGCATTTTCTTACAAAGTGCAGATGGACTTCTACATTTCCCCAGGGCAGCTCCCCAGCCCTGGCCTGATACACCAGGACCACAGCTGGCCTTGAAAAGCACTTACCAAGAAGAAGTCATCAGTACTCGAGCCAGTGCTCAAAGCAAAGCTGACAGATTTGTCTGACTATGCTCCTTGAACACAGAGATCCAAGTGGCCTCACATATGGAATCAGCTTAAACGTAATAAAACCACCCCTCCTCCCAGTGGTGTTTCTTAGAAGAATTACCAACAAATTTAATATAATGCAAAGTGTGGAGCTGTTGCCAAATGCTTTGCCTATAATTGAATACCAGACCTGAGGATGGCATGCCCTTGGTTACTGACATCTGTCCTCTTTTTTTCCATTTGCTCTTCTGCTAAGGCCTCAGCCTTCCTTCTCTGCTCTCATCCATGTCCTCCTTCTAATCTTCCATGGACATCAATTGATCCACAGATTCAAAGCAACTTTTTTCCAAAAATCAACATGCTGAAATATGCATATGGAAATGCAAAGAACCCAGTATAGCCAAAAGAATCTTGCAAAAGAAGAACAAAGTTGGAGGACTCACACTTGCCAATTCAAAACTTATTACAAAGCTACAGTAATCAAGACAGTATGGTACTGGCACACGGATAGACATTTAGATCAACGGAATTGAATTGAGAGTCCAAAACGATACCCTTGTTGGCCATTCTTTCTAGTTGGTCTCTCAACCCCTTTCTCACTCTTTTACCATTGGTGGGACCCTTTGGTTAAGAGATCCTGACTATGTGCCTCAGTAGACACACCCAGGCACATGAATACAGAGTCAAAGAAACTTGTAGACATGCACAGAAATACCTCTTCAGATCCCACCATCAAGAATGTAACTGTGCTTCATACATCTTGTTCAAATGATCAAACAATATTTTGAGGTGGGCACTTTGTCTTCACAGGTAGCTAGCACTCACCTCTTCATCCTCTTCTTCCTGATGTTCTTAACCCTTGCCACCAATTCCCACTCCTCATCTGAAAGCCCCCACAAGAAAAATGTCTGATAATCATTTACCCTAGTAGGCTAAATGTTTTAGCTTAATTTATGTTCCCCATAAAGTGTGTGCATTTCACCAGGCAAGAAAGCCTTAAACTAATCTATCACTGTTAGCTTTTAGACTCCTGATTGCCTCCTTGAATCTCACTGTTAAAAAAAAAAAAAAAAAAATGTTGGTGAGTTGATCCTGACTCATAGCGAACCTACAGGACAGGGCAGAACTGCCCCGTAGGGTTTCCAAGGAGCGGCTGGTGGATTCAAACAGCTAAACTTTTGTTTAATAGCCGTAGCACTTACCCACTGGACCACCAAGGCTCCTCTGTAGATGAAAAACTAAGTTACAAACTCTTGATCCCAGAAAGAAGCATTTCTAATGGGGACAAATGAACAAAACAAAGCAAAAAAAAAAAAAGCAAAGAGGTGTACAATTGCAGGTCCCTCTCCCAATTATACATGAAATTGGCTCTTTGAAGTGGAAGAAATTCAACTTCAGAGTTCTGTAAAGTGCTGTGTTGGGGGCTTTATTCTAAGGGATGAAGAAGGAAGAATAAAAATGACAGTCACAAAATGTTAACTCCAGCAGTTAGACCATCTCGGCTCCTTTAAGTGACAGGGACCCAAGGGAAGGTGGCAGTTCCAGACACAGAACTCACAGCCCCTAATTCCCAGCAAAGGGCTTGCCCCACTACCCTGCTCGGCAGGGAAAAGCTGAGTTACAGGGCGCTCGGCTCCCCACCGACAGTGAGCTCTTGAAAGCCAAGGTGACACAGAGAAACACTGAACAGACATCCATGTGCCCTCGTCTCCTGTACTAGAAAGCGTAACTCTGGGGTAGTTTAGGGAGCGGATGTGGTCAAATTCAGGGACAAAACGGAGTTCAGCTTAAAATAATGAGGCTTCAGTTAAGGTACCCCACCTTGTTTCTGGCATCACAGTTCACTTTTTCTTTTTGTTGGTACTCTGCAGTTTATACAATTATAAAGTTGGAATTCTATCACATCAGCTGGGCAAGGCTACACCATGAATGTGCTAGAATAAAATATAGATGGAGATTTAATTATCAGGCTACTCAAGCTTTTTAAATAACAGCGTGTCAGCATGTCCGTAAACTGATTTGCATTACGTTAAAATCAATGGCCTATAAACCTCTGCTCCTGGTGAAACGGGCCATACCCGTCTTCCCCGCCTCTCTCTGCCTCCTTTCCAAGCCCAGCTGTGTACGGACTGCATGTCACTGGGCCCACCCTGAATATTCCCCTTAGTTACAAAGCCCCTGTCACTGCAAAGGTAAGGACCCTCATCTTATTCCAAACACAGACCTACGGAAATACAGCCTCATTGTTTTTCTTCAAAACAAAAAAAACCTGAATCTTTGATTGTTGTCAGGTGCCGTTGAGTTGATTTTGACTCGTAGTGACCCCAGATGACACAGTAGAACTGCCCCATAGGGTTTTCCAGGCTGTAATCTTCACGGGAGCAGATCACCAGGTCTTTGGCCCATGGACCCCTGTGGAGCCACTGGGCGGTGTGAACTGCCGTGCGACCCACTTTTACCTGCAAGAGCACCACTGAGTGACCAGAAGATGAGGATGCTACCTCCCAGAAGTGAGAGGCTCAGAGAAAATCCAGGGCTGCCACGGCTGAGGGCACATGCTCTGGGGTCAGGGGTCAGAGACAGGTCCTAAGCAGACAGGGAGGTGATGGGAGCCGCCAATGGCCACGTCTTCAAGAGGTGTGTTAATGGAGAAAAGAAAGGAGATGGAATAGCAGCAAGAGGAGTGAGCAGACTCATGCAGTTGGCATTTTCCAGACAGCAGAAACATGCATGGTTGCATGAAGCAGGAAATAACTGAACAAGGGAGTGGCCAACATGAAAAAGAGAAAGAACTAAGAAAGGAAAATGACATTTTTGGGTGCTTTCCTGGGCTGGGTACATCTGTATCCAATTTATCCTCTGCACACAATGTATCTAATTTAATTATTGTTATTATTTATTTTTTTCTAGGACACTGAAGTTCACAGAAGTTAAGTAATTTGTCTACAATCTCACTGCTAAGAAGAACTGGTTTGGGATTTGAACCCAGGTCCGCCTGACTCCTATATCCTGGTTTCCCCACCACTCCATGCCTGGTGGCGCAACGGTTAAGCACTCGCCTGCTAACCGAAAGGACAGCAGTTCAAACCCACTAGCTGCTCTGTAAGAGAAAAGACCTGGTGACGTGCTCCTGTAAAGATTACAGCCTGGGAAACCCGACGGGGCAGTTCTACTCTGCCCTCGTAGGCTCGCTATGAGTCAGAACTGACTTGATGGCACACAGCCACGACAACCATGCAGCAAAGCTGTGGAGGATTGGATGGATTTGAGGATACAGGTAGGAAGGACAATGCAGAAAAAGAATTTATGTCTGAAATCCAGAAGGGATAGAGATTGCAATGCAACCTATAACTGTAAAGAAAAGTGAATTTTATAACAAAAAAGTGAGAACCTGCCTATTCAAATAAAATTTCTGCTCTCGTGTAGAGGGGCTCACCCAGGAGGCTCTGTGCTTATTCCAAATGATGCTACTGTCACTCAAAACGTTTCTGGGCTCCTCCTTAGAACAGAGCATGCGGTATACCTCTTCATGGAACTCAGTGGTAACAGGTATTCATCCTTTGTAGGTAAATGTGACTCTGAAAATAGCCAAAAGTCCTTTGGAACCAAATCTGGAGAGAAAGGTTGTACTGGGAAGTGTAAATTTTGAAGGCTAAAACAGCCATTACAATTAGATATGATTGTACAATACAGAGAATACATCTTACATAACTCAACCTAGCTCTGAACCCGACAAAAGCTAAGCTATGAACGGTTTTCAGGAGTGATGATTGTTGGGTGTCTTTGTTGAAAGACATCACTTATTTGGATATACAAATTGTGGTGGGCAGGTGTCCCAAGGTGAAGACTAAGGAAAAACAGGAGACTGGACACTTCAGAGATTCAGTGTCTCAGATATCCAGGACTTTGCTATTCAATGTATGGTCTTCAGACCAGCAACATCAGCATCAACTGATGCTCATTAAAGTGCAGAATCTCAGGCTCACTCCAGGCCTACTGAATCAAAATCTGCATCAAACAACATTTCCAGGTGATTCTCAAGCATATTAAAGTTTGAAAAGCTCTAGTGTAGAGGAGGAGGCCTAGGCTAAGGGTTAGGTACTGAGGAATTGAAAAGAATACCTGGAATTGTGGTTTCCAGGAATTACCTAACAAACAAGCTTCTCAAAAGCTCAGCCAAGCAGGTGTCTAATTACTCCCATTTTATAACTACTAAGAGCAGGCTGTTGCTAGTTGCCAAATTGGCTCCAACTCATGGCAACCTTAGGTATAACAGAATGAAACATTGCCCGTTCCTATGCCATCTTCACAACCATTGATATGTTCGAGCCACAGGTGAAGCTACCGTGTATTCTGAGTGCCTTCCAACTGAAGGAGCTCATCTCCCAACACTATATGGGACAATATTCTGTTGTAATCCACAGGGCTAATTTTTGGAAGTAGGTCACTAGACCCTTCTTCCTAGCCTGTCTTAATCTCGAAGCTCTGCTGAAACCTGTCTACCACAGGTGAAGCTGCTAGTATTTGAAATACTGGTGGCATAGCTTTTGGCATCATAGCAACATAGCGAGACACCATAGAACAATAAACTGACAGATGTGTGGTGGTACTGGTCCAAGGTTTTTCAAGACAGACTCAGTTTCAGATATTCTGTCCATTTGCAGACCATGTAGCAGGAATGGTCTGGGGCAATGGGGATGGGCCCATGAGTGTTGTGAATGAGTCTTCAGGGCTCAGATTAGTGAATCTGTTAGCAATATGGGTATGGAGGCAGGCTAATTAGCATGAAGGACTGCCATGTGTTTGGGTGCTCCAGATGATCATCTGTACAAGGAAAATTAAGCTGAACTCAGGATGAGGGGCTGTCAGGGAAAGATTAGTGTCAAATTAGAAGAAAAAAGAGCTGGTTTATACAGTATACACCGGAGCTTTCCAACAGAACTTTGCAATAATGGAAATGTTTTATATACACATTGTCCAATATGGTAGCCACTAACAATATGTGGTTATTGAGTACTTAAAATATAGTTAGCTCAAGTGAGAAACTGAATTTTTAATTTTAATTAATTTAGATTTAAAGAGCTACACGTGACTATTGGCTATCATATTGGACAACACAAGTATATACAAACACTATCAATAAGAAGCACGAGTCCCTGTGCCTGCCTAAGGCCCAAAGAGGACCAGCAGGATCTCCATCAAGAGAAAGGGAATTGATGGGACTCTAAAGGTATCAGTCAAGTAAGGCACGAAGGTTTGAATGAGTAGATACAGGCATACAGAAAATGGAAGTCTTTTTTTTTTTTTGCATTTAATTGAAGCCCTAGTCAAAATCAACTGGCTTTTATTTATTTATTTTAAATTGTACTTTAGATGAAGGTTTACAGAACAAACACTACACATATTGTTTCATGACAATGGTTAACAACCCTATGACATGTCAACACTGTCCCTTCTCAAACTTGGGTTCCCTATTACCAGCTTTCCTGTCCCCTCCTGCCTTCTAGTTCTTGTCCCTGGACTGTTGTGCTCCATTAGTCTCGTTTTGTTTTATGGGGGTCTCTAATCTTTGGATGAAGGGTGAATCTCGGGAGTGACTTCATTACTGAGCTAAAAGGGTGTCCGGGGACCATACTCTCGGGGTTTCTCCAGTACCTGTCAGGCCAGTAAGTCTGGTCTTTTTTTGTGAGTTAGAATTTTGTTCTATAGTTTTCTCCAGCTCTGTTCAGGATCCTCTGTTGTGATCCCGGTCAGAGCAGTCAGTGGTGGTAGCCAGGCACCATCTAGTTGTACTGGACTCAGTCTGGTGGAGGCCCTGGTAGTTGTGGTCCATTAGTCCTCTGGACTAATCTTTCCCTTGTATCTTGTTTTCTTCATTCTCCCTTGCTCCCCAACGGGTGAGAGCAGTGGAGTATCTTAGATGGCTGCTCACAGGATTTTAAGACCCCAGACGCTACTCACCAACACAGAATGTAGAACATCTTCTTTATAAACTGTGTTATGCCAATTGAGCTAGATGTTCCCTGAGACGAAAATGGAAATCTTGATACAGTTAAAACTCTTTGCCTTTAAAAGTGTTTGTTCACAGGACCGAGCAGGGGGGATGTCTACCTGGTAGTGGCCCAGGGCAAGGCACCAAAGTCCTAGTGATATGAAGAGAGGGTTCATGTCGGAGGGTGACCTGGCAATAAGTAAGCATCTACATAAAGCAGGAATAATGGTGTCAATGTGTAGCACAAACAGTTTGCACTCAACTACTAATCAAAGGGTAAGTAGTTCAAATCTACCCAGCAATGCCATGGAAGAAAAGCCTGGTGATCTACTTCCATAAGATTACAGCCATTGAAAACCCTACGGAGCACAGTTCTACTCTGAAACACGTGGGGTCACAATGAGTTTAATGGTGGGAATGGGAAATTAATTACATTCAGGGTGACTGAGTAAATAAGTAAATATATAAAGGATACTGGAGCCAGATTTCTTACTGTGAGAAAAGAGATTTACAAATATGGAAAGGGAAAAAACCAGAATAAACTTTATGATGTTGGACTGGAATTAAAGATCCAAGTGTGAACTCAGTTTCCATATATATAGACAGATACAGAAATAAATATACACATTGCCTCTGTCCACTGAGAGGACCTGGGATCAACAACAACCCAAAAGCAATAAACACGTCTATCACCCAGATCTTGGCTTCTAAATACCATTCTCCACTAAAATGTACCAAGCTCCTTGGAGAAACCGCTGATTACAGGGCTGGAACTAGAAAGGTACAATATAAGCTTGGAACATCTTCTTGTGCCAGAAAGTGAGGAAGTGTTCAAAGAATGATGGGGACATGTCACGAATGACAAAGGAGTCATGTTGAAGGGGCTCCCACTGGCCAAATATGGGATAATTTGAGTCTCAAAATAGATACCATTACAAACAGATTATAATACATTTGAGTAAAAGAGAAATCCATGAGTCCATACGGATATAAACGATTGAATAAATGGACAAATTAACACTGTGCACCACCTAACATGATGCAATAAGAACACTCCATCGCTTCTGTGATATTCCTGCCAAAAATGGAAAACATGAACCTACTCATAAGGAATCCTCAGACAAAACCAAATGGCAGGACACTCTACATAATGAACTGGGCTGCACGCTTCAGAAATGTCAAGGTCATGAAAGTCAAGGGCAAGACTGAGAAGCTGTTCTAGACTGAAGGAGATCTATGAGACGTAACTAAATACAGTGCACGATTCTGAACTAGATACATTTGCTATAAGAACATTATTGGGACAATTGGTGAAACTTGAATGGTGTTTGACGATTAAATGGTAGGAATGTATCCATATGAATTTCATGATTTTGATGGTTGTACTACAGTTACGTAGGAAAATGTCTTTGCTTATAGGAAATAAATTATGTGAGGGTAAGAGTGCATCACATCAGCAACTTACTCTCACGTGGTTCAGAAAAAAACAAGAATTCTTGGTATAGTGCTTGCAACTTTTCTATAGGCTTGAGATTGTTCTAAAGAAAAATAAATAAATTTAAAAAATTATGTACACCTATTGTTGGCCAATATACTGTCAGGGGAAGTTTTTAGGTGACATCTTAGAAAGCTGTTCTTCCCTGTGAAGAAAAACTTCTGCCCTTCCACCTGCCTAGACATGTGTGTGTCAGAGCTGATGCTTGGAGCTGTGGCCACCATCCTGCAAATAGGGAAAAGCCAAAAAAAGTACAGAGACGCCATCCCAGAGCCCTGGCATTGTTCAGCTGCTAAATTAACAAGCCTCAAACCAGCTACCTCCAGATTACTTGTTAGGTGAGATTTATTACCAAATCCAAATTGTTTAAGTGTTAAAAAAATTGGTATTCAATTTACAATAGGCAGCACCAGCTCTCCTTTTTGAAGGGGGGTGGTCAAGGAGCTCAGCAAGCTCTTGTACTCAGGGCTGCTCAGGTACCTTCAACCCCTCTGTTTCAGCTTCCCTCTACAACCTCCCCAGCCTAAGATTGGAGCCCAGCACTTGAGATGCCCTTCATACCTGGCGGGTTGTTAGGCTACAACTCCTCCTTCCTCTCCATTAGTCCTTCCCTTTACCCTATACACACACACACACACACACACACACACACACACACACTCATACACACATACACAGAATCAAAGTACCTGGCGCAAAACAAGAAATCACACATTTGCTAATCATAGCAAATGTCATAGACCCTAGCTAGACTGAGACAAGACCAAGGATAAAGATGAAGAAACTTGAAAATAGTCTCCTTCTGGACTTTAAGACTCATGAGCTCTCCCTTGCATGTCCCCCTGTCCCTGCACTTCCCCCATGTGAGCACATACTCACAATACTTGGCCACTTTCCCTTCATCACACCTAAAGGGCATCTCCCACCTCTGAGGCTTTTGTAGGTGAGCCCTGAGAAATAGATGTTGATACCGCACCTCTTTCAAAATCCTTCCCACAGCCCCAAATTTCTGGTGGGTGAAGGCCACATTTGTTGAGTAGACTTCACACATACCAACACAGTACCCATGGAGGCAAGCACAAAAAATCTTTCTGAATGTTTACAATACAGCCTGGTACTTCCAGGGCTTTTCTGAGTATAAAATGATACCCCTGCACTGAGCCAAGAGAAACTTGTACACAATTTACTATTTTTCCTAAATTAGCATGTCTGACAAGAAACAACATGGCAGACGCAATGGATAAAGGATGTGAGGCCACTGGAGGCACCCAGCTAGCACTGTGTGTGTGATTCCAGTGAGGCGGCTTAAACAGCTTGGGAGAGGCTGCTAACGCTTCTCCATAAGGTGGGTGTAATGGGTTGAATGGTGGCCCCCCAAAAGATATGTCCAAGTCTTAACTCTCAGAAAAGACTCTGTAAACGTGACCTTGTTTGGAAAACAGGTATGGAAGATATAATTAAGGTCTTGGAAGATGTAATTAAGGATCTCAAAATGAGATCATCTTGGATTTATAGTGGTCTCTAACTCCAACAACAGATGTCCTTATAAAAGAAAGGCAGAGGGAGATTTAAGACACAGAGACACACAGAAGAGAAGGCCATGTGAAGATGGATACAGGGATTGGAGGGATGCATCCACAAGCCAAGAAACATCTTGCCCCTAACCAGCAACCACCAAAAGCTAGGAGACAGGCAAAGAATGGGTTCTCCCTCAGGCCCTGGAGAAGGAACCAACTGTCTCGACACCTTCATTTCAGACTTCTGCCCTCCAGAACTGTGAGGGAATATATTTCTGTTGCTGTAAGTCACCCAGTTTGTGGTAATTTGTTATGGCAACTCAAGGGAACTAATACAGTGAACAAGGCAGGTCTTTTAGAGGTTGGCTTTGTTTCTTTAAAGAAGAAACAATTTTCCTTTTCACCCCCATATGCACAAAGGCCCTGGCATAAGGATGAAAGGGAACCTTTTGGGGTGCGGCAAGGCATCTTCTCTCAAAACCTCTTTGTATGCAGAATAGGACAGTGCAGAGGGACACAGCAAATATCCCTGGGGGACAGGAGAGCCGCAGGAACAAAGTGAGACCTCAAACACCTTCTGAGACTCAGTACTGGATAACTTTCTCTGAGGGTCAAGGTGGGCTTGACACAAAAGGTCCCAGAAGGGAATTCAGCACAAGAAAAGTCTAGTTGATGTCCCGGGCTCCTCACCTGGCTGATGTTTGGCAGGGAGGGCTGCTTCAAGCACTGCTTATGGCTGAGGCTGGGAAGCCCTCTAATACAGTCTCCCTGGCATAGGCTTCCCGTTTTGAGAACAAGGGATGAGTGCGTGAGAGTCAGCTAAAGTGGCTCCAACCATGGAGCATGCACAAAGGCCACTGTGCAACCCCTCCAGGGTCGGTCCCCACCTGAGCACACCAGGACAGTGGACAAAGGTCCAGTGGATCCTGCAGGGCATTTAAAATTTTTATTGTGACTTAAAAAAGAAAAAAAAAACCCGCTGCCACCAAGTTGATTCAGACTTATACTGACCCTATAGGACAGAGCAGAACTACCCGCTAGGGTTGCCGTAATCTTTACGGAAGCAGACTGCCACATCTTTCTCCTGTGGAGCGGCTGGTGGGTTTGAATTCGCGCTCTTTCAGTTAGCAGCTGAGCGCTTTAACCACTGTGCCACCAGGCTCCACTTTATTGTGATAAAATAGGTATAAAATAAAAATTTCCATTGTAATCATTTTTAAGCGTACAATTCAGTGACATTACTTAAAATCACAATGTTGCGCAACCATCACTGCGATCTATTTCCAATCGTTTTTTTCCTCACCCTCTACAGAAACTCAGTCCCCATTAAGCAATCACTATTCATTCCCCCCTCCCCTAGCCCTGCACCCACCTGGTAACCCCTAATCTACTCTGTCTCTATGCATTTGTCTATTTTAGATATTTCATATAAGTGGGATCATACAATATTTGTCCTTCTGAGCCTGACTTACTTCACTCAGCATAATGTTTTCAAAGTTCAGCCATGTGGTGGCATGTACCAGGACTTCATTTCTTTTCGTGCTGAATAAAATGCCGTTGTACAGATATACCATATTTTGTTTATTCATTCATCTGTTAATGAACATTTAGGCTGTTTCTACCTTTTGTCTGTTGTGGATAGTACTGCAATTAACAATGGTGTTCAAGAATCAGTTTGAGTCTCTGCTTTCAATTCTTTTGGGAATATATTTAGGAGTAAAATTACTGGGTCATATGGGAATTTTACTGTTTAACTTTTTCAGGAACTGCCAAACTTGTTTCCCCAGCGGCCGCACCATTTTACAGTCCTACCAGCAATGGGCAAAGGTTCCAATTTCTCTACATCTTCTCCAACACTCCTTTTTTTTTTTAAATCACTTATTTATATTCTTTTCTTGTATCGTAACAACTAACAGTTATTAATGCTAGTTAAGCACTATACTTATTTTTTTTTAATTTTTATTATTGTACTTCAGATGAAAGTTTACAGAACAAACTAGCTTCTTATTAAACAATTAGTAAACATACTGTTTTGTGACATTGGTTACCAACCCCATGACATGTCAACACTCTCCCCTTCTTGACCTTGGGTTCCCTATAACCAGCTTTCCCGTCCCTGGGCTGGTGTGCCCCTTTAGTCTCGTTTTATTTTTTGGGCCTGTCTAATCTTTGGCTGAAGGGTGAACCTCAGGAGTGACTTCAGTACTGAGCTAAAAGGGTGTCTGGGAGCCATTCTCAGGGTTTCTCCAGTCTTTGTCAGACGAGTTAAGTCTGGTCTTTTTTTGTGAGTTAGAATTTTGTTCTACATTTCTCTCCTGCTCTGTCGGGGACCCTTTATTGTGATCGCTGTCAGAGCAGTCAGTAGTGGTAGCTGAGCACCATCTAGTTGTGCTGGACTCAGTCTGGTAGAGGCTGTAGTACTTGTGGTCAATCAGTCATTTTGACTAATCTTTCCCTTGTGTCTTTGGTTTTCCTCATTCTCCCTTGCTCCAGACAGGGTGAGACCAGTGGTGTATCTTAGATGGCCGCTCACAAGCTTTTAAGACCCCAGACACAACTTACCAAAGTAGAATGCAGACGTTTTCTTTATGAACTATGTTAGGCCAATTGAGCTAGATGTTCCCCAAGACCATGGTCTCCACAGCCCTCAGCCCAGTAATTCGGTCCCTCAGGGAGTTTGGATGTGTCTATGGAGTTTTCATGACCTTGCCTGGGACAAGTTGTGCTAGCTTCCCCAGTATTGTGTACTGTCTTACCTTTCACCAAAGTTACCACTTATCTATTTTCTATTTAGCCAACACTTCTTATTATCTATTTTTTTGAGAATATCCAAACCAGTGGGTGTGAAGTGGTATCTCATTGTGGTTTTAATCTGCATTTCTCTAATGACTAATGATACTGAGCATATTTTCATGTGTTTATTGGCCATCTGTATGTCTTCCTTGGAGAAATGTCTATTAAAATACTTTGCCCATTTTTAAATCAGGTTGTCTTTTGTTGTTTAATTATAGGTATTCTTTATATATCCTAGCGTGATGGTTAAGGTTGTGTGTCAATCTGGCTGAGCCATGATTCTCAGTGGTTTGGCAGTTATATAGTTTGGCAGCTATGTAATGATGTACTCACCTCCAAGATGAGATCTGTCATGAGCAGCCAATCAGTTGAAAGGGAGTTTCCTTGGGGGTGTGGCCTGCATCCAATATAGGTGGACTTTCTGGCAAAGCTCACTGGTTTTTGTTTGCTCTGGATCCTGCAGCTGGCTCCTGTTTATCTCACCTCTGGCTCTTGGGACTTGAGCTAGCAGCTTACCTACCGATCTTGGGATTCATCAGCCTCCATAGCCTGTGAGCCAGAGTCCTGCTGTCTGACCTGCCAATCTTTGGTTCACTAGTCCCTGCAGCTATGTGAGTCAGGAGAGGCCTCCAGCCTGACCCATAGACTGGGGACTTTCTAGCTTTTACAACTGTGTCAGCCATTTCCTTGATATAAATCTCTCTATATATATATTTATATGTGTCACTGGTTTTGCTTCCCTAGAGAACCCAGCGTAAGACACCTTGATATTAAACCCTTATCAGATACGTGGTTTGTAAATCTTCTCTATCAATCTGTAGGTTGTCTTTTCACTTTCTTGATAATGTCCTTTAATGCACAAATGTTTTTAATTTTGATGAAGTCCAGTTTTTTTCTTTTGTTGCTTGTGCTTTTGGTGTCATAACTAAGAATTCATTGCTAAGAACAAGGTCCTGAGATTTACCCCTATGTTAAGAGTTTTATAGTTTTAGCTCTTATATTTAGATTATCAATTCATTTTGCATTAATTTTCATAAGGTGAGAAGTATGGGTCCAACTTCATTCTTTTACATGTGGAAATCCAGTTGTCTCCGCACCATATGCTGAAGAGACTCTTCTTTCCCCACTGGATGGACTTGACACCTTTGTCGAAAATCAACTGACCATAGATGTATGGGTTTATTTCGGGACTCTCAGTTCTATTCCATTGGTCTATATATCTATCCTTGTATCAGTACCATGCTGTTTTGATACTTTAGCTTTGTAGTATGTTTGAAATTGGAAGAGGCTGCATAGGCCCAGCTCACTATTATTTACTCCCCATTGCTAACCACAACATTGTCTCATGATCTTGTCTTTCCCTCCAGTTCCAGTGTCTACAAAAGGTTTAAGATTAACCGATGTTCCTCCTTGGAAGGTAGAAAACAAGTGATAATGGTCTAAGGATGAAAAATCAAACAAAGCATCCATCTTGTGACAAGAAAACCAGGATGTCGCCAGATAACCCCCAAGAATACCAGTAGAAGATTAACTCATCTGAGACATGACCACCTTAAGGGGGAACTAACACAAACTTCTAAGACCCATAATCCTGTCCCTATAAAAGCCTTCAGCCAATCTCCAGTGGGGGAGACAGGTTTTTTTGGAGGAATCTATTACCCTCTGTCTCCTATATGTTGATATATAATAAACCTCTTGCTGTTCACCTCACCCCTGTCTCAGAATTGGCTATTGCAGCAGGCAGCTCCAATCCGTGTTATTGCGGTAACAAAACCAGGAAGTGTGAGTCCTCCTACTTTGTTCTTCTTTCTCAAGATTGTTTTGGTTATTCAGCGCCCCTTCCAATAATTTTGATAGGAATTCAACTGAATCTGTAGATCGTTTTGAGTAGTATTGACATCATAACAATTTTAAGTCTTCCAATCCATGAACACAAGATGTCTTTCCATTTATTTAGGTCTCCTTTAATTTCTTTCAGCAATGTTTTACAGCTTTTAGTGTACAAGTCTTTCATCTCCTTGGTTTAAATTTATCCCTAGGGATTTTATTCCTTTAGATGGTATTGTAAATGGAATTGTTTTCTTAATTTCCCTTTCAGATTGCTCATTGCTGGTGTATAGAAACCCAATTGATTTTTGTGTGTTGATCCGACTTACAGTGACCCTATAGGTCTGAGTAGAACTGTCCCACAGGGTTTCAAGGAGCAGCTGCTAGAATTGAACTGCTGACCTTTTGGTTAGCAGCCTGGTTCTTAACCATTGTGCCACCAGGGCTCCATAGTTTAGGTTGGAAAGGGCAAAAAAAGCAAAAAACATCATAGAATGTTGAAAAAGTTGAATGGAAATAAAACATTCTAAGAATGCTAAAATGCTGTAAAACCATACCAAAGAAGAGCACCGCGTAGAGAAAGTGGTATCTTGAGTGCTGAATGCAAGGCTGCCAAAAAGATCTGGTGGTGGAGGGGTGAGGTCAGAGCAAAATGGTAAGGCTGCAGAGAGTGTGGCTGTGCGACAAGGAGCTTAGGTTTTACCCAGTAAACATGAGTCATACAAGTAAAACCAGTTGCCATCTAGTCCGTTCCGACTCACAGTGACCCCATGTTTTGAGAGGAGAACTGTGCTCCATAAAGAGTTTTCAGTGGCTAATTTTTGAGAAGTTGATCGCCAGGCTCTTCTTCAAGGTGCCTCTGGGTAGACTCCAACTTCTACCCTTCCAGTTAGTAGCTGAATGAGTTACCTGTCTGCGCCACTCAGGGACTCCACAGACAATACAATCTCCTTATTCCCTTTCTATAGGAACAGGTAATGCCTGGGACTGATGGCTTTTCACTGACAGACCCAGAACTCTGTTCCTGGTTTCCAGACTCTGGCCTCACTTCTGGCCACACCAAACTAGAGATTTCAGTCTTTCCCAGGCCCACTCTGGTTGTCTGAGTTAGAAGGTCTTTTCTACCTTGTTCATTTCCCCATGCTCGTCCCTCCCAACAAGTTCTGTTACTGCAAGAGGCTGGTGATGGTGGTGACTATTTCTTCCAGTAATCTCAGCTTTCAGTCACAGATTAACCAAACCCAAACAATAAAATTTGCTCAAGAACAAGAGCTAAACCCAGCCCTGATGTGCTGAATGTGTGTGCATTTTTAACTCCTCAGTCGATTGCCTCGGAACCTTCCCACCTTTCTCTAAAGACACCATAAAAGGAGAAATCAGAGCCGAAAGAACCTTACTGTGAGCAGATCAGCCTATTAATTTATAACAGCCCGCATACTCTGAGCATTCTCTCCCCTCCCAGCCCGATTCTAGGTTCTGTGCATGAGTATAAACTGGGACAATGTGAAAGTCCCTGAGGTCTAAAGGTGGTTTAGACACAGCTCCAGAGAAAATGTATCATATCATGTTGCACGCAAACAGACTCTGTTTTGGGGTCCTCTGTGCCATGGTGGAGAGCTGAGAAAGAAGGTCAGAGCAGGGGTTGCTGAGCCATCGCCTGGGGAATCCTTCCACTTCAAGTGATGTCAAGGTTGTAGGGTTGGTTCAAGGTCACACAACTAATTAGGGCAACTCCAGGATTCGAAGATCAAAGTTCTGATTTCTTTGATGTTTAAAACTGTATTCTGAACCCAGTTCTTGGAGAAATGGGGAGGTAGGATTTTTTTTTTTGGGGGGGTGACAATTTAACAACAAAACAGGGAAAAGAAATATGACAGAACAACACCTTTTGTTAGGTACAGCTGGGTGTTTTACACACACTGTTCTATTAATCCTTATAATCCATCAAAGGAGTTATCAGCACCACCAATTTATAAAGGGTGGGAGCTGAGACTGGGAGAGTCTTGCTCTGAAACTTGCCTACAGTCTATTAGTAACTTAGACTAACAGTCTAATCTATTAGTACATTAGAGCCCCGTTTGACCTCCAAATCAATGGAGATCAAAGCCCCATTTGACCTCCAAATCTATGGAGCCCTGGTGGCGCAATGGTTAAGAACTGGGCTGCTAACCAAAAGGTCACACAGCATTTAGGAATCACCTTACTAACCCTCAAGCCTCTCCGGAAGTTCTCCTGGTTGTCTTGCTCTCTACCAGGCCATCTGAGGCACCCAAAGGCCCTCCCTGTGTGTGTCTGCAGAGCCTTATCTCTCCCCCAGGGCCCAAGCTTCTGAGGGCCTCCCAGGGGTCAGTAACCCACCCCGGGCAGAACGTCCAAGGGCTCTAACCCATGCTTGTCCGGAAACCTTCTTCCTATTTGTCAGGCCAGACCAGTTTATCCAGTTTCAATTTAGGGCAACTTTTTACATGTTAACTAATTGATCCTTGAGGGTTCAGCTCAAATGGCAAGTATTTGTGGTTTCTCTCCTGGGGCAACTCACATTGAGTAAACAGAGCCAAGCCCTCCAGGACAGGTTTCCTCCCAGCCATCTTGGGCTCCACGGCCCCTGACTCCTACCTCCACCAAGGGCCAGTGGGTCTGGCTCGGCTCTACTCTACTCTTACTCAACTCAAGGTCTACTTGAACTCTAGTGCAGCCACTGGTTGGTTCTCTGGGGCCTCCAAGCCAGGGCCACTGCAGGCTCTACCTCCAGCCTGGCTGCTGCAGCCACTCGTACCTCCCTTGGTTCTCTCTCAGCCTGGGAAATGGCCACTTAGCTTTTCTGCAGTTCTCAGGGGTGAAAAGAGGAAAGCAACTTAGTGTTGCACCCAAAGGAGCCACATCCACATCCATGACCTTCTTCCGCCTCGTCTAGGGCCTGGGTGGTCATTATAGCCTCTCTCCTTCCTCTCCTCACCCCTCCCCCTGTA
Source organism: Trichechus manatus latirostris (assembly GCF_000243295.1). Taxonomy (NCBI): domain Eukaryota; kingdom Metazoa; phylum Chordata; class Mammalia; order Sirenia; family Trichechidae; genus Trichechus; species Trichechus manatus. The sequence goes on along the minus strand of NW_004443966.1, from coordinate 17,000,315 downwards.
CCAACACACACACACACACACACACACACACACACACACACACTGATTCACACTCTGATTGACTCATCCTAAGGTCTGGAAGGGGTTGGTAGATAACACTGGGCTTTCAAGCAAATGGAGGCCCTGGGTGGTGCAAAAGGTTAACATACTTGCTGCTAACCCAAAGGCTGAAGGCTCAAGTCCAGTCACAGGTACCTTGGAAGAAAGACCTGGTGATCAACTTTCCAAAAATCAGCCATTGAAAACCCTATGGAGCACAGTTCTACTCTGACACACATGGGGTGGCCATGAGTAGGAATTCACTCCACAGCAATTGGACTGGACTAGAATATAACCAAGGGCTTCAACACAGTCTCACCAGTAACTGTGTAATTGCTCATTACGGAAGGACAGGCACCCTCTCCAGCCCACCTCCCCACCCGCCTTCCTAGCCCACCACAGGAAAGATTGCTGGTTTAGAAAAAAAACATTATCTGGACACTCACTTCTATATGGAATTCACTGCATGACAATTCTACATTACTGCCCAATTTTTTTTTTCCTTTCTGATAATTTAATTCAATACAGGGATGAAGTGTAAAAGAAGCTAGTACCTTTCACGTACCAAATATTTGCTTTCTGCCAGACGAGCCGAACACTTTCCGTGTCTTGTTTCATTTAATTCCCACAATGTGCTTGGGAGGAAACTCTTATTATTAGACCCATTATATAGGTGAAGAAATTAAGCCTTGTGCCTGGCCCAAGGTCACAGTTGGAAGCTTGTAAGTGGCAGAGCACTGACACACATGGGGTCACCATGAGTCAGAGTTGACTGGACAGCAACTGGTTTCAAGCAAATGGCGTCCATGCGAATAGTGGCCTTTGCCTCCCCAAGGCGTATGTGTACATGTGATCAAAGTCACCTTGGTTGACCTTAATAAATAGCATTCCCGCTGGATGAAAGTGTGAGACTCACTCATTGTGACAGGTTTGACAGGCTTGTATGTCATCAGACTGTCTTCTACTTCCTACAGAAAAATTAGATACGGGTCAAAATCCATTTTTGCTTTGGAAACTGTATCTGAATTACCAAATAAGGGAGAAGAAGGTATGAATTTAGAAATATTTCGAGGAATACAAATAATGAATTGTTAGATTTGGGTCTCAAGGCACATCTTGCAGAAATTTAATATTTTATGCCTTTTAAAACAATCTAATTCACTGAGAGCTGTTTCTTTGCACATGTGATAGCTTCAAAACAAAGATATTTTAAATGTGGAATATAATTAACACCCAGTGGCAACACCACCTGTTCAAAATACTGATCTTCAACTTAAAGAAAAACAATGTTCCCCAAATTACTACTTTATTTCCTTAAATATTAAAATGACAAATGATAAAATTCCTTGCTTTAAATATTGTTAATTAGAAATCAGTTTTTAAATACATTTTCAATAACTTGAATTTGAATTTCTTTTATGTTTAAATGGAAACTGAATTCCATATTTAACCAAATTATTATATATTTTAGGGGAATCATTATATTTATTAACTATCACTTCTTTCCAGGTGTCAGATCTCACCACTCAGATCGAGGCCATGAAATTTATTTTTATTTTAAAAGTTGAATAAAGTTGCCCTAAATCACTTAACTAGTCAGATAGTTTCTAGAAGCCTGAGCATTTGTGGGAGAGGAAGAGAGAGAAAGTGTGCACATGTGTCTCGTAAGCCTTGGTGGGACAGGGTATGACAGTCATCACTTTACTTCCTACCTCACTGATGTTGTTAGGTACCATCAAGTCAATTTCAACTCACAGCAACCCCATGAGACAGAGTAGAACTACCCCATAGGGTTTTCTTGGCTGTAATCTTTATGGGAGCAGATCGCCAGGTCTTTCTCCTGGGGAGCCACTAGGTGGGTTTGAACTACCAACCTTTTGGTTAGCAGCTGAGGACTTAACTGTGGTGCCACCTGCGCTCCTTCCTTCCTACCCTAACGGATTAAAATACTAAAGGCCATCCACCGAGGCAACTTCTCCCTGATGTGAGATTATTTTTCTTAGATTTTGCCTCGTTGTAGTCCAGCACCTCAAGTTTAGCCTTCCACCCCATTCCTCTACAACCCACCCGTGTGCCGTTCCAGAAAGTCTGACCTCAAGTGGGAAACAATCCCCAACATCTGCTTGAAGCTTTGATTTCGGTGGTTTATTTTACACATCCTAATTCTGCAGGAAACTCCCTGCAGATGTGGAGGAGTCCTCAATCACTGACCTCTTGTTAAAAGACAAACAGCCAGAAACCAGAAACCTGACCGGGAAGATACACAGCTGTTCCGGTCTCAGCGGCTTGTCAGAATGGCATCATCTTCAGAATTGAGCCCCATGCTCATCTTCACCAAGGAGGCGAGGCCTTGAAGTTCCTTTGTTTAGTGAAAGATGGTAAAAGCACGGCACTCGCACCTTCCCACCCTGTCCCACACTTATGGCAAACGCTGCTAATCAATCACCATATTCTTTCCCTCTGAGCCTGAAATTGGCCCCAGAATTCTTCTCAAAAAGGAGTCTAGCCAAACTCTGTGGCACCAGATTAAATCTATTTGCCATCCTGGGAATTTAGTTTCTAAGGGATAAGGATTATGAAAGAAAAAAAAAAAAAGTCCACATTTTGTGGGGAGTGGAGGGTTCTTGGTTCAAGTCTTAAACACAGTAGGAAGCTCTGTTTCTTTGAACGACCCTCTCTGAACCCAGCAATGCTGATTTAAGCAAAGAGCCCTCAACCAAAAGATGAAGAAGAAAATGATGGTGTTGATGAGCCTTTACTGAATGTGAGCCGTGTGACAGACCCTGTTCTGAGCACCTCATGCTTATCTTTCCTTTAATTAATAAAAGATGATTCTGACGCTAACATGACCCAGGATGCCAGCCTCATTTCTCAGATCTAACATGTTTCACAGATGGGTCGAGCGAAAGTCACTCAAGACAGCTGCATGCCAAGAGTGCGCTCACCCTCCCAGGACCCAAACTATATTAATTCTCCTCGGGAAGGAGGACCTTTCTGAAATCCAGTGCAGCCCCCGCCCATCTGTTCCAGTCTGTCACTCAGCTACACTCTATTTCTGAGTGTGGAGATTCAAAAAGAAGCGGACTGTGTAACATACTCCCCCTTTGTTCCACATGGACAGCACTGCTCTCGGGAAGGATATACATTTTCCTCCCTCCATCTACAATATCTGCTGACAGTTCTGAGAGCTGTCAGGACTACAAATCTGTCCAGCAACAAATCCAGACGATGCCAAAGGCTTAGTTTCAGAGAACCGGAGAGGGGGAAGCTGTTTTCTTTCTTTTCCTGGGCTTGGGTTAGACACTGGCATGCTGAGCCATTTGCCCCTGATGGGCCAGCATCTGGCCATAGACTTGACCAGCGCCCACTCCAGTGTCATTTAGCCCTCGTGGACTCTCCATGGATCATGGGTGAGAGTCTTGTCTTGAGCCAGCTGTCCCCAGAGCTGGTGTTTGAGTTTCTTGTTGTTGTTTTTAGTTGCCATTGAGTTGGCCCCACTCATAGAGACCCCGTGTAAAATGGAACAAAACATTGCCCAGTCCTGCACCATCACCATACTCACTGGTATGTCTGAGTCCATTGTTGCGACCACTGTGTGTTTTCAATGCCTTCCAACCTAGGGAGCTCATCTTCCAGCGCTATATCGAATAATATTCTGTGATGATCCATAGGGTTTTCACTGACTAATTTTCAGAAGCAGATCGCCAGGCCTTCCTTCTTAGTCTACCTTAGTCTGGAAACTTGGCTGAAATCTGTCCACCACAGGTGACCCTGCTGGTATGTGAAACACTGGTGGCAGTGTTTATAGCATCGAGAGAAAAAACAAAAATGAACAAAAAAAACTGTTGCCGTTGAGTTGATTCTGACTCATAGCGACCCTGTCGGACAGAGTAGAACTGCCTCATAGGATTTCCAAGGAGCAGCTGGTGGATTCGAACTGCCGACCTTTCAGTTAGCAGCCAAATGCATAACCACTGTGCCTCCAGGGCACATGCAAATCATCACAGTACAACAAACTGACAGTTGGGAGGTAGATTTGTTTCGCAGGGCTGCTGTAACAAAGTACCACAAACTTGGTGGCTTAAAACAACAGTTACTCTCTCACTGTTTTAGAGGCTAGAAGTCTAAAACAAAGGTGCCAGCAGGGCCACGCTTCCTATAAAGCCTCTAGGGGAGGATTCTTCCTTCCCTCTTCCAGCTTCTGGTAGGCCCGGGCGTTCCTTGGCTTGGAAATGGACCACTCCAATCTCTGCCTCTGTCTTCACGTGGCCACCTTCCTTCCGTGACTTCTGCCTCTGTGCCTCTTCTCCTCTTCTTATAAGGTCACCTGTCACGCTACTTTTAGGGCCTACCCTATTCCAGTATGAGCTCATCTTAATTTCATTCATTATAGCTGGAAAGACCCTATTTCCAAATAAGGTCACATTCTGAGGTTCCAGAGGGACATGAATTTGGGGGGACACTTTTCAACCCAATATAGCTGAGAAAATGACAGGAATGATGATGAAAATAAAGATAACAAGGAGAGCAACCAAATTTGTTGACTGTTTAGTAAGCACCCAGGAAGTCTGCCAAAGGCTTCACATGCACTCTTGCTTACTCCCTAAACTCTTCTGTGACCTGTTAGTTTAGAACGGTTGCTGATGTTTATCTCTTGGAGAAAGGGCTCTGGAGAAATCAAGTGTTGATTCCAAAGCCAGGATTCTGAAGACATCCTTTAACTCTGTTTCCCCATTTGCCAGAAGGAGAGAATTCTCCCCATGTTTCACATTATATGTCATGAAGAAAGATGATCCATGTGAAAATGCTTTAGACTACTATCTTGTGGAAAACAGCTAAGGCAGTTCTCAGTTGGTGGCTGTTATGGTGGTTGATATAATGCTCTGGCTTCCTGTTTGTTGGATGGATCTTATCATACTGTCCTCCATAATGTGAATTCTAAAGCTTAAAAACAGTCTTTCTTTAAATATTTTCATCAACTAAACTCCCAACTAAAACAACAGGCTGGGAGGTTGCCAGTTTCTTGAGGGCAGAGGTTGTGTCTTACTCATCTCTAAATTCCACATATTTGGCATCAAATAGGCAGACGAGAAATGTTAGTTGAGGATAAAGGACCAGAGGGAGGGAGAAAGGGAAGGAAGAAACCACAACTTTGTGTAGCATTATCTTGTCAAATAAAGTTCACACTTTTTCAACAAGCATTTACTAACAGTTAATACACTCCCCTGTGGAAAGAGATGACAGAGTCAGTCAGAACAAGGCCAAGGGCTGACTGTGGAACAGACCATCAACTGCTCATATACAAGTTCAAGTTGAAGCTGAAGAAAAATTTTAAAAAGTCCATGACAGCTAAAGTATGACCTTGAGTTCATCCCACCTGAATTTAGAGATCATCTCAAGAACAGATTTCATGCACTGTACACTAATGACCGAAGACTGGACGAGTTGTGGAATGACATCAAGGACATCACATATGAAGAAAGCAAAAGGTCATTAAAAAGACAGGAAAGAAACAAAAGACCAAAATGGATGTCAGAAGAGACTCTGAAACTTTCTCTTGAACATTGAGTTGCTAAAGCAAAAAGATGAAATATAAGAGCTGAATAGAAGATTTCAAAGGGCGGCTCAAGAAGACAAAGTAAAGTATTATAATGAAATGTGCAAAGACCTGGAGTTAGAAAACCAGAAGGGAAGAACACACTCAGCACTTCTCAAGTGGAAAGAACTGAAGAGAAAATTCAAGCCTCGAGTTGCAATAGTGAAGGGTTCTATGGGCAAAATATTGAACGACGCAGGAAGCATCAAAAGAAGATGGAAGGAATACACAGAGTCACTGTACCAAAAAGAATTGGTCAATGTTCCACCATTTCAGGAGGTAGCATATGATCAAGAACCAATGGTACTGAAGGAAGAAGTCCAAGCTGCACTGAAGGCATTGGCAAAAGACAAGGCTCCAGGAACTAAGGGAATACCAATTGAGATGTTTCAACAAACCGATGCAACGCTGGAAGCACTCATGTGTCTATGCCAAGAAATTTGGAAGACAGCTACCTGGCTAACCGACGGGAAGAGATCCATATACGTGCCCATTCCAAAGAAAGGTGATCCAACAGAACACAGAAATTATTGAACAAGATCATTAATATTACATACAAGTAAAATTTTGCTGAAGACAATTCAAAAACAGTTGCAGCAGTACATAGAAAGGGAACTGCCAGAAATTCAAGCTGGATTCAGAAGAGGACGTGGAACGAGGCATATCATTGCTGACGGATCCTACCTGAAAACAGAGAATACCAGAAAGATATTTATCTGTGTTTTATTGACTATGCAAAGGCATTTGACTGTGTGGGTCATAACAAATTATGGATAACACCGAGAAGAATGGAAAAACTTAATTGTGCTCATGCAGAACCTGTACACAGACCCAAAAGGCAATCACTGGAACAGAACAAAGAGATACTGGCTAGTTAAACATCAGGAGAGGTGTGCACCAGGGTTGTATCCTCTCACCATACTTATTCAGTCTGTATGCTGAGCAAATAATCTGAGAAGCTCGACTCTATGAAGAAGAACGAGGCAGCAGGATTGGAGAAAGAGTAACAACCTATGACATGCAGATAACACAACCTTGCTTGCTGAAAGTAAAGAGGACTTGAAGCACTTACTGACAAAGATCGAAGATGACAGCCTTCAGTATCAATTACTCAATACAAAGAAAACAAAAATCCCTACAACTGGACCAATAAGCAGCATCATGATAAATGGAGAAAAGACTGAAGTTGTCAACGATTTTATTCTACTTGGATCCACAATCAATGCCCATGGAAGCAGCAGTCAAGAAATCAATAATGCATTCCTTTGTGCAAATCTGCTGCAAAGGACCTCTTTAAAGTGTTAAAAAGCAAAGATGTCACTTTGAGGACTAAGGTGGGCCTGACTCAAGCCATGGTATTTTCAATTGCCTTATACACATGAGAAAACTGGTGAATGAATAAGGAAGACCGAAGAAGAATTGATGCCTTTGAATTATGGTATTGGTGAAGAATACTGAATATACCACAGACTGCCAGAAGAACGAACAAATCTGTCTTGTAAGAAGTACAGCCAGAATGCTCCTCAGAAGCAAAGATGGCGAGACTTTGTCTCATGTACTTTGGATATGTTATCAGGAGAGACCAGAACCTGGAGAATGACATCATGCTTGGTGAAGGAGAGGGTCACGAAGACCCTCAACAAGATGGATTGGCACAGTGGCTGCAACAATGGGCTCAAACATAGCAACAATTGTGAGGATGGTGCAGGACATGGCAATGTTTCATTTTGTTGTACAGGGGTCGCTATGAGTTGGAACCAATTCAACAGCACCTAACGAGAACAACAAATGCAGTCAGCAAGCCCTGGTGGCACAATGGTTAAGTGCTTGGCTGCTAACTGAAGGGTTGGTGGTTTGAACCCACTCAGTGGCTCCATGGGAGAAAGATCTGGCAATCTGCTCCTGTAAAGATTACAGCCAAGAAAACTCTATGGTGCAGTTCTACCCTATGGGGCAGTTGAAATTGACTAGACAGCCCTCAATAAGAACAATAACAGTAATGCACTCAGCTGCCAACCGAAAGTTGGTGGTTTGAGTCCACCTAGAAGTGTCTTGGGAGAAAGGCTTGACAATCTACTTCTGAAAAATATACCACCGACAACCCTATGGAGCACAGTTCTACTCTGACACACATGGGGTCGCCATCAATCGGAATCAATTGGAAGGCAACTGGTCTTTTGTTTTGTTTTATTGTAAAGGAGTAAAAGGTTTGTTGTTGGCTTGATGCCACCTTAAAAGTCAAGTGTTCGATGCAAATGTTACCACTATTGAGAGGAAAACAGCATCCAGTAAAGTGCGAAACAAAGACTTAACATGTACCCTCCGTGACAGCCACAACCACTTGTACGCTTGGTCTGGCTGATTCTTGGGAAAATATAAATGCCCACACTGATGCCATGGGAATGTCCTCTAATATAACTGCCATCTGCACTCTACCAGCTGCTGGCCACTTGAATCCACATTTTTCCTGTCCAAAATTGAAGATGCCAGAATGACAAGGCTCCTGGCCAAGGAAAAACAAAAGCTCAGCCTAATTAGAGCATGTTGAGGGTGAGAAAGCTAAAGTCAGATAGGCCCACACATCAGAAATGAGAAAAAACTACAATAGGCAGCTGTTCGGAGTCTTAATGGGCAGTTCTCCACTTCCATGATATGTTAACGGTGTCAAGGACAGCACCAAGGGGGCATTAGGTTGGCTGGGACCCACCCCACAGAATGCATGTCTGATCTGAAAGTGGAGCCTCAGTATGTTCCTCCTGAGCCCTTTCAGTCCCGAGATTCCAGAGCAAGGAGGCTCAAGCTCTAGGATGAGCTGCTGATGTTGCATTACCTCGTTTCTTCAGCCAGAAGGCACAGTTCATAGGTGGCTCTCTCAGCATGACCTTGTGGGCAGCAGAAAAGGAAAATGTCATTCTCACCCAAGTAGCCCCAATCTGCCAACAGGAGTACCCCTGTCAGGGAGGCCTAAGAGGAGGGTAAGCAGCCCTGGTGGTGCCACGATTAAGCGTTCAGCTGCTAACCAAAAGGGTGTAGTTCAAACCTACCCAGCCGCTCCTTAGCAGAGAAGACCCAGCTATCTGCTCCTGTAAAGATTATAGCCTAGGAAACCCTACAGAGCAGCCTACTCTGTCTCATGGGGTCGGAACTGACTCAACAGCACACAACAACAGCAACAAGGGGGGGTACTCACACGGAACCTGGATGAGCCAGACTGGATGTCAAGCTTGAAAGCCTCAGTTTGCAGTCAATGGATTCATCATTCAAATATTTACCCAGGGTTTTTCTGTGGGCCAGGCATGATTCTAGATGCTGAAGACACAGCATGGACAGACAGAACTATTTGCCTTCAGAGTTAACAATCCCTACCTTACACTGCTACAGCAAGTGGTCCCCAAAATGTTCAAGCCACAAGGCTTGAAAAAAACAGCTGCCACTGAGTCAACTCCTACTCACAGTGACCGTATGTGCGTCAGAGTAGAGCCGTGCGTGCTCCATCAGGTTTTCAATGGCTGATTTTTCGGAAGTAGATCAGCAGGCCTTTCTTCTGAGGCAACTCTAGGTGGACTTAAACCTCCAACCTGAGCTGAGCATGTTAACTGTTTGCACTACCCTTAAACTGGGGTTCAAATCCCAGGCATACTGCTTTCTAACTTTGCAACCTCTAGCACCCAGCTTCCATGGGCCATGGGGAGGATTAAATGAAGGCAGTGATTTGAAAGACCTGGAGCAGGGTCCTTTAATTCTCCCAGGTTTCCTGATTCCCAGTCTGATTCTCTACACATTCCACAGCCAAGTATTTCCATACATCCACGTACCGGTGCACACATACACATCACCCTTAAAATAAGACTCACCGTCTTCTACATCTTTATCTCTTACCCTCACGACCACCCTGCAGTGTTGGTCACTGTGGTGCCCACGGGAATGAATGTGCTCTGCAGACCTCCATCTACAGGGAGTGTAACTGACCAAGGGCCCCAGCTGGACATCCACCATCCAGCTACACTCGCATTGCAGCCCAGCATCCCATGAGCTCCCAGGGGCAACGACTGAACCCTGCAAGGGCACTGGGGCAAGTCTGTTCCCATAGATACAGGACTCCTCTAACAGCTGACTTTGAGTCTAGGACTCCCCTCCACCCTGCAACCCTGATGGCCTTGAGGAGCCCTCCTTGGTGACCTTGGGCCCTCCACCCATCCTTCTCTCCCTCTCTCCTTCACTTGGGGTCAGACTCTCATCACCTCTGACCACTCTCCTGGCCTACCCACTCCTCCTCTTGTTCTCTCATAGGTGTTTCCCCTAATAAAACCCTGCCCATTTAATCCCGTCTTAGGATCTGCTTCTTGGAAGACCTGATGAACAGAAGTGCATTATCTCTGTATTACAGATGGCGAGGCTGAAGCTCAGGGACAAGCAACTAGCTCAGTGTCACACTCATGGTGACCTTATGTGTGTCAGAGTAGAACTGTGCTCCATAGGGTTTTCAGTGGCTGATTTTTGAGAAGTAGATCGCCAGGCCTGGGACATGAACCTCTAAGCTTTTGTTTAGCAGCCAAGCACATTAACCATGTGCACCACCCAGGGACTCCTGGTGTCACACTAGGACACCAGGAGGTGAGAAAAGTCAATTCTGTATAAGCTCATTGTGGATCCAAACACCACAGGCCTCCCAACCCCTCCACAAGCATCCCTGTGATGGGGCCCTGAGGTGGTTTCTTGACGTTATGCCTTTCCCCAGGCCCCACACCTGATTAGTGGTGGGCCTAGGCAAAAGCCAGGTTTTCAGCATCTAAATTGGGGTTCCTCTTCCCACAAGCCCGTGCTCCGGAGCCAGACCGCATCCGAGTGATCCCAGCTAGAGCAAACCTCCGTGGCTCGCCCCATCCCATGCTGCCTGTGGAGCCACAGCAAGTTTTTGCATTTAATAAGTGTGTTTGGAGACGCTCATTTCACAAAAGTTAATCCACTCTGAGTTGAGCCAGCTGAGGCTGATAACTCCAAGTCTCCCCAAACGCACAGTTCAAATGCAAAGCCACATTTCTTCACAGCCCTCTGGCTGCAAGAGACCTGGCCGTCTCCAGATGAAACCAAGCGTTTGTGTTTCCACAGCCAAATTTCCTTGGCCTGCCCCAGGCAGAGATTTCAGAGCTGCCTCCCTAACGCCAGGACGAGCCCAAAGAAGGGCAGCCACCCCTCTGTCACCATCCTGGGCCAAACACACTCCCTTTCATACCTAGGTGGCTGGGGGAGACGCCCAGACACCACCTCAGGAAAACCAATCAATGCTGTCTCAACGACTGTAGCAGAAAAATGGAAGAGGAGACAAACAGGTTTTGCAGGCCAGAGCCCACTGAGGGGAGTGCAGGACAAAGGCACTCCACTCTGTCTATGCCCAGGAGGCACACAGGTGGGACAGCCAATGAGCAGAGCTGTCTCCTCACTCACCAAGGCCCGCTGGCCAGTGACGCCCATAAACAGGCCAGCGACGGTGTCATTCAAACCTCTGACTTGTCAGCTTATTTCTGTTTTGCTTTGAGTCACTTACAGACCTAACCTCTCTCTCATTCTTGGCAGCCAACAGAGCAGTGGACCAGTGACAGCGGCAGCAAAGACAGGGAGAGGGAAAATGAGAAGAAGTGGGTGGGTTTATAAAGCACTAGTTTAGGTCATTAAGAATGGAGCGCAGGACTGCTCTGTCTAATGGGGGTCCCAGAAGAGCTGAGCAGGCAGGAAGGAAAGGGCTAACAGTTATGGAGGGCTTTACCGTGTACCAGGCACTGTGCTAATTGATTTACATGCATGATGTCACCTAATCCTTATGGTAACTCTAGAAAGTTGATACGATTATCATTTCCATTGTACAGAAGAAGACACTGAAGTTCAGAATGGTTAAGCAACTTCCCCCAAGGCCTCCAAATTAATAATTTGTTGAGCCTGGATTTCAACTGAGTCAGCCTAACTTCAGAGTTTACGACCCCCACAATGCATGATTCCCTGTGTTTACTGAGTGTCTAGTCAATACTGTGTACCAGGCATTCTAACTAGGAGTCCTTGGGCGGGGAAGGGGGGAAAGGGTGCAGCAGAGGCAAATGGTTAAGCTCTCAGCTACTAGTCGAGAGGTTGGTGGTTCGAACCCACCCAGAGGCGCCTCGAATCCTGGCGATCTTCTTCTCAAAGTTCACAGCCTTGAAAACCCTATGGAGCAGTTCTACTCTGACACACATGGGGTCGCCATGAGTCGGAATCGACTCGCGGCAACTAACAACAACTGCGTACCAGGTATTTTAATTACTTGACCTTATTTAATTCTCAAAACAACCGGACAAAGTATGTGTCATACCCATTGCTGAGAAGCAGGAACTGAGACTCAGAAAGATTAACTTAATAAAAACTGTTATACAGCTAGTAAGAGGGGAAGCTCAGATTGAAACCAAGTCTGAGCGGCTCCATACAGCATAACTCCTCACGCAGGCACCCAGGGGCAGCTGTAGCCATTTCTCATTGGGCCCAGAAGGGCAGAATACTCCTAGCAATAAAGTTTAATACTGACTGAGCATTACAATGTTCCAAGCACCCATTTCAGCACTTCACACATATCATCTCCTTGTGTCTCCACAGCCCTGTCAGGAGAGCGATATTACCTCGGTTTCACAATGAACAATCTGAGGCTCAGAAAGGCAGGACCACACACACAAGTAATACGAGGCAGGGCTGGAATTCTAACACAAGTTCGCCATGCTGCCTGCCAACATGGTATCCCACCAGGGACTACATCAACTCAATCTTCACTTTTCCACTCAATTAAAATATGCCTTTAGGCAAATTGTTAAAGAGGTGTCTTAGTTATCTAGTGCTGCTATAATATCACAAGTGGATGGTTTTAACAAACAGAAGTTTATTCTCTCACAGTTTCGGAGGCTAAAGGTCTGAATTCAGGGCACCAGCTCCTGGGGAAGGCTTTCTCTCTCTGTCAGTTTTGGGGGAAGGTGCTTGTCATCAATCTTCCCCCAGTCTAGCAGCTTTTCAGTGCAGGGACCCTGGGTCCAAAGGATGCGCTCTGCTCCTGGCGCTTCTTTCTTGGTGGTATGAGGTCCCTTTCCTCTCTGCTCAATTCTCTCTTTCATATCTCAAAAGAGATTGACTCAACATACAACCTAATCCTGTAGATTAAGTCCTGCTTTATTAACATAACTGCCTCTAATCCTGCCTCATTAACATCATAGAGGTAGGATTTACAACACATAGGAAAATCATATCAGATCACAAAAGGATGGACAATCCAACAACCCTGGGAATCATGGCCTAGCCAAGTTGACACACATTTTTGGGGGACACAATTCAATCCATAACATTAGGCATCAAAAGAAGTTTCTGGATTTCATCCTAAACAGGATCCCTAAAAAACCTTCCAAAAATTAAGTGCAATGTGCACCAGTCATTCAGAGGTCCAGCCACCTTTCCCTCCTTCCTGGATTTTCCTCAGGCCAAAGCCTCCTACTGTCTGCCTCAGACTGCCCAGCAAAGGGCCCTGTCCTTTCAAGTCCATGAGACTCCAGCCCCGGCCTGACCTCACATTCATCCCTCCTTCAGCCTCACATTCACAGTCGCCAGGCAGCCAGTGCCTTGTTTTTCCTCCCATGATGATGGATACAACCTGTCAGGAAAGCTGGGAATATTTTTAGCTCCTAACTGATTTTCATCTAAATTTAACTTTGAGTCACAGCACCAGCAGAGTTACATTCAGAGGGCAGCCAACGTTTTCACGGTGACACATCATAATGGAGGCTTGGTATTTCTCAAATGCCCTGGCTCTGCTTAAAGCTAAAATAAGGCAAACAGCTCTTCAGGAATAGGCTCTTGATCCTGTGGTACTAGAGTCACTGGATTTTTGAGCTGGAAGAAACCTTTGGTATTATGGATCTCCCTCATTTTAACCTGTTGCCATCGAGTCGATTCCGACTCATAGCGACCCTATAGGACAGAGTAGAACTGCCCCATAGGGTTTCCAAGGAGCGGCTAGTGGATTCGAACTGCCAACCTTTTGGTTAGCAGCCAAGCTCTTAACCACTGTGTCACCAGGGCTCCTCCGTCATTTTAGAGTTGAGGAAGTTGAGGCCCAGTGAGCTATGGGACAGCCACAAAGCTTGGTCTTGTTTTATTCCACAAAAATCAGATTTGAAATCTACTGAGGACCAGATGTTATATTATATTTGATACTTATTGATTTGATAATTGATACTACTAAATCATATAACCAAACCCTCCTTATCATGGCACTGAAGTTTGTTGAACCCTGATCTCCAGTAGGCAACTACCGTGGTCTGGTTCAATGTCTTTAATAAACTGATGGAAATTGGATTTTTACTAAAATGCAGATTTTAAAAAAGGTTCCGACTGCAACAATGCCAGCATAGTAAGTTGCTCTCCCCTGCTAGAATGTCGGTTCCTCGAGAACAGGGCATTGTCACTTCTGCTCACTGTTCTATCTCCAGAGCCTGGAACAGTGCCTGGCACATACTGGGCACGCAATACGTATTTATTAACTAGCCAATGGGGTGAAGAAATGAGCAAATGAGTAAATACAAGGAACAGAATCATCAGGCCTGAAATGTACCTGCCTGCGCTGACTGAAGGTAAGAAGGGGAGAGAGAAGCCACAGGGAAAATAAAGTGAGGTTGCCCTTTTCCTCTCTTCCCACCAAGGTACACAGCAATCTATGTCTTAAATTAGTTTTTCTCTTTAAAAAAAAAAAATTTAATTTATTGTTGTTTTTGAAAATATATGCAGCAAAACATACACTAGTTCAACAATTTCTACATGTACAATTCAGTGACATTGATTACATTCTTCAAGTTGTGCACCCATTCTTACCCTCCTTTTCCAAATTTTTCTTCCCCCATTAACATAAACTCACCGCTTCCTAAGCTTCCTATGTAACCTTTGGGGTTGCTGTAGACAGTTTGATCCCGTGTAGATATTTCTTTAAAAGAGTACAATGCTCAAGGCAGATTAAATCAGTTTTCAGTAAAATTAGATCAAAGGTTTTTGCATGATCTTATAATAAAAGGCAGAGATCCCTCAAATGGCCACCATCATTCACAGAGAGGGCTAGATCATATGACTGAAGATTGAACTAAAATGGAAATGTAACAGAAAGAAGAGAAGTAATGACAAAAAGCAGCACAAAAATACAGTGACACAGGCTCCTAATAATAGAGGAGTCACAATGATCCCCACAACAGAATGAGGCACCGAACTGCAGGCCTCTCTCCTCAGCCTGGGCTTTCAATATTTTTAGAGTCAGATCACCTTGGGGTTTGAAAAGAGGATACATAGCCAATTAGCAAGGCAGGAGAAGGGTGGCTTTACTTTTTGTCCAATTCCTCACTTTAAGTAACCTGGTAGGAGAAGACACAGGTCACAGTTGTGTTTATTTAAACCGAGAAATCAATATTCTCTCACAGACAGAACTGAATTAATTTAAGGTATTCTGAGGCTCAAATGGTATCAGGTATCCCAGGCCCCACATTGTAACACATTTATTTTCACAAGGGGGTCACTCAATTTATAAACATGAAATGTTGTATTTATGCATATTTGAAGGCACATGATATGTGTAGGGGGGTTGAGAAAAATCAAGATTAAAAAAAAAAGAAATCCAAATACAGCTTTACTTGTTGAATCCCCATTATATGTCCAGCACTGTACTATAAAGAATATTTCTGGGGGAGAAAGAGGGTAAGGGAATAGGGATAAAAGAATGGAGATGAGATTGAAAAAAATAAACATAACAGAGTTCTTAACTTCATGGAACTTTCAGGATGAACACAATGAAACATTCATACACAAATATTGCACATATTGTAAACAAAAACATTAAGTGAATTGGTTTTATAAAAATTGTGTGTTTCAGAGTCCTAGGAAAGGATGTTCTAGGTGGGTCAGGTCAGCCAGGGAAGGGCTTCCTGAGGGAGGTGACAGGAAGCTGGTGGCAGGAGGCTATGATTTATATGGACAACAGCTGTTTGAAACAATGGTGGATTGCAGGATGGTGTGAGCCCCTCCACAACCACAAGACTGTATGTATTTCATGGGCTGGGAGGGTGGTGAGGGGTGAAGGCCACGATAAACAACTAAAAGAAGGAGATGGAATAAAGAGAGTGGCCTACTGGAGTGTTCAAACTGTTTACTGGACATCCCTTTCATTAGCAAGGAAACCCTGGGTGCATAGTGGTTAAGAGTTATAGCTGCTAACCGGAAGGTCGGCGGTTCGAATCCACCAGGTGTTCCTTTGAAACTCTGTGGGGCAGTTCTACTCTGTCCTATAAGGTCACTATGAGTCGGAATCAACTCGATGGCAATGGGTTTGGTTTTTTTGTTTATTAACAAAACTAACATTTACTGGGCCCTCCCACTGCCAGCTGCTTCCACACACATTATCTCTCCTTTAATCATCATTATGACCTGAGGGGAAGGTCCTGTCCCCATTTCACAGGTGGACAATCGAGGCTCACAGCAGAGACTCAACACCACACAGGTGATGAGGAGCTGAGGCAAAATGCTGCTCCAGGTCCTTTGGCAGGGGCAGATTGACCAGTAAGCAAGGTGCACACCGCACCAGCTTACAGTCAGCAAGGTATGCACAGGCTTAATTGTGTTTACTTACTAACCTGTAGTGCACAAGTAATAATTGCTTATTGGGTAATCCATCCCTGTCCTTTGGCCTCCCACATCTCTGTTCTTTCTACTCTATCTCATTGCTGAATCAGTTTCATGTTGTCCAAAAAGAAATTACTATTCTCTTTCCCTACCATTGCATCTCAACTACAGCTGAAATGAAACCAGATATTGCTCCTGATTCATATTAACATTATATATTTTTGCTTTTCCATCACTCTGCCATAATCATCATCACCATCATCATCACCACCACCACCACCATCATCTTTATTGATTATGTCCCCCCAAAATATGCGCTGAATTCCTGGCCCTTGAACCTGTGGATGTGATCCTGTTTGGAAATAGGGCTTTCTTTTGTTATGTTAATGAGGTCCTACCAGTATAGGGTGGATCCTAAACCTAATCACTTCTGAGTTATAAGAAGACCACAGTAAACACAGAGACACATACAGGGAGAAGACAGACACCAAGGAACTTCAAGGAACACCAAGGAATGCTAAAAATTGCCATCAATCACCAGAAACTAAGAGAGAGGCTCACAGAAGGAATCGACATTACTGAGCCCCTGATTTGGACTTTTAGCCTCCAGAACTGTGAGAAAATAAATATCTGTTCTTTAAAGCCACCCACTTGTGGTATTTCTGTTACAGCACCACTAGGTAACTAAGATAATCATCATTATCACCACCACAACCATCACCACCACAACCACCACCACCACCACCATCTTCATCATCACCACCATCCACTACCACCACCACCATCACCACCATCATCACCACCACCACCATCACCATCATCACCACCACCATCATCATCATCATCACCATCACTACTATTACCACCATCATCCACCTCCACCACCACAACCATTACCACCATCATCCACCACCACCACCACCACCATTACCACCACTACTATCACTGCCACTGTCACTGTCATCATCATCATCATCTACTATTATATTGAGTGCTCACTCTCTACCAAGTACTAATGTTAAGCACTTCACATGCATTCCCTTACAGATTCTCCCAACCACCCTGTATGATGTACGTCATTTATTATCTCCACTTTGTAGAGGAGGAAACCAAGGCTTAGAGAAGTTAAATCACTTGCCCCAGATCATGTAAGTGGCTGAGTCTATATTGAAACCAAGTCTCTCTTTCTCCCACACCATCCGCTTCATGCTATACCCAACTGACTAAATTCTACCCCTGGCAGCTTTGCAGAGCGGTTACATGAAATTATTAAGCAGATGTTTCTTGCTCTACTAGAATGCAACATTTATTACTAAGGCGGAAATTGTTAGAGGTTTTGCCATAATGTATTTTACATGCAGATCATCAGAATTACTCAGGGGTGAGAGCGAAAAAGTTCCCAGAAAAAATCTTTCTTTCTTTCTGGTTTTGATGTCATCATAAATCTACAGTGTTCCTTGAACAAACTATCCAGAGTTTCTGAAGATTTTGTTTGTTTAATTAGTGTCATAATCAAAAGCCAAATGAGCTCTAATGTGGCATTTTCTCTGACTGCTTTCTGATTTGGGCTTGGCATTTCCATTGGCTAAGACCCAACCACAGAAGATTTGGAAAAATCCCTGTGAGGTCGGTATTGCTAGCCTGTTTTATGGGTGTGGAAATGGAGGTTTGCAGCAACCAAGAATCATGACATTTTGTGCCCTGACTTGGCTTCCAAGGAGGACTAGGGATTGTGGTCTAACCCCCTTAGGACATTCTGTGGACCTCTCGGGGTATCCATGTTCCCTACATCCTCTACATCTCCACACCTGCCTCGGTCTGTCTACTGGGTGTGAGTTCTACACAGACAAAATCAGTGTCTCAATCATCTCTCTATCACCAGTGCTAGACTCAGGGCCTGGCACAAGGCAGGTACTCGGAGACTGTTGAATTGAGGAAGAAAGAGAAAACTGATGGTCTTGAAACCAAAGAAAAAGTAGCAGCTCATACTGAAGTTCATAGATAAGAGTCTGATTCCTTATGGATCAGGGAAACAATTTGTGTACATATATGAGGAGTTTGTGGCAACGCTATCTATCAGAGGCAAAACCTAGAAGCAATTTATGTTTTTAGTAATAGGGATGGTTATATAAATTATGATACACCCATACAATGAAACACCAGAAAACTATATAAAATGTTGTTACAGCATAGAAATTCTCATAGAAGGTGAAAATTTGTTCTTGGGAGGTAAAAGAAAAAGAAAAAAAAAACTTAGATATCACAATTATTTGTGACCCTGTAATAAGGGAGAGCAAAGAAGATTTGATGCCTTTGAATTACGGTGTTGGCGAAGAATACTGAATGTATCATGAAATGCCAGAAGAACAAACAAATCTGTCTTGGAAGCCAGAATGCTCCTTAGAAGTGAGGATGGTAAGACTTCATCTCACATACTTTGGATATGTTATCAGGAGGGACCAGTCCCTGGAGAAGGAGGTTGTTACGGATTGAATTGTGTTTCCCCAAAATGTGTGTCAACTTGGCTAGGCCATGACTTCCAGTATTGTGTGGTTGTCCATCATTTTGTGATCTGATGTGATTATCCTACATGTTATAAATTCAAACCTCTATGATGTTAATGAGGCAGGATTAAAGGCAGTTATGTTAATGAGGCAGGACACAATCTACAGGATTAGATTGTATTTTGAGTCAATCTCTTTTGAGATATAAAAGAGAAGTGAGCAGAGAGACAGGGGGACCTCCTACCACCAAGGAAGAGGAGCCAGGACTGGAACATGTCCTTTGGACCTAGGGTCCCTGTGCTGAGAAGCTCCTAGACCAGGGGAAGATTGATGACAAGGACCTTCCCCCAGGGCCAACAGAGAGAAAAAGGTTTCCGCTGGAGCTGGTGCCCTGAATTTGGATTTCTAGACTGTGAGAGAATAAATTTCTGTCTTTAAAGCCATCCACTTGCAATATTTCTGTTATAGCCGCACTAGATAACTAAGACAGACATCATGCTTGGTAAAGAAGAGAGTCATCGAAAAAGAGGAAGACCCTCACCGAGATGGATTGACACGTTGGCTGCAATGATGGGCTCAAACATGGCAACAATTCTGAGGATAGCGCAGGCCTGGGCAGTGTTTCGTTCTGTTGTACATAGGGTTGCTGTGAGTTGGAACCAACTCGACAGCACAGGGTTAAAGGGAAGAATATATAAATGGATATACACTGTATCTGTGGTGTTAAAATTTTATGGTGGTATTAAAAACCTCCTCAGGGCAGGCAATAATGAAAAGAAGGCTGAGAAATATTGCTATAGTAAAATCACTAACGACAGTGATAGATGTCAAAGATACAGTGCTACATGAGAAAAGAAGGTTACACACACACACACACCCACACACACACACACATGCATCATAAAGATGTTGTTGCTGTGTGCCGTCAAGTCGATTCTGACTCCTAGCAACCCTACAAGACAGAGTAGAACTGGCCCCTAGGGTTTCCAAGGCTGTCATCTTTACAGAAGCAGATGGCCAGGGTGGCTAGTGAGGTTGAACTGCCGACCTTTCAGTTAGCAGCCAAATGCATAACCAGGGCTCCTTTTCAGCATGGTAGTAGATAAAAATAATAATACATGATATAGAAAAAACATTCTCTGCTAAGTGCTGGGCCTCAAAATGAATTATAAGAGCTTCAGTATATCTTCTATTTTTGCCATCAGAATGACGTGAGTTGACAGGGAAGTCTATGGAATGCCAAATACAACTCTCAACTACAGCTCTGGTCGGTGGACAAGAAATGATAATGTTGACATAACTGATAAACCACAATGCCAGAAAAATTAAGACACTTAAAAGTTTCAATCAGTGGGTCAGAAGAATGACAAGAAGAGATGTTAAAGATACAGGGCTATGTGAGAAAAGCAGATTATGCATTATACCACACACATAGATACTGTGATATATTTATATCACTGGGAAAAATAGACCTTGCAATTTTTAGTAGTATTCTTTGAGTAATGGGGTTACAGATTATTTTTATTTTCTTCTCCCTTATCTGTATTTTCTAAATTTCCTATAATATATTCCTTATGAGAAAAAGGGCTCTGTGTGCGTGTTTCTAAGAGTCAGATTATTGTATTGATCTTGTGCCAAACTCAAGGCAACAGCAGAGCCTAGAAGCAGCCCTTGGTTTTTGCTGTTTCATCCTTTATCTTTCTTTCTACTAGCCAGTTTTCTCCTGCCACATTGGGATACTCATGCAACTTACTATAAGGCTCTGCTATGGCAACCAAAGCTTCTACCTCAGGATGACCAGCCTGGAACCCAAACCAGCCTGAAGATCTGCAGCCAGTTTTCAGGGAAGCTGAAGGAAGTGAAGGGCTTTTCCAGCTGCCCCACTTCCTATTCCTCTGCTGCTGTGCTTCTCCTCCCTCACTGGCTGGCTGAGCAATACCATTTTCTTTCCACTGGCATCACAGGGATGCCAGTATAGCTGGTTCTTTCTCCTTTTATAAGCCACCACCATTTTCTGATTTCTTAGGCTTCCTGTTCCTGCAAGACTGGCTACAGGCAAACATGGGGTCTCCTTGTCCTCTTCATGATCTTTAATTCTTTCTTGTGGTAGTCAGCCTCCAAAATGGTCCCCAGTAATCAGCACCTTTACTATTCACACTCTTTTACAGTCTCCTCACACAGAATCAGAACTAATTAACAGAGAGAATGACAAAGGTAACAGTGTATGACTTCCGAGACTAGGTCATAAAGGGCGTTGCAGCTTCCCCAAGGCCTCTTTGATTGCTTGCTTTGAGGAAGCCAGTTGCCATATCAGGAGGATGCTCAAGCAGCCCTGTGGAGGGGCCCAGGTGGAGAGGAACTGAGGCCTCCTGCCAACAACCAGTATCAACTTGCCAGCCAAGTGAAGTGAGCCACTTGGCAAGTGTGTCCTCCAGTTCCAGTCAAGCGTTCAGATGACTGAAGCCCAGCCAACATCTGACTGTAACCTCAAGAGAGACCTGGAGCCAGAGCTACCCAGCCAAGCCACTTCTTTATTTCTGACCCACAGAAACTTCGTTAGATAATATATATTTATTGTGGTTTTAAGCCACTAAGTTTTGGGATAATTTGTTTGGAATATACACCACTGGACAACTATTTGTCTACTTGTGTTTTTACAATTTTAATACCTAACACAAAGTGAAACAAGGAACCCTGGTGGCTCAATGGTTAAGCACTCAGCTGATAACTGAAAGGTTAGCACAGCAGCTCCCTGGGAGAAAGACCTGGCAATCTGCTCCCATAAAGATTACAGCCTAGAAAACCCTATGGGGCAGTTCTACTCTGTCACTTGGGGTCGCTATGAGTTTAAATCAATTTGACGTACCTAACAACAACTACGTGAAATAGACAGGATTGCAAATTTAAAATAGAAGGAAACCAGAAAGATTCAACAAACTAGTAACTTATATGAGTCTGGTCCTTGGACTAAATTTTCTCATTTTTGCTTACCTTTTTTTTCTTGGATGGTTCTGGTAACCAACTATCCTCCAGCAAAGATGAGTTCATCCACTTCACCCACCTACAATCTCATTCTCCCAGTCTCTTTACCTCATGGAAACCCTCTTTTCCAGCAAATGAGTTAGCAAGTACAAATCAGGCAGACTAGAGGGGCATTTCTGCAAAGTTCCTAAACATCCTCGACCCTTTACAGGCTGAATTGCACAACACTGTTTGGCTTGCAATGGATTTTTTAAACCATTACTAGGTGCATTTTAATGCACTCCAAGCTTGCTTTCAACTTAATTTGACTCATATTAAGAGGAAAAAACCAAAATCCATGTTATCATTTAACTCAGTTCAAAAGTTGCCCTTTGGTTCTGGTGGCCTTTGATTGTTATTAATATTTGCAATTGTTGACTCTGGCACTTGCTGACTCCTAGTTGTTTTAGCTGCTTTTCAGGGTTTTAGGAAAGAAATTTTTGCTGCCCATATTCAATTGACTATAATATTTTAAGATTCTTTTAAACTTCGTTCACATTAGCCCATTTGTTGTTTTAGCAGGTCTTAAGTTGTTTCAGCTGGGTTTTGGTTAAATATTTTAACTTTTAAAAATTATCTGACGTTAGAGCATTTTAAGAATGTGATTACATTAGTTCAGTGCTTTCACAGTCATAGGAGCCCTGGTGGCGCAGTGGTTAAGAGCTATGGCCGCTAACCAAAAAATCAGCATTTCAAATCCACCAGCCACTCCCTGGAAACCCTGTGGGGCAGTTCTACTCCGTCCTGTAGGATCGCTATGAGTCGGAATTGACTTGATGGCAACAGGCTTGGTATTTTTTCCTTTTTTTTTGGTTCACAATCCTAACTACTTTTCATATTTTAATAACTTACTTAGTTCTAATCTATTCTTAAAATAGGATGTCAAGACATCAGGGGAACAGTAAAAAGCAATTTTATGAGACTGCTGAAGTATGTATTAACCATATTTTTAGTACAAAGGGCTGATACAAAAGTTTTAATGAAAAGGACACACAAAGAGTAAGAAGATCTTGGCCCCAGCCCTGGCTCTCTCCATCGAATAACTGTCATATCACTGAGGTGAAGTCATTTCACTTCTTCAAGTCTTAGTTTTCTCGTCTGCAAAATGGGGTAATGTGTTTTGCCCAACTTCAAAAGGTGACAGGGTAACTGTTATGATAGTGTTTCCAATCTTCACGATTTTTGCCATCCCCCAGGACCACATGGATATCTATTTCTTTAATATTTTTCTTTACATTTATTTTCAAAACAAATTTTATCTTACCATGGTAAATGGAAAACTCCTATCATTTTCCATCAGTGAAAGGTCACAGTAAAATAAGTGCAAAAGAAAACAAAACAATGTTATTAAACTCTAGCTAAGTACTATTGAAGACCAGCTCTGGTTAGAGAATTATTAAAGGTACAACTAGCACCCATCTGAAAATTTATCTTGATGTAAAAAATACGTGTGCATATACATATATGGAGTTGAAAGGAACAACTTTCTCATTCTATGATTCACTATTATTTAATGAGGCTTCTTAATTCCACCTAAAATCAAGGATGAACCACCACCAGTGGTGTGAGTCCTACACTTTTTGGAAAGCTGCTGTAAGATAAGGTCTGTGGTAAAACAGAGTTCAATAATTTTCCAGATTATTCAGACCCTCTTTTTTATGTATTGCCTCTCTCTTTGCCAGTCCAAGGTGGACTGCGTTGCATTAAAAGGTCAGAAATGTGACATGACCTATTTTAAATCTTCATAACACTAGGGACCTTTAGGAGGATGAAATAATCTGTGATATAGAGGACCGTCCACCTTGCTGGAAGATGGGGCTCCCACGCAAAAGGGAGTTGCTGCAATCAGGGGCTGCTCAGAAGATGGCAAATACATTTGACGTCGTCTCAGTCTAGACTAACCGTTGGTCTCTACTACATTACAAATGTTCAAAAGTATCTTAGGGACTCTCATCTGACGCTAAATGTAAGGCATTATGTTATTATCCCAAGCGACTAGGAAACTGAGGCTCTAAGAAATTAAGTGACTTGTCCAAGGTCACACACCAAGGTGGGATGATGTCACTGGCACCCAGGACTCCAGCTCCCAACTCTGTGTTCTATCTCCTGTACCCTGGCCCCCTGCCCAACTGTGTCTCAGTTCACTCTTGGCATCTACTGAATCTTCTCCAATTAACCTGGGCATCCGTCTTCTTTTCTAAGTCTTAGATTTGTTAACCTTACTTCCCATAGGATCTTGACCCCAGTGGCTTCCATTCCAGAATGAAAGGTTCCAATGTGGTTCTGGCCTCTTTAAGGATCCTTTTGGTTGCTGATAGGCTAATACCAGCCTTGGCTGCAGGACCTTGGCTCTGTGTTTTCACTGATCCAAATTACCTTAACAACACTTGCCCCATCAATAACTCCGTGGCCAAACCCTGCATGCCTCCCAAGAGCTTGGCCTTTCCCATTAGGATACTTACTCTAGGAGCCTTCATGTTTGACTAGTAATCTTGTGACCAAAAGACACTTAGTGGCTCCTTCCACTTAAGATGCCATCTCTCCATACGGCCAAGGAACCAAAGGTTCAGGAAGAGAGGACACTGAACCGACCCTGTTCTAAACTACTCTCCACCTCATCTCTATTGCACTCCCTGACTCTCTGTTTCCCACCCCCAACTCCTCAGCCTTCATTCTGCTGGCCATCCACGCTCACTCTGTCTTGTCTATGTCTACTTTGGAAGCTCGATTGTCTTGAGTCTCTTCCCAAATTCACTACTTTATTTCCTGGCTCCTTGTATACCTTCCAGAAAGGATCTGGAAAGGTTCCTCATGAACTGCCCCCATGAGTGACCCAGGCAGATTGTTGCTGTTGTTGTTAGTTGCCATTGCGTTAGCTCCAACTCATGGAGACCTTACGGAACAGAATGAAATGTTGCCCAGTCCTGTGCCATCATCATGATCCTTGGTATGTTTGAGTCCATTGTTGCGGCTATTGTGTCAATCCATCACACTGAGGATTTTCTTCATTTTCACTAACCCTCTACTTTACTAACATGATGATGTCCTTTTATAGTGTTTGGTGTCTACTGATGAAGTGACCAAAGCAAGCGAGCCTAAGTTTTGCCAGCTTCACTTCTAAGGAGCATCCTGGTTTTATTTCTTCTAAGACCAACTTGTTCATTCTTTTGGCAGCCCGTGGTATACTCTTCACCAAAACCACAATTCTAATGCATCAATTCTTCTTCTCTCTTCCTTTTTCATTGTGCAGCTTCCACATGCATATGAGGCAACTGAAAAGACCATAGCTTAGATCAGGCACACTTTAGTCATCAAAGTGACATTTCTGCTTTTTAAAACTTTCTAAGAACTCTTTTGCAGTAGATTTGCCTAATGCAATATGTCATTTGATTTCTTGACCGCTGCTTCCATGGACATTGACTGTTGATCCAAGTAGAATGAAATCGTTGACAACTTCAATTTTTTTCTCCATTTATTATGATGCTGTTTATTGGTCCAGATATGAGTATTTTTGTTTTCTTCACGTTCAGGCATAACCCATACTGAAGGCTGTAGTCTTTGACCTTTATCAATAAGTGCTTCAAGTCTTCTTCATTTCTGGCAACCAAGGTTGTGTCATTTGTCTATCGTGGGTTGTTAATGAGTCTTCCTCTAATCGTGATGCCGCCTTCTTCTTCATACAGTCTAGCTTCTTGGATTATCTGTTTATCATATAGTTTGAAAAAGTAAGGTGGAAGGATGCAACCCTGACATACCCTGAGTCACTCCTCCTTCCATGTACCCCCTAAAAGTCACCATCAAGTGAGTGTTGGGCAAGAAATATACTCCTGGGCATCTATGTTCCAAGGTCCAATTCTTCCTCTCTTAATAATAACAATAGGGAGGATCATAAGAGCCACTACCACTTATGGAACACTGAATAAATACCAGAAATTTTGCTAAGAATCTGATGGGGATGTTGTTGTTGTTAGGTGCCCCATCGAGTGGGTTTCAACTAATAGCGACCATGTTTACGGATGAGGAAAACACAGCCTAAGAGGTTAAGTAATTTGTCAAATGTCATAATGCAAGGCTGCGGGTCTAGTGTTTGAAACCAGACCATTCCCAGTCCTCAACTATTCAGATGCCCTGCACAGACTGTGACAGCAACTTCTCCCTTGGAATCTTAATGAAAAACAAGTTTCCCAAAGAGTACATTTTACCATCTTGAAAGAAATTTCATCCTGTGTACACAGGATGAAATTTTATGGCTACTCCTCACTTCTAATTCTCTCAATGACAAATCTGTTTCAGAGGTAAAGAAAGTGGGGAGGTAGTCACGTTCACATCAACTGTTTAAGACACCAATATCCAACTCTGAAAATTGTCCCTCAGCAGTTTGTTCAGACTATTCTTATACAAAGCAAACACTTAGGCAATTTAATCTGTCTAAACATTTATACCCCACCCAATCTTTTTAAACTTTGAGTTCTGCCAACACTTTCTGAGGGACCTTGGAAGGAAGTTCCCATGGCTCATTTTGTGTTGCATGAAAATATAAATGTCAGCATTGGCAGTGGTTTATTAGGTCTCACTGATAACTACAAAGTACAATACTTTGAGTATTTTCTCAACATGGGCTCTCACCGAACAGGCAGAAAAAGGATCTTATCTGAGAGTCCCCAGATTTCAGCCCTAACATCAATTATGCTGTCTTCTAGAACTCTACTGAAATGCTTGGAACATAAACCTTCCAGCCAGATTCTGCTGCCCAGGCCCAGTGAGCCCCACTCTGCTGAGTGATAGGAACTAAAGAACTTCATTCCCAGGTTCAGCTCTGTGCAGTTCTTCAGCCACTAGGAACTAAGCCTGAAAGCCTGAAGGGCTCCATCTCCACCAGCAATGGCCTTAGGTTGGGGTGTGATGCTTATGAGGAGCCAACATGACATCCAGGCATCTGCAGAGTCACAGTTCCTGTGTCACTCACTCTCAATAAAGGTAGACCTGTGTTTAACCTACAGATTCCTCAAAAGTCTGGGACAACTACCTCAATGACACCTTGGGCTTCTCTATTCATTCATACATTCTCTTGACTGTCCTCCTTCTCTCCCTCCTTCCTCTCAACCCCCTCCTCTCTTTCTTTCTTTCTAATTTTTATTGAGCCAGACACTGTGTTAGGTGCTAGGGAGATAATGAGAGTAAAACAAAGAGTCCTGCTCTCATGGTGGATTTGAATGAAGGGGCCCATATACTCACCTGTTGCTCACCAAGTCCATTTCTTCTTCTTGCTGGGTACACAACTAGATTATCTTTCCCAGGGTCTCATGTAATCAAGGTCTACCATGTAACTGAGTTCTGGCCAGTGGAATGTGGGTAGAGGTGATGTACGCTACCTCCAGACTTGGCTGATGAAACCAACTCCATATGCCTTCTCTCTTCCATCATACATAGCCCTATAGCAGAGATGCACTGGAGGCCCACAAGGTCCAAAGGGATAGTGGATCCATAAGATGGAAGGAGCTAGAGTCCCTGCATGACTATTTGGAACAGAGCACTACCCCCCGCACCCCCCACATCCACCTATCCACACTGGTCTGTGATATGACTGAGAACTATCTCTTGACTGTCTTAAGCCACTGAGATTTGAGGGTTGTTGTTATAGCAGTGCGCCTACCCTGACCAATACTCCAGGCATGAGAGCAAATGACTAATTATATCTTGCTTCTTTGGCAAGGATCCTAAAGAGGTGTTTCTTCTAGGAATATTTAAATTTTTGCCCAAATGGAAGGCCCCAAACTTGGCTCAATTCTTTACACGGATAGGAACCAACAGACAGCAGCTTAATCTTGTATCTTCAGAATTTAACAAGGATTATTTTAAAATAATGAGTATATGATGACAGAGGCGAAACTACAAATCAGTGGAAGATGCAACATTCAATAAATGGTGTTACGACAAGCTAGCCATAAGAGGAAAATTAAAATTAGACTCATATTTCATACTCTACAAAAATAAACTCCAGGTGGATTGAAAACTTAAACATGAAAAAGCAAAACTTTAAAGCTTTCAGAGGTATAAATAGGACGATGTATGTATTAAAAAGGAGTAGGGAAGAATATCTTGAACAAGACACAAAACCACAAGCCAAAAGGAAGAGACTGGTAAAAACTGATTGTATTAAATTAACAATTCAACATATGTCCACACAGAAACTTGTACACGAATGCGTATAGCAGCATTAGTCATCATAGCGAAAAAGTGGAAACAACCCAAACGTCCATCAATTGACAAAAAGATGAGCAAATTATGGTGTGTGTATGTATATATATATACATACACACACACAATGGAATATTGTTCAGCCATAAAAAAGGAGCAAAGTACTGACTCATGCTACAAATTGGATGAACCTCAAAAACATTTTACTAAGAAGCCAGACACAAAAGATCACATATTGCATGATTCCTTTCATAGAATATATCCTGAATAAGAGAATCCACAGAGACAGAAGTAAGACAAGAGGTTACTAGGGGATGATGGGAGGGGGATGAGAGTGATTACTTGGTGGGTACAGAGTGTTTTCATGGGGTGATGAAAACGTTTTGAAACCAGAGGGAGCTGGTGGTTGCACAACATTGTGAATACACTAAATAGCACTGAACTGTCCATTTTAAAATGGCTAATCGTATGTTACACAAACTTCATCTCAATTTAAAAAATGAAATTATACCTTATAAAATTAAAAACAAATTAAAAATCAGTATAACAAAAGCCTTCACAAACAAAGTAAAAAGAAAAGCAATCATCTGGAACAGAGGTCAGCAAAATGGCCCATGGACTAAGTCTGGCCCACTGCCTGTTTCTGTAAACAAAGTTTTATTGGAACACAGCCATGACCATTTGTTTACATATTGTCTACGGCTGCTTTCACACTATAACAACAGAGTTGAGTAGTTGCAACTGAGACTGTATGGTCCACAAAGCCTAAAACATTTACTATCTGGCCTCTTACAGAACAAGTTTGCCAACCCCTGCCTGGTCTAGAAGAGGGTATTTGCAATACATATAACTGACATTTGCATGTACACAAGGAAGCATTGTCTCGTCTATAAGAGTTACTAAGTCGGAACACCTAAGGGTCCATTAATGTAAGAATAGATAAACAACTTGGGAAATGCACGTGTGCTGGAATATTATGCAGCAGGAGTGAACTTGATTTACCTGTATGGCCAAAGATAACATTCAAATAAAAGTTGCAAAAGGGAACATACAGCATGTTATTGTTGCTGCTGTTAGATATCACTAAGTCCATTTTCAACTCATAGCGACCTCATGTGACAGAGTGGAACTGCCCCATAGGGTTTTCTTGGCTGTAATCTTTAGGGAGCAGCCCTGGTGGCACAGTAGTTGAGAGCTACAGCTGCTAACCAAAAGGTCAGCAGTTTGAATCCACCAGCCGCTCCTTGGAAACCCTTGGGTTAGTTCTACTCTGTCCTATAGGGTCTCTATGAGTCGGAATCTACTCAATGGCAATGGATTTTACAGAATCTTTATGGAAGCAGATCACCAGGTCTTTCTCCCACCGAGCCACTGGGTGGGTTGGAACCACCACCCTCTCGGTTAGCAGCTGAGCTCTTAACTGTTGCGCCACCAGGGCTCCTTAATGTACAATATAATACCATTTTAAAAACACACATTGAACAAATACTATATATTTTGTTTAGGTACATGCATAAGCCATAAAAACATGCAGACAAGGATGTTCACTGCCTTCAGTGTAGTAGTTTCTGCTGAGGAGATTGGGGAATGGGATGGGAGAGTAAGATGGACTTTAGCTGTTTCTGTATTATTTCTTCAAAAACTTGAATCAAATCTGGCAAAATGGCAGCATGTATTAAATATGACTAGTGGGCGCACTATGTGTTACTATGTTCTATGCTTTTCTCTACATTTGAAATTTCTAATTTAAGTAACATTTATCATAGAAGAAAAGAGTGAAAAGGCCAGATCACTACTACTGGGTAAAACCCAAACCAAACCTGTTGCCATCGACTCATAGTGACCCCATGCAAGAGAGCAGAACTGCCCCACAGGGTTTGCAAGGCTGTAATCTTTACAGAATCAGACTGTCACATCTTTCTCCTATGGAGCGGCTGGTGGGTTTGAACCACCAACCTTTCGGTTAGCTGCCAAGCATTTAACCATTGCTCCACCAGGGCTCCTTTGCTACTGGATAAGCCTTTAAAATACAGCTACCAAATTAGAAGGCAAGGACAAGTGTGCTCCCCAAGCGGGAGGCTGGGCAGTTTCAGAATAGGACACAGCTGAGTTTAAATACCTTCTCTGCCACTTACTAGCTATCAAACACTCGAAGTCTTCTTTTCCTCTCTCCAAGAATAAAGGCAATATCTATCTCGTAGGCTTGTTAGGAGAATTAAATGAGATAACAAACACAAAGCACAATACACAATGCAGACACATACTAATTGCTCAATAAATGGTAGATGCCGTAATTTCTATTTTTATTATTATACACAAAGTCCTCAATGCAAATTGATACAATCAATACCAAAAATAAGTAAGATATGCAGTAACCAGAAATGATCCTAAAAGGCGCAAAGTGTCTCAAAACAGGCAAACAAGATTTGGCTGGATTTTTTTTAAAAATGTGAGCTATGAAAAGCAATTCATAAATGTGAAAAAAGACCTCATTATTACAAGAGGGCTGTCTGCCTAGAGTCTCAAGAAGGAAAGTCCTTGGAGCATGAATTATCCCCAGGATGCCTGGTAGCACCATGTTGTATGCTACCTTTTGCAACTTTCACTTGAAATTTATCCTTGCCCATACATGCAGATCTCGTTCACTCCAGCTGTACACTACTCCAGTGTATCAGCACTTCACAATTTGTTCATCTATTTGTTTATCTATGCAGTGGGAAGAATGTATCCTGGACAAATGGGCTGACTGTCTATTTTTTAGATATATGTTTTCTGATCATGGAAAAGAAAACCTTAGACTCGCCATAACTTTAAGCCTACCTAGGCCTCCTCTTGGCGCAGGACCAGGCAATGTTTTGCTGTGTTATACGTGGGGTCACTAGGAGTTGGCGCCAACTCAAAGTCAACTAACAAGAATAACAGGCTAGAGGAAGCTCGATTCAATGGTCACATTCAATGTTCAAGTGACCTTTCAATAAAAATACTGTAATATCAATAACTACCACAGTACTTGGCACTTTGCAGACTACTTCATGTAACCCTCACTACGATTCAGTATGGTAGGCATTACTACCTTATTTTACAAATGGGAAAACTTAGGTTCCGCGAGATGAAGATTACACAAAGTCGAACACTGTCAGCGGGAGGGCTAAGTCACCAACCTGCGTTTAACTCACTCCAGGTCCAACGGAACAGTGCATGGTCACTGCATCATATTATGCTAACTGCTCTTCAATGTGAATAATAACTGGCTTTCCACATACGTATTCGTTTAGGGAGAAGAATGTGAGGGCCAGCTAACAGGAGTTTCTAGATCATTTGGTAGTTATATTTCTCACTCTTAACAATTTGGTGCTCATGTGATTTGTCACAACAGATTTAATTTCTGATTTTGCAGGGGGGAGCACCAGACTCTGTAATGTTGGGTTCAGACAAGGCACTCTGACTTTAGGGGTGCTGCCAGAGTGCTAGCCAGCCTCCCTCTCTCCTAACCTGACCTTACTTTTTTCTGTCCAAATTCAAAATTTATTGAATTTGTTGTTAGCTGCTATGGAGTCGGCCCCTGACTCCTGGCAACCCCATCTACAACGGAAGGAAACACTGCCCAGTCCTTCCCCATCCCCATGATCCGTTACAGATTGGACGATTGTGATCCACAGGGTTTTCACTGGCTGATATTTGGAAGTAGGTTGCCAGGCTTTTCTTGCTAGTCCATCTTCCTCTGAAAGCTCTGCTGAAACCTGTTCAGCATCATAGCAACACACAAGCATCTACTGACAGACGGGAATCTCACAATATTTACTGCATAGTCAAGGCAAACGGAGAAAAAGAACATGGTCCCCACAGAAGAAGGTGGTCTCAGAAGGGGATGAGACTGAGCATTAGACAATACCATTACTTAGCCCAACAAAGTATGGGAGACCCCCTAAACACTGTTAGGTTACACTCTCAGGCTTGGCATGAGCCTGGCTTAGTGAACCAAAGAGAGGCTGGCACAAATTATTTGGCCCAAGTATTAGCAGGCAGCTTTCTTTGTCCTTCAGCAACTTCATAGAACCATTATTGCCAGAGTAAAAGTAGGAAGGTCCAGTTCTGACACAGGCAACTTCTGTAAACCAATGTGTTAATCAGCGGCTTTTTCATGGTCTCCCTCCTGTTTAGTCTTTACCCTGAAGGCATTAAGAAAAGGTCATTCAGTCCAGCATTTTTCAGCAGGCTCTCAAAATACCTCTCCTTTCTAGGCACCTGATCCTTTACTCTTCAAAACCTATTGTTGTTGTTGTTCTTAGGTGCCATCGAGTCAATTTTGACTTACAGCAACCCCATGCGACAGAACAGAACTGCCCTATAGGGTTTTCTAGGCTGCAATCTTTAGGGGAGCAGATTGCCAGGTCTTTCTCCTTTGGAGTCACCAGGTGGGTTTGAACCACCAACCTTTCAGTTTGCAGCTGAGCACTTAACCATTGTGCCACCAGGGCTCCATTAAAAACCTACTACATAGATAAATAAGAGCCATCACACGAATAGATATATGCACACCCATGTTCATTGCAGCACTGTCCGCGATAGCAAAAAAATGGAAACAACCTAGGTGCCCACCAACAGACAAATGGATAAACAAATATGGTATATCCACACAATGGAATACTACGCAACGATAAAGAACAACGATGAATCCGTGAAGCATGTTATAACATAGAGGAATCTGGAGGACATTACGCTGAGTGAATTTAGTCAGTCACAAAAGGACAAATATTAGACTACTATTATAAGAACTCAAGAAAAGATTTAAACACAGAAGAAAACATTCTTTGATGGTTACAAGGGTGGGGAGGGAGGGAGAGGGTTATTCACTAACTAGATAGTAGACAAGAATTACCTTAGGTGAAGGGAAGGACAGCACACTCTACAGGGGAAGTCAGCACAACTGGACTAAACCAAAGGTAAGAAGTTTCCTGAATACAACCAAACACTTTGAGGGACAGAGTAGCAGGGGCAGGGGTCTAGGCACTATGCTTTCAGGGGACATTTAGGTCAACTGGCATAACAAAGTTTATTAAGAATACATTCTGCATCCCACTTTGGTGAGTGGCATCTGGGGTCTTAAACGCTTGCGAGTGGCCATCTAAGATGCATCAATTGGTCCCAACCCACCTGGAGCAAAGGAGAATGAAGAACACTGAAGATGCAAGGAGAGTATTAGCCCAAGAGACAGAAGGAGCCACATGAACCAGAGACTCCATCAGCCTGAGACCAGAAGAACTAGATGGTGCCCGGCTACCACCAATGACCGCCCTGACAGGGAACACAACAGAAAGTCCCTGATGGAGCAGGAGAAAAGTGGGGTGTAGAACTCAAATTCTAGTAAAAAGACTAGACTTAATGGTTTGACTGAGACTGGAGGAACCCCAGAAAGCATGGTCCCCGAATGTTCTGTCAGCCCAGAACTAAAATAATTCCCGAGGCCAACTCTTCAGACAAAGATTGGACTGGACTATGGGACATAAAATGATACTCATGAAGAATGTGCTTCTTAGCTCAAGTAGATACATGAGACTAAATGGGCAGCTCCTGTCTGGAGGTGAGATGAGAAGAAAGAGAGGGTCAGGAGCTGGTTGAATGGACACGGGAAATCTGGGGTAGAAAGGAGTGTGCTGTCACAGCACAGGGAGAGCAATTAGGGTCACACTACAATGTATGTATAAATTTTTGTATGAGAAACTAACTTGAACTGTAAACTTCCACTTAAAGCACAATAATTAAAAACAAACAAAAAAACCTACTACAAAGCTTTAAAACAAACTCTGGGACTTTTCAAAAAAACAAAAAAGAATCTTTAAACAGTAATTATTCAAAAAGCAAAGTGAAGATGTGTTGCAAGATGCCCAGCAAGCTTTACTGTAAATAAATCTCAGCCAATCAATCAGGGCCAATCATGTCAATGTTTAATCATTTATTTCAATAAAATCTTTACCTGGAAAACTCATTCATCGATAACAAGGGCCACACAATGATCAACCAAACTATGGTGTCAGCTTGAAAGTCTACAAGATAATGGACGGATATCAAATAATTAAGGAGCCCTGGTGGCACAGCGGTTAAGTGCTTGGCTGCTAACCAAAAGGTCAATAGCTTGAACCCACCAGCCACTCTAAGGGAGAAAGATGTGGCAATCAGCTTCCATGAAGATTATAGCCTTGGAAATCCTATGGGGCAGTTCTACGGGGCAGTTCTACTGTCTTATAGGGTCACCACGAGTCGGACTTGACTCGACAGTAACAGATCAAACAATTCCTGTTCAAAACTTTTCTCGTAAGTATTCAGTGGCCTAAATTTTCCAAGGAGCAGAAATCTGGTGCTGGGAAAGTACACAGATGTCCAATGTAGAAATGATACAAGACCATGCTGAAAGTTGTCTTGAACCTATTCCACAGAGTTTCTGCATTCCTCACCTGTGCAGGGGTGGGATTCCTTTAACTAGAGCCATGTTCATTTATATTATCAAACACTTATAAAAAGTGAAGGAGTCCCTTGGGACCTCGTGATTAAAGTAACATTACAGAATTACAAGAATGAAAGCGTAACTTCTGTGCTGATTTCACGTCACTCTCTTTAAGCAG
Source organism: Trichechus manatus latirostris (assembly GCF_000243295.1). Taxonomy (NCBI): domain Eukaryota; kingdom Metazoa; phylum Chordata; class Mammalia; order Sirenia; family Trichechidae; genus Trichechus; species Trichechus manatus. The sequence goes on along the minus strand of NW_004443966.1, from coordinate 16,965,678 downwards.
ACTCATGGGCCATTTTCAAGCAGGGACTGGTCACCGTGTGAAGATGGGGCTAAATCTGGGGACAAACCACTAGGCAGAAATCATCCTTGGTTGTCCAGGACAAAAATAATAAACACAGGCATTCACTTGTAAATATTACCAGCAAATTCCTAAAAATCTCGTGTCTAAAATTTAGCCAAACCTGTATAGGAATCTGCTTCAAAGACAGGCTCTTAGCTATGACTGCAGTTACATATCACCTGATTTTGCTAAGGCAGCAATTTCTCTCTGCTGCCATTCCTGGCCTTTATCCTGGTCTTCATTCTTACGTCTCCAACTTCTGCTAAATGCTTTCATTAGCTGCTGTCAAATTCACTGCGGCTTACGGCAACCTTATTTACAACAGAACAAAACTCTGTCTGGTCCTGTGTCATCCTCATGATCGCCAGCATGTTCAAGCCCATCACTGTGGCTGTTGTGCAAATCCATCTCACCCAGGGTCTCCCTCACCTTCGTTGACCTTCTGTTTCACCAAACACGAAGTCCTCCTTGAGCGACTGATCCCTCCTGATGACATGTCCAAAGCAAGCAAGTTGGACAGTGTTCTACTGTGATCCATAAGGTTTTCTTTAGCTGATTTTCAGAAGCAGATCACCAGAGTTTTCTTCCTAGTCTGTCTTAGTCTGGAAGCTCCAATGACCCTGGGTAACCCTGCTGGTATTTGAAATACCAGTGGCATAGTTTCCAGCATTACAGCAACAGGCAAGCTACCCCAGTACAACAAACTGATGGGCGGTGGTTCTGCTAAAGAGCTACTCCTTACTATTCCAACTTTACCTCCAATGCAGTATATTTAAAACTAAACCCATCTTTTCAAAACAAACAAACTTTCAAACAATAAACATGCTTTCCCTGCTCCCAACCCAAGAGGAGACATTCAGGTAATACTGGTGGGGACCTCCATCATCAATTACCTGTTTGAAAACTTTGAAGCTATCCCTTACTTCTTACTCTGCTCACCACTGTGAGTGCAAATACCTTGCTAAATTTTGCTTCATAATTTCTCTTGCACCCCAACATTTACCTTGACTTCTCGTTTGAAGGCCACCCCTCCATTCACTTTCGAGGATGACATAATACATAGCTACTGCTATTTGGTATTACTGTTTATGTGAGGGTGTGGATTCCACACTAAAAATGTAGCCATAAAATATTTTTGAAGTATAATCTGATATATTTTCATTCCCTGAGCTCCTGTTGCCCCAAGATGCTCCATCTCTTGAAGCTGAAGCATCTACAACTTCACATGGAAGATGGATTCAGCCTTGAACAAAGAAGTCATTGCTAATCCTACAAGTTTAAAATAGCATTTTGTAAGTTTCTGGTCTGAAGGCTTGTCTGGAAACCAAAGCTTCCAGTAACAACAATCAGGTCTTTGTGAAAAAGAAAATAAAAATTATTTGTGGGTTCCGAGGAGGCCCAGCTGGGAGGACTGATCACAGAGGATATGAGGTCAGAGCAGAGGAGGTCGTGCTTCATTTCCTATTTGTAACTCTGGGAGGAGGCCACCTCGCGGGGGGCCCTGTGTCAACAAGAAGTGGCCATAGTGGAGCTGAAACGGCCATGTGGTGTGTAGGCCAAGAGAAGAGCTTTGCTACACCGCCCTGGTTCCCCATAGCCTATAGAGAGGTGGACCAGTTGTCTAAGCATGGCCTGGCAGGCAATGGAAGTTAGAAATCTAACAAGCAGGGCACAGAGTGTGTGAACCTTGTGGCTGGAAGCCAAGGCCGGAACTGTCATTGGCTGCACAGTTAGAGCCAGTTCAAAGGCCAGGTAGGTCCAGCTGCATCAGCATGAGATGAGGAGGGGTGAAGGCAGAGAGCCCAAGGCCAAGCTGGGCAGCACAAAGGTACCACTGAGGAGGCCAACAAGGACCAGAGGGCAGTATGTGTAGTCTGCAGTGCTCCTATCACCACTGCCACAGGGCCACTTACCTCAACGTGTTCCTGATCCCAGAAGCCACCCAAAGGGGGGAGGTGGGGCAGGAGAACCCCAAGTGGAGAATAGTCTGGGACCTTGAATTGACTGAGCTCGATCCTGAATCTTTCGAGTGATTATCCCCCAAAGACTATTTTAAATGGGACAAGAGAGTATCATGAAAGTATGCGTTTTTATTTGACCATCTTTGAAACTAGGCACTCATAAGTTGTGTTTGGTTATAGAAAATTTAAAAAATTAACATTTCTGTTCAACTGAGTCTGTTATGTAAATTTTAAACCTCCCAGTTACTATTCAAAATAACTAAACGTGTGCTATGGTATGCTGCAACCAAGTGGTGGTGGTGCTTTGGTCGTAACCTTGTGATACAAATAAGATTATGCTATAAGCGTGGTTGATCTGAGGCCAAGAGCACAACAACTTCTCTGCTCTTTTAAAATCATGAAAATAGAATACATTCTTACGGTAATTGATCAAAATCAATAGTACCAAGCCTAAGTTTTGTGATAATATAAGCAGTTTCAGCCTAAAGCAAACAAAAGAAAAAATTTCAAGGTATAATTCAATCAATCCTTGTCTCAATAAACTGTTATTAAACCCTTAAAAGAGCTATGATCATATGCATAAAATGTTCCCTTCAAACTCATCAAGAAGCATTTCTATTTAGAGGATTAATACCCTCTAAAGACCAGGAAAAGCTCTCGCACTTTCAGGAAGTTTGTATTTAAAGTTCCTCCAGACAAGAGAATCCCCACAATGAAAGCCCCCATCTGCCTCATCATCTGTAGTAGGGCATTGGAGCTAATTTAAATGATGGCTTTAATTTGCTTTTGTTGGTAGAAGTCTGTACTGTGGCTTTTCTGACTACCTGAGTCCCCATTCTAGTAGAGGCAATACAGCTAAAGAAACAGTCATGCAAAAAATGACGCTAGTAATGGCATGAAAGCCACAGAGAACTGGTGTCAGTACTGACCTGCCCAGGTGGAGGGAAGCTCTACGTGGACCATGAGCCACAGCCAGGAGGTCACCTGCTTGGGGCAGAGGTAACTATGATAACCTAAAAGTCAAAAACTGACATGATTCTCCTAAGAAAGATTTTTTTTTTTTTTTCCTGAAACAGAATCTTTCTTACCTTCAAAGCAGTTTAAGGGTGATGGAAAAATCTGGGAATGGTTAATTGTGACAGTTGAACAACATGACGAACACAATTAACATCACTGAACTGAACACATGAAGATTGTAGAAATGGCAAACGTTTTGTTACCTATATATTTACCACCATAAAAATTGCTTTAAAAAAAGCAGTTTTTAAAAAAATTTGAAATCATTCATATATTAAAATGAATTTTATCATCCATCTATTCACTCATTCCAATGAATATGTATTACGCCTCATTACCTGCCAGGTACTGTTATAGCAAGTGGAGATAGAGCAGTGAGCAAGACTGAGAAAGTAGCTGCTGTCATGGAGCTTTCATTTCATTCTAGGTAAATAAGTAAACTAACTCCATAATTTCAGACAGTTAAAGGTTATGAAAAAAAAAAGATAAACAGGGTAACATGATAAGGAGTGAAAGCCTCTCTGAAATGACAACTGAAGAGAAATGCATGACAAGGAGGGAGCCATAGGAAGATGTGATGGTCAGATCATTCCAAGAAGTGCAAACAGCAAGTGCAAAGGCCCTGCTGGGGGAAGGGAGAGAAAGCCAGCGCGGCTGGAGTGAAGTGAGCGAGGGAGAGCGTAGTGTGAGGCCGGAGGTAACTGATCATGTGTGCCATGGGAGGTCATGATGAGAAAAAATAAATCTAGATTTTCTCTCAAGTGCAACAGGAAGGCAATGGAGAGTCTGAATCAGGGTAGTGTTACAAACGATCACTGTCTGTCATGTTGTGTGGGTGACAGACTGTGGGAAGGGGTTGGCAAAAGTGAAAGCAAGAAGGCACCCGGTAGAATGTTTGCAGCAGCCAGGCCAGAGATAATGGTGGTGTGCGCTAGGGTGGTAGCATAGAGGCAGTGGAAGAGGACATACAGGGGATCTATGTGAGAAGTTGAGAAGGCAGGACTTGCCGACAGACTGAACAGGGGTGAGAACAGAAAGGCTGGTCTCAAGGATGACTCCCTAAGTGTTTAAATTGAGCAACTGGGTGGATGGTGATGCCATTTACTGAAATGAAAACAGATTTTATTATATTATATGTAAGTACAAAACATACTAAAAGAGAAACATTACATCAACATATGATTCATCATTTATAAGCCTAGAGGTAGACAGCAAGATTCAGCAAACAGATAGAAAGTAAATCTGGAACAACACCATGTAAATCCCAGGACGAGACTAAGAAGGGCAAGGAGCACAGCACTTTTCTAATCAGTTTGAAGTTTCTTGGAAGAAGTTGGATTCTAGGAGCTATTCAAATGATGGATGTGTCAGAGAATGTTGGATGTCTTCCAAAATCCATTATCTTCCATAATAATGGAATTTTTTAGCTGAGCTAATAGCTACCCTCTCCCAAGACTACATTTCCTGGCCTCTCTCGCAGCTAGGTGTGGCCACTTGATACATTTCTATTCAATGGGATGTAAGTGGAAGTGTCATATGACAACCTTCTGGAAACCGACATTTAAAAACAGAAGGCCTGTACACTTCGTCCACCACCCTCCCTTCTTCTTCTCCATACTGCTGCCTGAAATGGAAATGTGATGGCTGGAACTTTGACTGACATCTTGAAATCTAAGAATTAGAGCCAAACCCTACTCATGGAAGAGTGATGAGTCGGAAGGTCTCAGGTTTCTGAGGACATTGTGGAGTAAAGCTGCAATTCCAGCATTAAGTGATCTTCCTCTGCACTTTTAAGTAAGGGAGAAGTCAACTTCTATCTTGTTTAAGTCACTTTAATTTGGGTCTTTGGCACTTAACACTGGACTAATCTGAGCTGATAGAATAGATGAGAGATAATTGGTACACTGTGATGGGCACAATTACATAATGTTCCAGGCATCTTTTTAACTTAGTGATGACTGGTGTCTAAAGGATCTCTCCCTATTTCATGGTATAAGAGAGTTATAAAGTCTGTGTTGGGTTCCTAAAATGAAATAGTGTCATATTTCATTTTGACTTATAGATGGATAGATGGATGGATGGGTGATGGATGGATGGATGAGTGGATGGATGGTGGATGGATGGACAGGTAAAATTATAAGAGTAGAACAACTTGGATTAAAGGGGATAGGGATTTGTTTCTACTACAGATCTAAGGGGCATTATTTGAAAACCACTGCCCTAAATGATGGTGATGCTAGCGTTATCCAGCCGACAGCTTTCTGTGGTCTACGGCTAAAGTTCTTCCCCAAAGCTGATAACAGCTGTATTTAGCAGTTGTATGAATAATAAATACTTGCTGGGTAAAGACAAACTGCACAGGTGGTAAGTCATCAATGCTTGAGTGTCCATTGGGGTACATGCGGTAGAGCAGACAGCAAAGCAGCAGGGAGGATCAGCACTGGGGCTGCTCTCAGTGTAGCAGGGCCTGCATGCCACACGTTATCTGCCAGACATATCTTCTTTGTTAAGAAAGAAAGGAAAAATAATCCCATGTATCTATGGTCAATTGATTTTGGACAAGAGTGCCAAAAATATTCAACAAGGAAAGAACAGTCTTTTCAACAAATGGTGCCACGACAATTGGATAGTCATATGCAAAGGAATAAAATTGGACCCTCACTTCATTTACAAAAATTAACTCAAAATGGATCAATGATGTAAATATAAGAATAAAACTATAAAATTCTTAGAGGAAAACATAGGGGTAAATCTCCATGGCCTCCAATTTGGCAAAAGATTCTTAGATATGACATCAACGGCACAAGCAACAACAACAAAACAGACAACTTGGACTTCATTAAAATAACAACCTTTTGTGCATCAAAGAACACTAGCAAAATAGTGAAAAGACAACCCACAGAAGGCGAGAAAATATCTGCAAATCATAGACCTGATAAGGGTCTAATAGCCGGAATATATAGTGAACACCTACAACTCAACAACAAAAAGACAAACAACCCAATTTCAAAATGGGTAAAGGGTTTGAACAGACATTTTTCCAAGGAAGATGGTCAAATAACATATGAAAAGATGTCCAACATCATTGGTCATGAGGGAAATGTAAATCAAAACCATGATGAGATACTGCTTCATACCACTAGGATGACTATAATTAAAAATAAACAAAATAACAAGTGTTGGTGAGGGTGTGGAGAAACTGGAAGCCTCATGTATTGCTGCTGGGAATGTAAAATAGTGCCACTGCTGGAAAACAGTCTAGCAGTTCCTCAAAAAGCTACACATAAAGATACCATGTTGTTGTTGTTGTTGTTAGGTGCCAGCCAGTCAGTTCTGACTCATAGCGACCCCATGCACAACAGAATGAAACCCTGCCCGGTCCTGCGTCATCCTCACAAGCGTTGTTATGCTTGAGCCCAACGTTGCAGCCACTGTGTCAATCCATCTCATTGATGGTCTTCCTGTTTTTCGCTGACCCTCTTCTTTACCAAGCATGATGTCCTTCTCCAGGGACCGATCCCTCCTGACAACATGTCCAAAGTATGTGAGATGAAGTCTCACCATCCTTGCTTCTAAGGAGCTTTCTGGCTGTACTTCTTTCAAGACAGACCTGTTGGTTCTTTTGGCAGTCCATGGTATAGTCAATATTCTTCACCAACACCACAATTTAAAGGCGTCAATTCTTCTTCGGTCTTCCTTATTCATTGTCCAGCTTTCCCACGCGTATGATGTGACTGAAAATACCATGCAATTCCTTCCGCTCGTTAGTATATATAGCCAAGAGAACTGAAAACTACGACCACACAAAAACTTGTTCAAATGTTCACAGCAGCATTATTCAGAATAGCCAAAAAGTGAAAACAACCCAAATATCCTTCACTGGATGAATGGATAGACAAAATGTGGTATATCCACACAGTGGAATATTATTTAGCCATAAAAAGAATGAAATATTGATATATGCTACCAAATGGATGAAAGTTAAAACATTATGCTGAGTGGAAGAAGCCAATGACAAAGGCCACATATTGTATGATTCCATTTATATGAAATGCCCAGAACACGCAAATCCACAGAGACAAAAAACAGACCAGTGGTTGTCAAGGGGAAGACGGGAGAGAGGAATTGGGAGCCATGGAGTTTCCTTTCAGGGTGATGAAAATGATCTGGAATCAGATAGTGGGGATGGTTAGATAATGTGAATATACTGAAAACCACTGAAGTGTACACTTTAAAATGGTTACAGTGATGAAGTTTATCCCAGTTTTAAGAACGAAAAATAAAGAAAAGGAGACAAGGATATCCTGAACCTGCAAACCAAGGCCATAAACTGTCTCTCCTATCTTTCCATAAGTACTCAGGCAGGAACTAGAATCAATGGGAAGTACCTGTTACTTGATTCATTGTAAGACAGTAGAAGCTTTGCAGCAACAATTTATTTTAATTTTTTATTGTGCATTAGGCAGAAGTGTACAGAGCAAATTATTTTCCCATCTGATAGTTGGTACATAAAATGTTCCATGACATTGGTTTCATTCTCACAAAGTGCCAGCACTAGGTTCCCCGTTTCCTTTCATCCTGATTTTCTACCCCTTCCTGCCTTCTCATCTTTGCTTTTGGGCAAATGTTGCCCTTTTGATCTCGTATAATCGATTGTTCTAAGAAGCATGTTCTTCTCGGGTGTTACTGTTTATTTTATGGGCCTGTCTGTGGTTTGGCTGGAAGGTGGTCTCTGGGAATGGCTTCAGTTCCAGATCAGAAGGGTGTCTTAGGGCCATAGTCTCGGGGGCTCCTCCAGTCTCTGTTAGACCAGTTAAGTCCTGTCTTTTTTTGTGAATGTGGTTTTTTGTTCTACAATTTTTCTCCTGCCCTATCCAGGACCCTGTGTTGTGATCCTGCAGGAACAATTTAAATCTTGGTCTTCAAGGTTCAGTATGTTGGCACACACAGTGTACTTAACATACAAGTCAATCACATAGATGTGCAAACTAAGTATAATACTAAGTCACATGAGAAAGATTGAACCTGTTGTGGAAGCAATAGACCTCTGTTGTTGTTGGGTGCCACTGAGTCGATTCTGACTCATAGTGACACCATGTGACAGAGTAGAACTGCCCCATAGGGTTTTTTAGGCTGCCATCTTTGTGGGAGCAAATTGTCAGGTCTGTCTCCGACAGAGCCACTGGGTGGCTTCAAACCGCCAACCTTTCAGTTAGCAGCTAAGGGCTTAACTGCTATGCCTCGAGGGCTCCTTAATAGGCCTCTCAAAATCTCCAAAACCGATTGCCATGGAGTCAATTCTGACTCATAGTGACACTATAGGACAAAGTAGAACTGGCCCGTTAGTATATATAATTCTATTCCTTCCTCTTTCCTTATCTTTAGGCCTTCAAGCTCCTTATGTATCTGTTTAGAGAGGAAAAACAAAAAGTAGGTATCTTCACACTTCCTCCAGTATTAATGTGAAGGCACCCCACTCCAGGTGGCCACCTATGGTGGTGGTGGCAACCTGGCCAACTCCAGAACCTGGAGAACCTGGGAGCTGGGCAAACTGTGAATAGAAACTCCAAAAGGAAAGATTTAGAACTGGCCTTGGCCGGTGCAAATGGTTTGCACTCGACTACTAACTGAAAGATCGGCAGTTTGAAACCATCCGGGAGTGCTGCAAAAGAAAGGCCTGGTGACCTGCTTCCAGGAGATCACAGCCATTGAAAACCTTATGAAGCACAGTTCTATTCTGAAATGCACGGGGTCATCATGAGTCGGAATTGATTCGATGGCAACAGGTTTGGGGTGTGTGTGTGTGTGTGTGTGCACCCATGTGAAAGAGGCCTTTTCCATCAGGGTAGGCCCCAAGGTTAGTGATACATATGTGCATTGCTCCACTATTAAATAATTTTTCTCTCTGTTCATCCACTTCTCCTGGACAGTGTAACTCTGCATCTATGGTAACCTTGTTAACAGGGTAAGAATAGCTACCACATCCTGAGTGTGTCCTTGGTGCCAGGAAGTTTATAATAAAGACTTCATTTGGTTGCACAACATGATGAATGTAACTAATGTCTCTGAATTGTTCATGTAAAATACTTTGAATTGGCAAATTTTTTGTTAAATATATTCTTGCCACAATAAAACAGTATTTCCTCCAAAAAAATAACAACAAAAATCTCATTAATCCACCCAGAAACTAAGAATTAACAGATAAAGAAAATGAGCTCAGAGGCAGAGTAACTTTGAAGGCCATAAATATTAAATGGCAGAGTCAAGATTAGAACCTATGTGTATCCAGCTCCAAACCCACATTAACCACCAAGGCCCACTGGCTTCAACTCGCTATGAACTCCATCATCTCTTATGGCGGGGCCTCTTGCTTTCCAGCCCTGTGGCCAGCTCCTGGGGGTGGCCTTGAGAAGACAGCTCACGCACATCTAGACCTGGTGTTTGACAGTAATTGAGCACGTCTCCATCTTTACATCATCCATCCTTACATGGCATATTGCAGGGGGTCCTTTCAGACTCAACTATGTCCTCCAGGGACTGGTAATGTCTTTGGTTGGAATTTGTACTTTGATGCGTGGCCAAGAAGATTAATGGAGAAAAATGTTTTCTTCCAGGTTGGTAGATAATTGACCGTGTGATTTCCATTCTCCTATCGTCCCTCAGCTCTGGGTTGTGGAGAAAAGTCTCCTACACTCTGAGAGTTTTCCCCAGAATCCTTATTGGAAAACACTTATCCACCTTTTACCAGCAGCAGAGTGGTTGGGGAAAGAGGCGAAAAGAGTATGTGTAATACCACTGCCAATTTAAGGAAGAGAGATGTTACAAAGAGGCCTCGTGTGTATGTTACCCAGGCCAAAGAGAGAAAATATTTTTTATTGGAAACATGTATTTGATAGCATCTGCATCCATTTAGTAAGCATATTTATTTCATAACAACATGAGATCATGGTGCTAAAATGATTAATGAGTTTTTACATTCTACCACTCTTTTTTACGTAAATCTACAGGTCTGTTGGGGGAGATTAATGACCTGTGATGGGGCAAACGTGCATGTTGGTTACTTATTTTCAGCAGGGAGCTCCTAGATCGGATGTATTTTTATCATTGACAAGGTTGGAGACCATTGGAAACCCCTCGGAGTGCCTTCAAAATCAGCAGCACCTGCATTCTCTGAAAATAATTTCCAGTTTTTAGGTAATGCTCTGGTGTTTTCCCAGTGGAAAATATTGATATAATCCTCAGGCTGGGTAAGGAACCAGAAAGGAGGAAAGGGAATTTGGGCCGAAATGTTAGTGGTTTAAGACTGAAAAATCCACTGCTAAACACTTCTACATGTGCAGGATAATATCCCCTATTATAACTACACTGGACTACCTAAGAAATGCTATTTTCTATACAGCAAACATCAGAATAAGTGACATCTCCCTTGAACCGCATTCAGGAGAGTTTAGGGTGGAGTAATAATTGTCAAGGCACCACCTAACCTTTAAAAGGAACACAAGCCCCTCCCCTCTCCCTTTCCCCTTCTCACCTGCTGAGGAGGGACGGAGAACTTCCCGACAAAGGGCCCCCCTGGTCACAGCCAGATGGGGCAGAGCTTCCATCATGTTTCATGAGGAGCTGAAAGGTCCTGGCCTTTGCATGGAACAGTGCTTTTGGTTTGTCTCTTCAGCGAGTTCACCTCCTGGGTGGTTTCTGGGATGAGATTCCACCTTGGGAGACATCCTACACATAAAAAGGCCAGGAGTGGGCAGCTTGGGCCCGTTCTGCCCTGGTGCTCTTCCCTGGGGATTGTTTCTTGCCAACTGATCCTGAAAGTCACGGCTAGGGCAGACCAGGCAAAAGAAAGCAGAGGGGACCTGCTTTGGGTGCAGGCCAGGGGTCCTTGTGACCCACAGTGAAGCAGCCAGTGCCAAAGGTCCTACATTTTCCTGGTGGTTTTCTTTAGGCAAACATTCCTTGTAGTAGCCATGCCAGAGTTGCTATGTGTTATGGATTGAACTGTGCACCCCCAAAATACGTACTGTAAACCCTAACCTCTATGCCTGTGGTTATAATCCCATTTGGGAATGGGTTGTCTTTGTTATGTTAATGAGACAGGATTAGTGTAGAGTGTGTTTTAAGTGCATCTCTTTTGAGATATAAAAGAGATTAGATAAGCCAGGGAGAGAAGCAGAGATGCGGGAGACAGCTGCCAGGTCACATGAAGCTCACCCAGGAGCAGAGGCTCAGAAGAGACAAGAAACTTCCCCCAGAGCCAACAGAAAGAGAACGTCTTTCCCTAGAGCCAGCACTCTAAATTTGAACTTATAGCTTCCTAAATTGTGAGAAAATAAGTTTCTGCTTGTTAAAGTCATCCACTTGTGGTATTTCTGTTACAGCAGCAATAGATAACTACGACAGTATGCTAGGCTATGAATAACCTAGAATACCAGTAAAATATCCCCCATAGGGCCCAAGACACATAGGACCCAGTTATGAAAAGTGTTACCAAGATGGATAGCTTTAAATGCAAGACTCCAGTGAAGAAGCAATATATTTAAGACCCAAATATCAATTTCTAACAGGCCCGTCGTCATAGAACTTTCTTAAAAAACAAACAAACAAAAAAAGCAAAAACTTCATCTTAAATTTATGACTTCAATTTATGAACTGACTTCTAAGTTCCACATTCATAAGCTGGTACAGACACATTGTTCTTTACAGCTTCCGAGGCCATTTATCATTGGCCTCCCCATTCCCTGTTTAGGCCAAGCAGGTAACCATGACTTGCAGAGATTTATACAAATACAGCCTATGCTGATCTACCCGCTCCCTGCCCCTGTGGTCCTTGTTAGTTGCTGTGAATTGGCTCTGACTCATGGTGACTTTATGTATAACAGAACGAAACGCTGCCCGGTCCTACACCATCTTCATGATCATTGGCATGTATGAGTCCATTGTTGAGGCTATTGTGTCAATCCATCTCACCATGGGCCTCCCTTGCCTTTGCTGACCCTCTAATTTTAACAACCATGATGTCTCTTTCTAGTGATTGGTCTTTTCTGATGATGTGTCCAAAGTAAGCAAGTCAGAGTCTGGCCATCCTCGCTGCTGAGGAGTATTCTGGTGGTATTTCTCCTATGACTGATTACCTACCCCTACAGCTTTCCAATCTGAGTCTAAGTAGTCACTGCTTGGAGGCTCAGCCACTGTCTTGGCCAAGACAGGGGAAATTCATGGTGCCCCAGGCTAGTGACACTCAAGGAGAAGGTAAACTCTGACAAAACTTGTTTTATTTAAAATAACCTTTGCCGTGATGCAAGACAAGGAAAATGTCTCTGTCTTAAGATCATTTTCTCCTAGTTACCTGAAACTTTTCTTTATAGAAGGTTGGTTTTTGTTTTTGTTTTTTTTTTAATTTGTTTTTAAACAGAAATCGGAATTAATGGCAAGAGAGGGGGAAAAAAAAGCCTGATTCCATCACTCTGGAAAAACTGTCATTAACATTTGGTTCTACACATTATTTAATTTTCTAAAAAAAACTGGGGTCATACTATATATACTGCTGCTTAACCTGTTTTTCTGTTACTAATACAGATTTTAGGCCAAATAGAGACAGATTATAATTTTAATGGCTACAAATATCCCATCTAATGGCTGGATCATAATTTAGTTTACTAATCCCTTACTGATGGGTATCTGGGTCTTTTGTAAGTGATTCTTATGCTTTCTTTTGAGAAGTAATTTAATATCTCTTTTGTAACAATTTTTTTCTGAGCTACCTGGAGACCTCCTCTAGTAACTCGAGGTTAAAATAAACCAAAAAAAAAAAAAGCCAAACCCGCTGCCGTTGGGTTGATTCCAACCCACAGCGAAATAGTATCTGTTTAATTAGAAAAATTCCTTTTAGGATATTCTATTTTGGACAATGGTAAAATTTCAGAGCAAAAAGATTCCCCGGCTGTTGGTTTCATAAACTGGGAGTTGGTTCAGCGGGAAGAAGATGTTTATCAAGGGTACTTTGATGCTCCCTTAGAACTTGCCAGCACAATCCACTTATTTTATTATCTTTCTTGTAACGTCTTAATTTGGAACTTAATCAAGTTCTTCTATGCTGTTCTATGCCAGACATTACACGAAGAACTTAAACCAGGCAAAGCCATCGAAAAGAACACATTATACAATCTAGATTTTTATTGGTAGTTTTTACTCCTTTACTAGAATCTTCATGGATAATTTCTTTGGATTGATAGGAATTGGGGTTTTAAAAAGGTAAACCTCCTCAGACATGTACTGAAGGATTTAGTGGGAAGTTGATGAGAAACTTCCATGAATATAGCATCTGGTCCAGAACAATCAACCAAGCCAATCCCTGATAATCAGCATTAATCAAACCATCGTTGTGTGGCTCTGAAACCTCTGCCCTAGTAAAGGTGCTAATTATGGTTCTTCTGTTAATCCAAGTGGTTTTGAAAAAAGAAAAAATAAAACATAGAGGAGTGAAGTATCCTCAAGGACAGAATAGATAAAAATAGTATTTAAGACAAAACTCAGTTTTGCTGGGTATTAGGAGGGAACATAGGGGTATATGACATCAAAACCTCAAGCAACAAAAGAAAATAAAATAGATCAACTGGGCCTCATCAAAATGAAAAGCTTTTGTGCATCAAAATACCTTATCAAGAAACTGAAAAGAACAACTGGACTAAACCAAAGCCAAGAAATTTCCTGAATACAATCAAACACTTCGAGGGACAGAGTAGCAGGGGTAGGGGTCTGGGGACCACGCTTTCAGGGGACATCTAGGTCAATTGGCATAACAACGCTTATTAAGAAAATATTCTGCACACTACTTTGGTGAGTGGCGTCTGGGGTCTTAAAAGCTTGCAAGTGGCCATCTAAGATGCATCAATTTGTCCCAACCACCTGGAGTAAAGGAGAATGAAGAACACCAAAGACACAAGGAAAGTAACCCAAGAGACAGAAGGGCCGCATAAACCAGAGACTTCATAAGCCTGAGACCAGAAGAACTAGACAGTGCCCAGCTACCACCAATGACCGCCCTGACAGGGAACACAACAGAGAGTCCCTGATGGAGCAGGAGAAAGGTGGGGTGCAGAACTCAAATTCCAGTAAGAAGACCAGACTTAATAGTCTGACTGAGACTGGAGGAACCCTGGAAAGCATGGCCCCTGGATTCTCTATCAGCCCAGAAGTAAAACCATTTCCGAGGCCAACTCTTCACACATAGATTGGACTGGACTGTGAGACATAAAATGATACTCGTGAAGAGTGCGCTTCTTAGCTCAAGTAGATACATGAGGACTAAATGGGCAGCTTCTGTCTGGAGGTGAGATGAGAAGGCAAAGAGGGTTACGAGCTGGTTGAATGGACACGGGAAATCAGGGGTGGAAAGGAGGAGTGTGCTGTCACAGTACAGGGAGAGCAATTAGGGTCACATAACAATGTGTGTATAACTTTTGTATAAGAGACTAACTTGAAATGTAAACTTTCACTTAAACTACAACAATAAACAACAACAACAAAAATAGTGAAAAGACAACCAAGAGAATGGAAGAATATATTTGCAAACATATATCTGATAAGGGTTTCATGTACAGGATATATAAAGAATACTTACAACTCAACAGCAAAGAGATGAACAACCCAATTAGAAAACTGGCACAGGATTTGGATACTCCTTGAAAGAAGATATACAAAATGACCGTAAGCACATGAAAAGATGCCTGATATCATTAGTCATTAAGAAAATGCAAATCAAAACCACAATTGGATAGTACTTCGACCCCGCTAGGATGGCTATTACCAGGAAAACAGAAACTAGTAAGTGCTGGAAAGGATTTGGAGAAATTGGAACCCTCATCCATTAATGGTGGGAATGTAAAACAGAGTACCCACTGTGGAAATCGGTTTGACTATTCTTCAAAAAGTTAAACATAGAATTACTATATGACCCAGCAATTCCATTCCTAAGCATACAGTCAAAAAAACTGAAAGCAGGGACGCAAACAAATACTTGTACACCAATGTTCACTGCAGCATTATTCCTAACAGCCAAAATGTGGAAACAGCCCAAGTGGTCATCAACAGATGAATGGATAAACAAAATGTGGTATAGCCATACAATGGAATAGTATTCATCCATAAAGATAAATGAATGATACATGCCACCACATAAATTTGAAGACATTATGTGGGTGAAATAAGTGAGACACAAAAGGACAAGTATCATATAATCCAACATACATGAAATGTCTAGACTAGGCAAATGCTTGCAGCAAAGATGGAGAAAAGAGTACTAGGCTCCATTCTAGGCATATTTCATATTATCTCATTAATCCACACAAGAAACTCCATGATCTTGATATTATCAATCCCATTTTGAAGACTAGGAAACTTAGGCTTAGTGCCATTAAGAAACTAGTCACAACTAATAAATAGGAGGGTTGGGATGAGACTTCTCAACAAGTTATCAAAATGATGGCGACTGAGATTATGACTCAGTGGAACAGGGCGCTTGCTGATGCACTGAGAACTGGACCCTTGGTTTTATGGCACTTTTACAGCATGACAGGTTCCTTGGTGATACAGGTTGCACTTGACTAATAACCTAAAGGTTGTCAGTTCGAACCCACTCAGTAGCTCCGCAGAAAAAAGCCCTGGTGATCTGCTTCTGTAAATATTACAGTCAAGAAAACTCTATGGAGCAGTTCTACTCTGTGACACTTGGGGTCACCATGAGTCAGAATCAACTCAATGGCAATGGGTTTTTGGCTTTACAGCGTGATAACACATAAAAATTGGCGATAAAATTTTATGTCTGTGAAGTCAAGGACACAAACAGGTGCTACGCGGATTTCTGCATGTTGTTTAGTCAACTTCCTCAGCCCCACTCTGCATAACTTCTTCTCTGATCCAAAGATAAACACCAAGAGACTCCACAAGAATGTGCGTCTTGCCCCAGAGCCACAAAATAATGGAAACAACTGGCCTTGGGGAGTTCTCAGAGGTCCCTTGGTCTAATGGGCCCAGACATATATTCCACAACTAGGTGCATCCAATCTCCTGGGAAGGTTGTTAAATGCAGATTCCTGGGCTCCACTCCAGACCTCTGGGGGTTAGGACTCAGAAAAGAGGATTTTTAAAAACCTCCTCAGGATAATCCTTATACACTGCTGATGGGAATGTAAAACGGTACGGCCACTTTGGAAAACAATTTGGCAGTCTCTTAAAAAGTAAAACATAAATTTACCATATGATCCAGCAATTCTGCTCCTAGGAAACTACCCAAGAGAAATGAAAGCAGATACCGACACAAAGACTTGCACGCAAATGTTCTTTGCAGCATTATTCATAATAACCCAAAGCTGGAAACAACCCAAATGTCCATTAACTGGTGAAGGGACAAGTTGTGGTATATTCATACAGTGGAGTACTATTCACCAATAAAAAAGAACACACCGCTGACCTATGCTACATGAATGAACCTCAGAAGCCAGATGCAAGTGAGAGAAGCCAGCTGCAAGAGAGCACATATTGTATGATATGATTTACATGAAATGTCCAGAAAAGGCAAATCTTCCGAGACAGAAAGTAGATAGATTACTGGTTTCCTGGGGGCAGGGGACGGGAAAGGGGATTAGCAGTAAAATGGACATGAGGAATACTATTGGGGTGATGAAAATGTTCTAAAACTGATTCATGAGGATGGTTGCACAACTTGATAAATGTACTGAAAACCATTGAATTGTATACTTGAAATGAGTGGATTCTATGATATGTAAAGTGTGCCTCATTAAAGTTGTTTTTAAATAAAATTTCCCCAGGTGATTTTGATGCACCAGCAGGTGTGGGAACCGCTGAATCCGAATACACTTATCTCACAATGAGGAAACTGAAAGCCAGAGAGGGAAATGATTCACCCAGGGTCACGAAGAGAGTTTATACAGGAGCCAGAACACCTCTGATCTGTGTCTAAGCCAAGGGAAACAGAGGGCTGGGCGATGACCTGGTGAAATCAACCAATGGGGACAACCAACCTTAATGAGTCAGTCCCCACTAAACCTTTCCCTCCTTTAAATAGCAGGAAGTTATCTTGTTTTGCTTAGATGGTCCAGGAAAGGGGCTCAGGAAGCAGCTGTTGGGCAGGAGAAAGGCCAAAGATTTGGAGCCGGGAGGCCTGAGTTCAAATCCTGGCCCTGAGTGTTTATGGTGACCCTGGGCAAGTCATTTCACTTCCCTGAGTCTCACCTTGGAGCCCAGGTGGCACAGTGGTTAAAAGCTTGGCGGCTAACCGAAAGGTTGGCAGTAGGAATCCACCAGTGGCTCCTTGGAAACCCTATGGGGCAGTTCTGCTCTGTTGTATATAGTTTCTATGAGTTGGAATGACTCCATGGCAATGGGTTGGGTTTGGCTTTGAGTCTCACCTTATTCATCTGTAAATGGAGCTGATAACTTCACCCTCCCAGGACCATTGTGGGACCAGTAAGGAAGACAGCTGACTAATCCAGGCAAAAGATGATTCCAGACGTCTTCCTTCCTGCCTTATCTGAAACTACAGATGTCCAGCCCAATCTACTTATCTACACGCTACAACTAGAGCATCCCTTCCAGCCTCTAGGACATTCTCACATGCCCTTTCAATACTCGCTGACGCAGCCACCACTAACCCACCCCAATCCTGGTCCCAGCCCCAGCTTGATCCAAGTTCCCTAGGTGTCATAAACTTTGGAAAGGTGAAGACAGGGTTATATTTCTTTATAGATCAGACACCCCCAGATTGGGAACAATATATATTTTTAAAAATAACATCCTTTATAGTGGCCACTGATGTATCAAATACTGGCTTGGGCGTGGTGTTATTATAAGATCAAGAGAATGTAAAACATCCTGTAATATATCTCAGTAGAAAATCTTTGCCAAGGGAAAGAAGTCTGTGTTCCATCTAAGAGGAATGTTTTGGTAATTGTTTGGGCCTTGGATAAACTCAGGCCATACATTTGGGGCCAGGCGTTTACATTGTAGACGAATCATACAGCCCTGATGTGAATACAGGCATTGTGGAGCAGAAAGAATGAGTTACAGAGATGGTCACGACAGCGTCAATACTTCCAGGGAGACGTGCAGCCTGTGTTGGGATGGGGGAACATTTAAGCTAAGATGCTGTCTTAGAAGGAAAAACGTAAACAGTAGTATCTCCTGAACTTGGCCGATCTACAGTCTACTTGGATCCTGAGCTCTCAGCCTGTGCAATCGGATAAGAACATCAGAGGGCAGGAGGAGAAGGTATGAAGGGAAATTTTATTCGCTTAGGCCACATATGTTTGCTTTGTGAGATCCAAGAGGAAGCTGGCATCTCTGAGGAACCTGTTTGTGTCATTCACCAGTTAGTTCCTGGCAACTGAACTAGATAGTGACTTACAGGTGTTGTTTTTGCAAGGGTACTTAGGACAGACAAAAAGACAAAAGAAACAGAAGCTCATGACAGAAAGCGGGCTTCAGCTGGGAGAAAGAAAGCATAACTCGCGAGCATTTAGTGCACAAAGGTGTTAAAGACGTGTTGAAAATGTAATTTTAAGCAGCAGCAGAGGATAAATGAGAACAGAAGGGGCAAAGGGTGGAAAAGGACTCTGGCAGGAAAAATATGAAGAAAAGCAAAGAGTAGAAAAATAAATATCTATAGAGAAATAGCAAATACATAGCACAGGAGCAGCAAATGCCCCCTGTCCTGGGATTCATGGTGGCTTCAGAATCCCAAAACAGCCCCCAGGCAGCCACTGAGAGAACTGTGCTCCACATGCACCTCCTCAGATTTTCACTTCCAGTTAAAGGTGGAGGAGTGACTTCCTATGTTTATCTCCTCTCCCGCCCCAAACCCTACTAAGATGTCAGTAAAGGAATCAGAAACCACTATAATCCACAAGGATAAAGAAAGAAGAAAGGAGACATAAACAAACAAAAGATTTTAGCAAACTTGGCTGAGAGGGAAAGTGGATAAAAAGTTGTAGTGGAGTCTAAGTCACAAACTTAGTATCCACCATGGAAGATACTGTTGAGATCAAAGCCAACTGGCCCCACAGAAATCTCAGCAGCTCACCCTTGGAAACAGAAGTATTATGAAAGACGGAGGTGAGGTACATGATGGAAAACAGAGCTACTGGACCCCCAGATCCCCCTGCCCACTTAATGCAGTCAGATAACCATGCACCTCCAACCCCTCTCTCTAAGCAGGTGAGAGGTTTATTTTCTGGAGAAGTTGGAGAAGGATTGCAGACTCAGGTAGCAGGAGGCACAGTGGAGAGCAGAGTGGGGGGTTTCCAGAACACATGTGTCCACCTCCCCAAGCAGGAGATTAAAGGATTCTTCTCTGGAAAAACTGAATAGCTTCAGAGGAAAGACATCCACATATAGAGATTTGTGGATAGGGTTCCAACAAAAAGGCCAGATCAAAACCTGTTCTCCCTGAAGAAAGCTCATCAGCTGACTACCTCACCCATACACGTAGAATTTTCAACCTGCTTTTTAGTGCCTTACTCTCAAATATGAATACTTGCTAAAGGTCAACAGACCAATCTGAGAAAAGTCTCTGATATGAAAGCCAGAGACAAAACAAACAAACAGAAACATAACTTGGGGAGGGAGGGACGCTGGGAAAATAAGAAGAACTTTATAAAATCTATTATACTCTTAGATAGTGACTATATTAAGATACTGCATCCATCAAACAAGAAGAAATAATCAGAAAACAAGAAAGAGTTCTTAGGAATTACATGGTCATAATAATTCTAAAGTTCAAAAGAGAATCTAGAAAATAATCAAGCACAGTCCCCAAAAAGTAAAATCAAAAGTCAAAAAGATGAAAAATAGGAGAGAAAAGATAAGAAAATTAGACACTCAATCTAACTAACAGGAGTTCCAGAAATGAAAAAAAAAAACCAGAATATACAAAGAAGGAACTTAGCAAAGAAAGAAAGAAAGAAAAAGAAAAAAGAACGATCCCAAATACAAGTTTCTAGTTCCGCAGCGTCCATCGTAAGATATGCACAGGATATAATGGATGGACAAAGGCCATCAACAAGGTCATCTACAAAACACTTCATTGCAAAGTATGGGGACACCAGAGATTAAGAAAAGACCCTAAAAGCTTCCAGAGGCAAAAGGCAGTTTACAAAGCAAGGAGAATCAGAATGGCTTTGGTCTTCTTCCAAGCAGAATTCTGGAAGACAATGGCCAAGTACCTTCAAAATTCTGAGAGACAAATGCTTTTCAACATTGATTTCTAAAACTGGCTTAATTATACATCAAGTGTGGGGTGGAATAAACACATTTTTTAGATATGCGAAAACTAAAAAGAAAATGCTTTCCTGACACCTTTTCTTAGAAAGCCACTGAAGGATGTGCTTCATCAGGCAAGAGAACAAACCAAGAAAGCAGATGATACAGGATGTGAATGTAGAGTCATCACAATAAGGGATGTTAGCTACGCTACCAGTCTTGAACACAACCAGTCCAGATGGGAGCAGGAGGGTGGAGGACTGAGGGTGAAAGGTTTTCAAAAGAAAGTAAAAATTAAATGGTAGGTTATTTTATGTGTTTGAGCACTTGGAAAGATTGATAGATGTCAGAAAGATATATTAAATTATCTAGAAAGAATTGTGATAATGTGAAAAAAATTGTAGTGAACAGTATTTTCATAGTCAGAAAAATGTAAACAATGACTATTTTGAAGTTCTGTTATAACTGTATGGAGAGAATATAGGAAGGGGAAGTGAGGCCAGGTGGGGGATTGGTGTAAGAGTGCAAATCCACAATTACTACCTCCCAAGAATTCAGTAAGGAATATCTCAAAAGGTAAGTCACATTGTCTAGAAATATGGAGGTAAACGCTGGAAAAAATAGCTTAAGAAGTTGAAGACAGCTACCTTTGGGGAATGGGATAGGGTTTTGAGGATTACTGTTTTTCATTATAAGCCTTTTAGGACTATTTGATTTTTAAATTATATGCATGTGTTCATAAATAAAAGTTAATTTAAAAAAAGAAAGAAACTAGATTTTCAAGACAGATCAATTAGTGTGTGATCATACATGTTAAAAATAAGTTGACTAGCATTGGCAGAAAAGACAAACCTACTTGCCACCTTTAGAACATGATGACAAGGTTGCTTATTTGTAACCAGTAGCTTTTTATACGGTTAAGTGTTTATGGGTTATAAGCAAAATACAAAGTTAACTCATTTATCCTATAACCAAAATAGGTATTTATATACTGTAAGTATTTTTTAAATTAAGCACTAATGAATAATGTATCTCTTCTCTTCTCAGTAATCAAAACGTGAAATAAATCTAATTACCATGCATTCAGCTTCCTCCTGGAAGCAAAGAACTTTTGCAAATGTTGGATGTTATTATTATATACAAGATCATTTTTAAAAGTAACCCATAAGTTGATAGTTGTGGAGAGCCCACGAGAAACTAATAGGACAAATTAAAACAAATAAAATGTAAATGACATACAAGTGAAAGCTTGTGACTTAGAATAAAATTTCCAACAATAGCATCATTCAGAAAATTTTTAAGTGCTCTATTGCTATACTGGAGCCCTGGTTGCACAGTGGTTAAACACTTGGCTGCTAACTGAAAGGTCAGTGGTTCAAACCCACCAGCTGCTCTGTGGGAGAAATATGTGGCAGTCTGCTTCTGTAAAGATTACAGTCTTGGAAACCCTATGGGGCAGTTCTACTCTGTCCTACAGGGTCGCTATGAGTCAGAATCGACTTGATGGCAGTGGGTTTGGTTTTTTTATTGCTGTATCAAGGAACCCTGATGGCACAACTGTTAAGCTCTGGCTGCTAACTGAAAGGTTGGTGGTTCAAACACACCCAGAGGCTCTACGGGAGAAAGACATGGCAATCTGCTCCTGTAAAGATTAAAGCCTAGGAAACCCTATGGGGCAGTTCTCCTCTGTCACACTGGGTTGCTATGAGTTGGAATCGATTCAACAACAACAACAACAACACCATTGCTATATTAGTCAAGGTTCCTAGCTGCAAAGAACAGAACCTGCCCTAGCTTGTCTACACAGAAAGTATATTTAAAGGACATACACAGCTCCCAGAATCTCCAGAAGCACCAGCTCGGAAGTTACTCAGCCAGGAATAGAGGATATGCAGCACTAGCACCTGCCCCAGAAAAGCTCTAATGCCACAGATCCTGGCACCCCCCCACAGCTCACACCCTCAGTACTATCGTCGGGACATGGTACAGGGGACTGGGGCAGTTTGCTCCAAAGGCAGAGCTCCCAATACCCTTCTCCCTATTCCATTCATCACCGGGAAAAAGGACCTGCTAAACGTTCTCTGGAGTCCTTGGGTGGCAAAAGGTTAACTCACTTTCAGCTGCTAAACAAAAGGTTGGAGGCTTGAGTCTACCTAGAGGTGCCTCAGAAGAAAATCCTGGCGATCTACTTTTGAAAAACCAGCCAATGAAAACGTTATGGAGCACAGTTTCTACTCTGACATATATGGGGTCGCCATGAGTTGGGGTCAACTCGATGGCTACTAGTTTTTTAAACATCCACTGGGGTCCAATGTGTATTTGCTTTGGGCAAATTTGGGTGAGGAGGTACTCAGTACATGGAGGGACACTCTCCCATGCTCTGGTCACTGGTGCCATCACCTCATTCTGGAGTCTTGGGCAGGGAAGGATCATTCAGCCAGAAAAATAGGAAAGTGAATCCCAATCACTCCTCCTTTGCCAAGGAGAAGCTAGAGACAATGTCCTGTGATACAGGGAAGGAATGAACCCAAAGCAAGGGTTGAAAAGGTGTTAGATAAGGCTAGAAAGGCCGTTTATAACTCTACACTCTAGGATTCTATGTTCTCAAAATAGATAATTGTTTATCTGTTTTCCGGGTCAAACAGGTAATCAGGTACCTATAATAATTAGACCACTGACTGGTCCATTTACATTTTCATTACTCCCATAACAGTTGGCTAATTTGTTCCTTTGAAAATTGGACCTCGAAAGAGAACCCACAAGGATATTATTCAGTTCTGATACATGCTATGGTATGGATGAACCTTTATGCTGAGGGAAGCAAGTCAGTCACAATAAGATGAATACTGTATGATCTCACTTACATGAAATATCTAGAATAGGCAAATGCGTAGAGATGAAAGTTTATTAGTGGTTACCAGGGCTGGGGGGAGGGAGTTATTGCTTAAGGGGCACTGATTTTCTCTTTGGGGTGATGAAAAACTTGGACATCAATAATGGTGATGGTTGCACAACATGGTGAATGTAATTAATGTCAATGAATTTTACACTTAAAAATGGTTAAAATAGCAGATTTTCTGTTCTCTGTATTTTACCACGATAAAATTTTTTAAAAAGAGAGAGAGGGAGGAAAAAAGAAAAGGACCCCACAAAGACATGGCCTTCATATCTAGCTTAGTCCCGGCTCCTTGAAGCAGAGTCACTACTTTACTTGGGAGTGGAATGGGGAGCGGAGACAATGAAGGAGATGGAGGAAGCATGACAGGGTGCGTTCCCAAACTGGCCGCTGCTTGGTGTCCAGCGCAGCTAACCACGGGGGCCATATTCCTGGAGGCAGTAAGAACTACCGTCTCAGGACAGTCTCTCCAGGGAGGAGGACAGGGAGGAGGAAGGGAAAAGAATTTATCCACCAATTTCCATCTCCCTTCAGCTGGGGGTGCTACCTCCCTGATTCCCGGGTTGCACATATATGCCCAAGGGGTCCTGGGAGTCTCACCCCTCAGAGTCAGCAGGAAAGCTCCAGGGTGGCAGATGAGAGGCTAGGAGCTGTTGGGGTAAAATAAAATTTCTAATGGTAGCATCAGTCAAGGATTTTAAAAGTGCTCTGGTGCTGTAGCAGTCAAGGTCCACAGGAAGACAGCTATGGCAGCAGCTGGGCCAGAACGAGCGGTCAAGACCTTGGAGTTAGATGCAGCCAAGAGGATCTGAGGTCGCACATAAAACCAAAACCAAAACCAAACCCATTGCCATTGAGTCGATTCCAACTCATAGCGACCCTACAGGACTAAGTAGAACTGCCCCATAAGGTTTCCAAAGAGCAGCTGGTGGATTCGAACTGCCGACCTTTTGGTTAGCAGCCAAGCTCTTAACCACATAAGAGATGTCTTATATGGTGTCTAGGTCATAATTTAAACCCTAATTCAAAATTCTGGCAGTATTTAGCTATTTCCCTAAAAGAGAGTTGATTTTATTTTCAAAAGGCAGCATTAACAAATAGAGATCCCTGCCAGTTGGGATTTGCTCACTGAAAGTGTTTTCTTTCTTTACTTGTGTAGAACCCTCCCCACCTCCCGCAGAAGACTGCTGATCCCTGGAAGGTCATGGAATTATATAAAGAGAGCTGGAATGCACAAACTGCTCCAAACACAAGACTGCATAAATAATAAGTATCACACATGTACATAGGTGCTATCTCAAAAGCAATACGGATGCTTTGTGATTAATAAGATACTGACATTTACTGAATGTACTGAATCACTGAGTTCATAGGGGTGTTTTCATTATGGATGTAATCAATATGTTGGTTATTCTCTATCTGCCCCCCGGATCCATTCTCTGCCTTTACTTGCCCTGCTCCGTATAGCGTCGCTGTGAGTTGGAATCAGCTCGATGGCAACAGGTTTGGTTTTTTAGGTTTTGGTGCCTCAGGAGAGGAGTCCCTGGGTGGCACAAATGGTTAAGCACTCAGCTACTAAATGAAAGGTTGAAGACTCAAATCCACTCATAGGCACCTCAGAAGAAAGGCCTGGCAATCTACTTCTGTAAGATCATAGCCACTGAAAATCTTATGGAGCAGAGCTCTACTCTGACAGACATGGGGTCACCATGAGTTGGAATCGATTCGACAGCAACTGGTAACTGGTGCCTCATGAGAAAGCAAGCCTTTGCCCTCAGGCTTCCAGTTGGATTTCTGGGAGACGGAAAGGTGAGAGACGTTGCGGTCCTTATTTTGACTCACCCTTCCCACCCTCACCTGGCCCTTTGACCCTAGCAGGTCATTAGAACACCCCTGGGCCTCAGTTTCCCCATCTGTACAACAAGGGGAGCTAATCGGATAATCTCTAGGGTGGTTTTCAGTTCCTGTCCCATGTCGTTACTTCTTGAATCCTCAGAAAGAATAATTATCTACGTTTGCCAAATCAAATAGGCATGAATTCCAAGCTGATGTGTCCTCATTGCTGTCAGGATGCTTTCTTTCAAAAAGGGATCAAAACGACAGGATAAGAAAGTTTCCAATCTGTCTTTATCTCTTTTCGCATTGCTTACTGTGGGCTGGTTGCTTTTTATCATCTAAATGAAGAACTGAATTTTAGTAAATAGCAAGCAAACAGCTATGTGGGACTGTAAAAAAAAATTTTTCCCCTAAACATTTTATATGCTTCATCAAACATAAAGCAGGGTACCTGTAGTATGAAATATCACCTGGTGCATTTTGTACGTAGATAGCTTTGCCTGTATTTGTCTGTATTTATAGGGTATGCAGCATATTATTGTAGAAAGTTGCTCAAATGTGAAAGGGAGTCTATTCCTTCCCAAGCCTAATCTTTTTAAACATAGAAAGATTAAAAATTCCTTCTTTAACTTAACATCTCCTGACACGGTATATCAATCCAAGAAGAAGGGCTCACTCAACCCCAGCGGCTCAGAACATCAAAAGCAAAATAGGAAGCATTTGAAATATGCAAGTTCTTCCTCTTGGCATTGGACCACATAGTGGTCCCTGACACCTGAGTGGCAGGGGGTTCGTCCTCTTTCCAAAAATGTGCAAGACAATTTTCAGCAAGTTATGTTTGTCTCACTAAAGGTTATCTTTAAAGTCGATATCTGATTTTAAACCCTCTAGCTAAGGGCTTTTCCCAGGAACATTTTTCTATTTCTCGTCACCATGTGAAGTTTGATTATCTTTTTCAGGTAGTGTCTGGAACTGCTTTGGATATAAACCATCTAAATTTAAAAATATACTAATGCATATCAAAGAGGAATGTAAGAACATTAATATTATCCCATAATGCTTATTACAGATATAGCAATGGGTAAAAACCTAGATCTGTAAGTTTATATAAAAACACCATGGGATAATAAGCATATTATTTTCAGTTTTCTTGGATGCTATTATGATTTCCTAAATATTAATTATTAACAGAGTATTCCAGAAAATAATGAACTTTCTTCCATTTCCTTCATAAATACAAGCATCTGACGCTGCTGTATTCAACCATTCAAAAGACAACTCCTTCACTTTTCCTTTATTTTCTAAGTTTTTCATTTTCTCTGGTACATTTTCCAGGCAATCATAATTTGTGTTATTAATTTATTTGTGAATATGATTTTATCTCGAGCATTATTCTTCTGAAACAGGAGTATGCATCCCCCTCAGAATGCTGATCATGGGTTAATAAAGACAGGAAGTTTGAAGTATAAACTTTAAATGACCGAAAATATGAAAGGCAATAAGCAAAATTCAAAGTAGTCTGAAGTCAGGAAAGGTTCTTGTGAAATTCGTCCAGTACAACATAATATTGACAACAACAAATAATAACAATTATAACTGTAATAGCATGACCTCCAAACCCAACTTGTGGTAAACTGGCCAAAATTAATCTAAATTGCTTAGAAGGTACATGTCAAATAAAGATTTTTACACTGTGGAGATGCAATTGGGCCTAAACCTGATTTGTATGTGTGTGTGTGTATATATATAAAAAAGCTGAGTATTAGCTGCACGAAAAAAAAATTCTTGCAATGGCATTTATAAACAAATCATGCATATTTTTGAAGAAAAATCTCTGGAATTTTTTCAGTTAAGAGAAAAATTTGGGTTTGGAATAATACAATGAAAAACCCAATCAGTGAAGTACTAATTTGCTTAGAGCTTTCTTCAGGGTCAGCTTCAGAAACTCCTTAGGATGGGAAGCACGGTCAAGAGAACATTTGGTGAGGTCTTGATATATAGATATAAATTACTCTGGTTTGGATCAGTGAAAGGCAGCCAAGCTAAAAATCAATGAAACCACCAAACAACACATTTTAAACTATTCAACAGAGACAAATGAGCAAGGAGTTAAGGGACCTTGCAGCCAGTCGGAGTGGTTTGGTATTAACGATTGGGCCATTTAACGGTTTTTCCATGCTATGTCTATAACAATACTGTTTGTGAAGGCTGGTTATTGTGCAAAATGCTTACTTGTAAAACGTATGAAAAAGTAATTTTCAATAAGGTATAATCTATCCTATCCTGTCCTATCCTATCCTATCCTGTCCTGTCCTAACCATAGTAAAAATGGTGCTAGCAGCTGAAAATGTAGAGATGACAGACTAATGTTGAGAATGGCAGCCTGGATGGAGATCAGTGAATGTACCCACTACTGCTGTCGCCTCAACTGACAACTAAACCCTCTTAAAAAGAACTAAATGCAGGCAGTGGTTGACTACTTAACCTTTTAGAAAAAGGGTAATAAAAAGGGCCTTCCTTGTTCTATTACCTAGTTAAATACTGATTTTTCTAGGGTACATCATGGTTAATGATCTTAAACTTACTGTTGAATTGTTGTTCTTCTTAATGGAGAAAAAAACGAGTTCTCAAAAAAAGGGTAAAGACCTGAGTACACTGAACTATTCTGTTATTCACAAGTTGACTTATTTCGGAATGTAAACAGAAAAGTTCCCAACTGGAGGCCCTTGTGTCAGACTAAGAATGATGGGGCCAACATGCATTCTCAGGAAACAAAAGATCAGGACACAAACCCTTTAGGAAGAGTGTGTAAAGATGTAAACAATTATTCTCGGGAAGAATGAATTCATAACTAACACAGCTGATCAGGATGTAAACCATTTGGGAAGAATATGTAAACAATTTCCTCTCAGAATTGACTACTATCATGAATAAACCAAATCAAAACTGTTTGCAGTTGAGTCGATTCAGACTCATTGCGAAGCTATACGATGGAGTAAAAATGCTCCATAGGGTTTCCAAGAAGCAGCTGGTGGATTCGAATTGCTGACCTTTTGGCTAGCAACAGAGCTTTTAACGACTGTACCAGCAGGGCTCCATGAATAAAAAAACCCAAAAAACCAAACCCACTGCCGTTGAGTCAATTCCGACTCATAGCGACCCTATGATTAGAGTGGAGAGTGGACCGGTGGGTTAGTTCAAAGTCAAGGAGCAGAGCTTAGATGCGGCATTCAGAGCCAAGGCACCGCTGGACAAGCAAGTGATTATTGCTAGAAATAGGACTGTGAAAATAACCAATAGCAGCCTAACACTTATGTAAAGGTAACACATCTCCCTCTTGCTCTCTTTTTCTTTACTTCTTTCTTAGGCTATGGTACAGTTGGATAGGGATATCATAAAGAGTAAACTTATAAAACACTTTTAATCCAAGCATCAGATAAAGCAGAGTGTCCTGATATTGCTGGGCACCAGTAGTTTAAGTTACATGCCAAACATTTCCTCATTTTGGAGAATGTACAACAGTCCAGATACTGAACCAAAATCAAGATGGGAAAAATTGAATAAAAAACACTCCTTTGGAAATAGAATACTGTCCAGCTTGAGTTAACTGAGCTCATCTTTTGGACTAGAAAAACAACAGTGATAGTAATAATGTAACAGCTAACATTTGTTGAGCAAATACTAGGGGAAAAGTGCATGGATTATTTCATTGATTTTCTTCTCCAAAACCTTGTGAGGTAGATACAACTATTATTCCCATTTAACGGATGGGGAATCTGAGGCCTACAGTGCCTGAGCAGGAAGACATCAGAGTCAGGATTTTAATGGCTACTGTACGTGGCATCCTAACCCAAAGGACGATATGAGTATAGTGGTGACAGATATTAACGGATAAGAACCTTTGTTATCATCAGTTTTGAAAATCAGAGTCACTCATAATACAAAATTCCTGATGATTAAAAAAAATAAAACAAATCTATAATTACTGAACAAATACCTTTCATATATGTCCATTTATTTTTCAAATGGAGAAATGATTATTTTATAATTTCCTGATGCTATGAAAAGGGGATTCCACTTAACATAATACATATATCCAGAGACAGCCATATACACCGAATTTCTGCACATCAAATACTAATGATGTTTACTAAAGGACTTCTGTAGGGTAAACATGCAGTCAACATTTAATAAAATGAAAAATCGTTTCACAATCTGAATAGTCATTCAGTAATTTATCTGTTTTGCAAATTTGGATTTACAGCAGACTCTTGACGTTCCTGAGGGATACATCCGGAACCTTCTCGAATTCCCAGATTCACAAATACAAAAATGTTTATAGAGGCTCCCAGCTTTCTTGGGAATCACATTTCCACGGAGAGTCATATTTATTTCCTGTTCATAGCCTCATGCTACACATTACAAGTTAACCATACTTTTGAATTTCACTAAAGGTTTGTCTCTCACTTGATGGCCATTTTTCACAGAAATGAAAATTTTTACATTAATTAACTAGCATTGTTGCAAATGCACAAATAAGTAAAAGAGAGCAAAGCTAAATGACCCTTTTCCATACACGCAGACTTTTCAGATACATATCTATGTGCCATGAACTATGTGCCATGAACCCTCGGGGCAACTCACAAAGAGTCACAAACCTGCAAGTTAAATCCATGAATATCTCGGGTCTAAACACATTTATCAGGTTTTCTTGGGCCAGGGCATTCGACATATCTATAGAATCATAGAAACTCCATTGTTCTTTCTAACCCAAGAGTACAGAAGTCGACTGTAAAAAAGTTGAATTATAAAAATACTGGCCACTTGAGTTACAGGGATTTGCCTACTTATTCAAAATATCTATACTTCCTGTAGCTGGAGTTGGCAAAAATGAATCTTGGATTATTTCACTGTCTTCAGTAATGGAGTCCAGTGACAGTTGCGACACTGGGCACAGCTCCCAAGCATGTGGGCCTTGTTGAGGCACTGTCCTGGACCTCTCAATCTCTGTTCTCTGTCTGGGCTTGGACCTCTCTGAGTACCACTAGCCACGAAAGACAGCATAGGAGAGAGGAAGAGAGATACAGTGAGTGAACGAGGAAGATAGAGAAGGAGAGAGAAGGAGGGAGGGAGGAAGAAGTGAAGGGGAAACACAGAATGGGAGAGAGGGAGGAAGGAAAGGAGAAGAACGAAGAAAAGAGACAGAGAACAAAAAAGGGATTTGGCTGATGTGGGGGGAAAATAGAACAAGAAAGGCATGATCATTTCAGAATATATAGCTTACACGTTTCAGAACACATTTGCAAACACTACTGCCAGATTTTCAAATTATTTATTTACGTCCCCTTTTCTTGTTGGAAAGAAGTTTTGCAGCAGCTTCTGCAGATTAATTTTCCTGACGCTTAGCTCTGATCATGTTACTCGCCTGCTTAAAAACACCAATAGCTCCTCACTGCCTATAAAATAAAAGTCAAAATTCCTTAGCCTCCTATTCGAGGCCCTCCATAATCTGGCCCTAAATTTCCAGCCAACCATATCCTCCACTTCCCCTCTTTATACACCCTTTGCTCCAGCCAAATTATACTCACTGATGCTCCCCTACCATTGGTCTGTATCTTTCGGCCCACCCACCTTTGCTTGTGCGGTTACCTCTGCCTGGAACGCCCTTCCCCCCACACTGCCACATGCCCAACACGACTCACTCTCCAAGGCCCAGCCTAGAGGAGGCCACGCATGCCGCAGGCACTCAGACATCCCTAGTGCAGCTTACCACATTTATGCACACACTTTAGACACATCATCTCGCCAGAGCCTCACATCAGAAAGAAGTTATTTCTTAATCTTCCAGATGAGAAACTGAGGTCCAAGAAGGCTGGGGCTTGTGCCCCTGGGGTTGCGTCCTCTGCCCAATGCTCCTCCTGCTACCCCGAGGCTATCTGTTACACGGAGCAACCGAAGGTGCCTGCATGTTGGATACTGGTGACGGTCGCACGACATGATGAACGTCATCGATGTCACTAAATCATACATGTGAAAAATGTTAAATTGGCAAATGCTGTGTTATATATATATTTACAATAAAAAAAAAGGCGGCTGCGTGAATCAATGCCAACATATTGTAGCAATCCTTTTTTTTTAAAAGGGGGAAAAAGTGCACCTTTCCATTCTGTGTGAACTCCAACTCACTTGTGCAGTCTCAGGTCACAGTTTCGCTGGGCAGCCCCTGTGGAGCCCTTGCCAAGGTTCCATGAGGCAGGACGGTACACCAGTTGACGCAGAAAGGCTGAGGTCCAGGAGGCCAAGGGTGGTCAGGTACCCCCGCGGCAGCCCCCACACGCTCCCCGCCCAGAGACGCCAGGTGAACACGCACAGAAGGAGACCAGCAACCACTGTAAACGCCAGTGGATCGAGCTCTACTCCTTCGCCTCCTGAGCACATGCCAAAAACTTTTTAAAAGGTGCCATTTCTCAGCAAGGGTGGGAGAGCAGGTTGCTAAAGCTATTTATACAACCTCCAAAGCTGGCTTAAACAAACACGGCGACTGGGTGTAGGACGAGGTGCAGTAACTGATTGATGGGGGTCTGCTAAGTACGCAGAGCTGCCAATATCTACGAAGGCCAAGGCACTTACATGATGAGCAGTTACGTAACCTGAAGTACCCATGGAATTTGAGCAGCACACATCTGATACGCTGCCCCTTTCTAATTTTTGGCATCAAGAGGTTGCATGAATTAACCGGAATGCAAGAGCCCTCTCGTCCATTTTTTCCCTTTCCCAATGACAGGCAGGCCTAATGACTATAGCCTCTGCCAGTCTCAGAACAGCCACTGATGGACTACAAGTTTCTCCCATACCAAAAGCTCCACTGTCCTGTTTTAAGCCTGAACTACATTTAACGGGCTGCTCAATTTCAAACCAACGTAATTTGCTGCAGCAGGATTTCAAAAGAGAGCTGCTTCCAGGGATTAACCCAAACTTTAAGCCACGCTATTAAAAAAAGCCACACCTTTTCAACCCTCTGAACAACACTCGACTCAGCCCAATATACTACGGCTCCACTGGGACCAATTTTAAAGCAGGAATTAATTTAATAAGTGTGTGATATCTATGGTTGCCCTGCCAGTCTCTTGTTCCTATTCTGCTGTTGACTTCTGGCCTCACCAAACTCATGACAAGGCTTGTCTGCCTAGCTTTTCCAACTCCTGCAATAGCTGTCTCCACCCCTCCAACCCAAATCAAATCACATCTGTTGTCGAAAGTCGATTCCAACTTATAGAAACCCTACAGGATGGAGTAGAACTGCCCCATAGGGTTTCCAAGGCTGTAATCTTTATGCAAGCAGACTGCCACATTGTTGTCCCTCCGAGAGGCTGGTGGGGTTGAACCACCAGGCTTTCGGTTAGCAGCTAAGTGTTTAACCACTGCGCCACCAGGGCTCCTTTCACCCCTCTAACCCCGGCATATTTTAGTGTATCCCAATCATAACTCCTTGTCGTGGTGAGTACTCACTGTTCTATCCTTGCCTCAATAATGAAATATCATCTGCAGTAAGGTTTAAAAGGAAAAGATAATCTGAGTACAATATGGAACTTCTCATAAACTTTCTTTGTTATTAATTAGCAATTAGCAATCTTATAAATTCTGTTCATTGGCTCCAGAGCTGCTAGTCAGTTATTAATCATTTACATTTACAAAACCTCTATCTGCTTCTAGCAGTCTTATTTAGAAACTAGAATTCATACGGGGCCTCGGCCTATTCTACTTTGGAAGCACTTAAACGTACACAAACGGATGCTTGTCAACAAAGCAATACAGTGGTTTCCTCACAGGGGATGTAGTGGGTGGTGGAAAGCATGCTGCATTTTGTAAGACATTTGAATTTCCTCATTGTCATGGATTGAACTGTGTCCCCCCAAAATTCGTGTCAACTTAGCTAGGCCATGATTCCCAGTATCTTGTGGTTGTCCTCCATTTTGTGATCTGATGTAATTTGTGTTGTAAATCCTAGCCTCTATGCCTGTGGTTAAGGTCCCATTTGGGAGTGGGTTTTCTGTTATGTTAATGAGGCCTGATTAAGTTATGTTAATGATGATTAGGGTGGGATTCACCACCCTTGCTTGAGTCACTTCTTTTATCTTACAAGAGAGAAAAGGAGAGATGTGGTGGGTGGATCACTTTTGTGTGGCCTTTTTGCCATGGTCTTGTAACTCCCACCCATGTGACTGGGCAGGACTGTGTAGACAGGGTAATTGTGGCCCACCAAAGGGATTGGTCAGTTTTTGCCATCCCACTGGGCTTCAGGTGGGCCATCCCAGAGGCGAGAAGGAGAGGATCCCACCACCACCAAAGAAGAAGAGCCAGTGTGTCTTTGGACTCTGGATCCCTGCACTGAGAAGCTCCTGTACCCATGGTAGCAGGAAGAGCCAGTCACCAAAGTCACCAAACCTTGTTACTATTGTAGGTATATGTGTATCTGGTAGCCCAACAGAGAGAATGGAAAAAATACACATAAAGGAAATGAAGCTCTGATACATGCTATAACACGGATGAACCTTGAAAACATCATGCTGAGTGAAATAAGCCAGTCATCAAAGGACAAATACTGTATAAGCACACTCATACGAAATATTCAGAATAGGTAAATGCATAGAGAGAAAAGCAGATTTGTGATTACCAAGGGCTGGTCGAAGGGGAAAATGGGGAGTTATTGTTTAATGGTTACTGTTTCTGTTTGTGGTGATGAAAAAGTTTTGGAAATAATGGTGATGGCTGCATAACATAGTGAATGTAATTAATGCCCTGAATTGTATTTGTAAAATGGTTAGAATTTTAATTGCAGATTTTATGTTATATATATTTTACCCCAATAAAAAATTAAAAAGAAATTTTTTTTTTTTTTTAAAAGAACAGTTGCTGAGGCTGCTTATGTACAACCAAATACTTTATGGGATTTGGTTTCTCGGTTTGGAGGTTTAGGGTCATGGGTCCTAACAGGACATCCCAGTTAATTGTCCTAATATCATGTTTAGTGCTTCTATTCTACCTCCTAGTTCATTGCGTAGTACCTGAGGTCTTAAAAGTTTGCAAGCTGCCATCAAAGGTACAACAATTAGTCTCTGTTTACCTGGAGCAACAGAGGAAGGAGGAATCAGGAATAGAAGAAGGAAATGGAATGTGGCTAATTGCATCCATGAACAACTGCCTCCTTTGCAATGAGACCAGAAGAACTGGATGGTGTCTGGCTACCGTTACTGAATGGTTTGATCGAAGATTCTATAGAAGAATCATGACCAAAAGGGGGAAAATAAAGAACAGAATTTCAAATTCTAATGTAAAACAGACTTTCGGGAGCCATTGAGGCTGGATAAACCCCTGAAAATACTGCCCTGAGAAAATCTTTAAACCTTAAACCAAAAATATCCCCTGAAGTCTTCTTAAAACTAAATAATAATTTAGCTTAATTAGTAAAGAATGTTTTGCCTTGAGTATTGTGTTATTTCGTACAACTAACTATTTAGGATCAGCAACTGGAAAGATTAGATAGGAAGCTTACGGGGCATTGAGTTTATGTGAATGGGGAGGAACAATTCAGAAAAGGAGGGTGAGAATGGTTACACAACTTGAAGAATGTCATCAATGTCACTGAATCGTACATGTAGAAACTGTTGAATTGGTGTGTGTTCTGCCGTGTATATTGTCAGCAATCACAAAAAAAAAAAAATATTTTTAAAACTATAGATAAAAAACTAAGCACTACCCACCGAAGGGTGTGCTGGACAGGAGGGATCCAATAACTACAGTTGTGATGACCACCTCCGCTTTGCCCCAGGGGAGCTGCAAAATCGGCGCCATCTTAGTTCCAGCACAGAAAGGGTAGGGAAAGGTGTGTCTTCTTTGATGACTTGTCCAAAGGTCACTGGACACCATCAGAGGCCAAGCAGAATCCAAATTGAGCAGTGGTAGTCACAGAATCGCAAAGAAAACAAGGAAAGGAAAAAAAGAAAGAAATTTCTCCCACATAAACAGAATGGTTATAAATGAAAGCCTTATATTTCAGGGGAATATATATCATAAGTAGTCATCATTAAAATATATATATATATATGCAGTTACTAAGCGGTGTTTGAGTTAAAAGGATCTCAAATAGTCATCAGTGAGGCCTCGGCTGACAGAGAAGAGATATGATAATGGCACATGTGAGCTCAGGAAATGATGACAAACACACTCCATGGTTCAAGCTGAAAATAGCTGGGTTTGGAAGCTGAATAATTCAGATACTAATAATGGTCACTACCTCGAGTTTGTTTTGTTGCAGTGGATACAGCCACAGATGCAGAGAGGAAATACAATTCCTAAAGCAGAATGAAACCTATTTAATACAGAGCTATCAGATGGTCCAGGTTTAAGAAACTATTCTTGTTTTAGTTCCTCCACCTCTAGAGAGATACACTGCACCCATGAAAGAATACTTAATTTAAAAGATTAGTCTCAGAAACCAGGCCTCATTCCCGACTATTTTAGCCATCTTGAAGTCTTCTCTTGGAAAATTACAATCAGCTACATATTGTTTGGTTTATATTTATATTTTAAATGTGAACACATTTTAGACATAACTTACAAGGACATGTGTTTGTCATATTTATTTGCATCCTATCCTCCCTGACTATTGTACTTTAGAGTCAAAAGCTTTATACAAGCATTTGTGGGTAGATCTAATACAATTCTCGGCAAATTTCATGAATCATTTAAGAGTCTCATCCTTGTTCAATAAAGAATAGAGACTCATCCCAAATTTTCAAGCAACTAGCAAAGTTAATTGGCACCTATGTAATCACAATTTGAAAGATCTAAACACTGTAAGTAGAAAGAGCAAACAGGCAGCACATGAGCTGTCATTTCCCCTTCCCATACCCGTATAAGACATCACTAATCTATTCCAGTGACGCTCCTCATTCCTGAGCACAGCACACACACACTCCATCAGAGCTACCACAGGCAAGGAGATCTACTTGTTATGCCTTAAGTAATATAGTCTACAGAGAATAGCTAGGATGATAAACAAACAATATGCCCCAAAACATAAGGGACTAGTTGAAGGAAACAAGAATGTTCAGCAGAATGGTGAAGAGAAGGTTCAGGGTGACAAGATGGCTGCTTTCAAATATCTGAAGGGGGAACCTACACATTTAGCTCAATATGGTTTCAAAGGGTAGCCAGGAGGTAGTCATCCCAGGGTAAACTACAGTGGCTATTACAAGACTGTACTGAGGCAGACTTCATGTTAATATGAGCAAATAGGTAAAGCAGCTCATCTGGGTAGAAGACTGAGGGCCCAGGCACACTCCTTCCCCTCTCCCCTCTTGGACCACAGATACACAACACGCTTTTCCTGTAATCCTTTGTAAACAAATTCCACTCATCTACTGATTATTCTCAACTGAAATTTCTAAGAATTGGAGACTGACAGGAATGGCTGCTTTTTAACAGCTTTGGCAGGGGGAGCGGTGGAGACTTCATAGATGGCAGAGAACTTCTTAGATAAGTATGCAAAGGATGGGCTGAATTGATAATTTAAATATAAATTGCATATTCATTGATCACCTTCTAAGGTAAACCCTCCTAACCCTAAAGTCCTCTTGAGGTTGGCATAATTCTAATTTCTGTACATACATGGAAAATGCAACAAAACATCCCCACCACTCCTTCAAGACATGTCCCTACCAATTTACAGTCTGGTGACCTCTGAGCAGAGGGTGACAGAACTGTGATGTAAGAGATTAAGACAAAGTCCCAGGATTTCCTGGAAAAGTCTTAGTAGTCTCGAAGTAAAAACATATTTGTTTGTTTTTAAAGGAAATCAATCAGTTGAATGGTTGCACATAGGGAGAAATTCTTTTGTAGCCCCTGAAGCAAATGACTGCCCTCAGCTCAGCAGGCTGTGCTTATGTAACTTCCCACTTAATCTGGTCTTCCATTTTATGCTGTGACCCAGGGAGACCATCCAACCCTTCTGAGTCTCAGTTCCTGCATCTGTAGAATAAGAACACTGGATGGCACAAATGGGTAAGCACCCAACTAGTAACCAAAAGGTTGGCAGTTTGAACCCACCCCAAGGCGCCTTGGAAGACAAGCCTGGCCATCCACTTCCATAAGGTCGCAGCCCTGAAAACTCTATGGAGCAGTTCTACTCTGTACATGTGGGGTCGTCATGAGTCAGAATCAACTCAACAGCAACTGTTTATTTTCTTAATTACATCTGACCTTGCCCATCCCAACCAGCAGTAGACTGAGAGAGGCAAAGTCTCTCTGTAGAAACCTGAGCTTCTTAGAAGAAAGAAATGATGGGATTGGGTCTCGTTATTTAATATTTTGCAATGGGCTTAAATTCTATGCTTGGTTTCAAATCCTTAAAATTTTTCATATTTACTAATCTGCTTATTAGATGTTAAAATGCATCCTGGGGCTTTTCTGTACTAATTACCTAGAATGACACTGGCTCAAGTGCCAGGAAAAGAATTGCTTTTACAAGAATCATTTATACCTCCCAGAATACCCTAGGGCAGGGGTAATTTTCACCCTCAGACACCCTTTCCTTTTCCAAATCCCACA
Organism: Trichechus manatus latirostris; assembly: GCF_000243295.1. Lineage (NCBI taxonomy): Eukaryota > Metazoa > Chordata > Mammalia > Sirenia > Trichechidae > Trichechus > Trichechus manatus. The sequence goes on along the minus strand of NW_004443966.1, from coordinate 16,928,022 downwards.
ATTGTCAGGAAAAAGACCTAAAGAGGAGTGTGATATCTGTTTGCCCTATCCTGCATTCTCTTTACTCCTCAGAAAGAGGAAGAAACAAAGTGTGTATGTAAGAACTAGGCATGTTGTAGGTGCACTTCACAGCTCTAATCCCTTTGGGGGACGGGAGAGCTAAACCAGCAACAGGATTATGAACGTTGTTGGGGAGGGAGCAGAACCATTACTGACCCCTTTCACTTCTCCCTGAGGTCACCCCTCTTAAACATGATGCAGAGGGGCAGTTAATGGTACCACAGAACCCCAGTTTCTCTCCTGTTCCCCTGTGTAAATGCACACTGGTCAATCTGAATGGCACCAGCGTGATGTTTAGGAGCAAAGGGGACCCACATAGTCACATGTCCATACACAAATAAGGTCTATCTGTAGAAATCTTCAGAAATGCAAACACAACAAAAAGAATGAAAGAAAGGCACATGTGTGTTACATTCTAATTATCCCCCAAAGGGGGATGAGCCTATCGATGCAATGACAGTTGATAAGCCAGATGGTCACTCTGACTTGCCATGAGTTTCTGTCATGGACACTCGTTGTTTTTCACCAACCAGCATCCAGTCTCCCTTTTTTTAGTACTGCATCTAGATTTCCTTTTTAGGAATTACCTCTCCCTCACTGTGTGGTGTCATGGTGGGGCTGTCAATCAAGGTGGCCCAGCCTACCCTGGCTAAGTGGTGGGCGCATGGCCTAAGCCAAGCCAATCAGACACTTGTTTTCAGGACTTTGAATCTTGGACGGAGAAAACTGTTGGAGCTTACCTACTGCAGCAGCAGTACCTTAAAGAGACTGTCAGTTCTGTCTACCTAGACCCCCACCACTTCCCCAGTTTCTGTCTTTTACCAAGCCTGGCTCTCCATACCTCCTGTTGATTTCTGAGCTACTGGATAGCCTTTCAATAACATCCTTTTGTATTTAAGTTAGCCAGGATTGGTTTCTGTTGTTGCACCCTGATGACACAATGGTTAAAAGTTTAGCTGTTAACCAAAAGACTGGCGGTTCAAACCCACGATCTGCTCCGCAGGAGAAAGATGTGGCAGTCTGTTCCTGTAAGGATTACAGCCTTGGAAACCCTATGATGCAGCTCTACTCTGTCCTATAGAGTCCTTATGAGTCGGAATTGACTCAATGGCACATAACAACAACAACTCATACAGATGACCGGCTTGCTTCCTCAGATTCTGGACCCATCTAGCGTGGCCTAAGCCCTACAAAGTTCTGCAATTCTAGAAATAGTAATATGCATATGAGTCCATTCTTCCTACAATCCTCTTGTTCCTCCACGGATAGTAAGTAAGAAAGAAGTCTTAAACAAATGGGAAAACAAAATCAAAACTAAAGAAAGAAATAAAACTAGCAAGCCTTAGACTAGTTCAACAATGGTGAAATTTATACTGGCTCTAAATGTCACCTTCAGGAATTGTCGAGACAGACAAAAAGCGAGAGAGGAGAGAAAGAATAAGTGATTTTGTGAGGTATACAATATACAATAAAATGCACAGATCCTAAGTTCGATAAGTTTTGACAACTGTATACACCAGTGTAACAACCATACCAATCATAATAGAGAACATTACCATCACTCTGTTTTGCCCCTTTCCAGTTAATCCTCCCCCGACCCCCAGAGGCAAACACTGTTCTGATTTCTATCACCATAGCTTAATTCTTCCTGTTCTAGAACTTCATACAAATGGAATCAAACAGTATGTACTCTTGCATCTGGCTTATGTTGCTCAGCGTAATGTTTCTGAGATTCATCCAGGTTGTTCTAAGTACCTGCAGTGTGTTCTTTTTTATTGCTGAGTAATATTTCATTGTATGGATGGACTGGAATTTGTTTAGTCAGTTTCCTGTTGATGGATATTTTGCCTGTTTCCAGTTTGGGGCTCTTATGCATAAGGCTGCTGTAAGCATTCTTAAATCTTTCTTATGGACATACGCTTGTTTTCATTTCTCATGAATAAGTGAATTTTTATTAAATGGCACTGAAACTTTCTACAATAGCTTGCAGAGAGACAATAATACACTTTCCCCAGGAGAAAAAATAATGCCTGATTTCCATCTTCTCTTCTCTAATAGAGTAGGTTCATGGATACCATTCTATTAAGTCTTTACTCCCTATCTACAAGTTTCATTCTCTCTACACACTTCCTCATTTCTCTACCATTCTAAACAAACCTTTCTCTTTCCCCTTAAACTACCAAACACTCTCAATATACCTCCTCTATGACAATTTTGTTTGTTTGTTTAAAGACCTGGTATACTCACTGGCTAACCTCTTCAACTTTTTTGCCGTATTGCTCCTAACAGCCCATTCTAGTCTTCTTTTCTCCGTTTTCGTTCTCCTTGACCTCCTTGCAGTGTTCAGCAGCACTGACTACCTCCTGCGGGAACTACTTCTCCTTGCTTCTATAACACACTAAGAGCAAAGATTCTATAGTTAGACCTTTGGGTTTGAACGTGGCTCTATCACTAACTAGCTGAGTGACCTTGGGAAAATCAATGAACTGTTCTCTGCCTCTGTTTCTTCTGTAAAATGAGGATAATAATATTGCCCACCTCTTAGGGTTGCTGTGAGGACTGAATGAGTTAGCACTTGGAACTGTTCCTGGTAGATAGCAAGCGCACAAAGAGCATTTTTCAATTATCTTATTTGATCCTCATTGTGGTATGTGTAACAGGAGAACTGTGTATACCATGTCGTGGCTGTTTTGGGGTGCCGTTGAGTCGATTCCAACTCATAGTGACTCCACGTGACAGAGAAGTACTGTCCCATAGGGTTTTCTTGGCTATAATCTTTATGGAAGTAGATTGCCAGGTCTTCCTACCACAGATACCCGGCCCCTTGGCAGCAGTGGTGGTTCAGAGGTAGAATTCTCACCTGCCATGCAGGGGACCTGGGTTCAATTCCTGGCCAATGCACCTCATGTGCAGTCACCACCCATCTGTTAGTTGGAGGCTTGTGTGTTGCTATGGTGCTGAACAGGTTTCAACAGAGGTTCTAGACTAAGACAGAGTAGGAAGAAAGGCCTGGTGATTTACTTCTGAAAGTCAGCCAGTAAAAACCCTATGGATCTTATCAGTCCAATCCACAGCAGATCATGGGGATGGCGCAGGACCAGATGGAATTTTGTTCCATTGTGTCATCATGAGCGGGGGCTGACTTGATGGCAACCAACAACGACAACAATGAATGACGCTACCTCATTATAACATGAAAATCCTAATTGCGGGTCTACCAGAACTTTGTCTGAAGCTTTCCTCCCTAAGGCCTTACAGTTTTGATAATACTGTTTTGTGTCTGTATCTGACAAGCCCTGCCCCATGCCCAAACAGGTGTCTGTGCCAGAGCTGGACTGGCAGAGGAATCAGCAGCACACCTGTGCAACCCGGCGCCAACATTCCATCTCGGCCTCCCCCGCGGAGCTTTAATCAAGGGCAAGAAGCCGGTGTCAGTGGCTCAGGGCCCTGTGGATATTAGACTGTATGGCACCTGTAATATTCCCTGGAGTCAAACTGACTATTCTTGAGAGCAGCCCAGTAAAAGTCACCTGGAGTTACAAGGAAAGCATTCAGGGCATTTCATCTGAGTTCCCGCCTGTGCTAGTCATTAGGGATGGTCACGGATATTCCATTTCTCCTCCTTCTGAGTACATCCTGGGGTTGGACCTCTCTGCTCCCTCTGAAGTAAAGCGTGACATGTGACTTGCTTTGGCCAATGAGATGTGAGCAGAAGCAACGGGGATCGCTTCTGGCAGAAACTTTAAGAATCAGAGCACGATTTACTTGTTCACTTTCCCTGCCTCAGTGGGAGCATGCATTGAGATGGAGCATCTATCAGCCTGAGTCCCCACATGAGCAGAACATATACTCCATAACAAGAGACAAACTTCCGTGGTGTTCAGGCATTAGGATTGGGGGTTATTTGTTACTGTGGCATAAGCTATTCGCTTCTCATGATACAGTGGCTCTGTTCCTGTCACCAGTTAGCAATGTCCAATTTCTGACGCAGCCTAACCTCTGACTTTCAGATTCTGACTCATTTTAGATTAGCTCTCAGGGCTACCCAGTGCAGTCAAGTTACACAAACACAAACCTGTCTTTGGTTTATGGATTAAGACAGGTACTTGCTGTTGCAGAGTTCATAGCGACCCAGCAAAACCCTAGGCCCTGGTGCTGACAAGGCATGGGAAACAGGCACAATTTTCCCCAATGTCAGCATCTAAACAAAAGTCTTCCTACTAAACTGTCACATTCTCTTTAGAAACCAGTTACCATGGGTTGATTCCGACTCATGGTGACTCCATGTGGGTTAGAGTAGAACTGTGCTCCACAGGGTTTTCAACGGCTGATTTTCCAGAAGTAAATCACAAGGCCTTTCTTCCAAGTTGCCTCTGTGTGGACTCAAACCTCCAATCTTTTGGTCAGCAGTCAAGCACGTTAAGCATTTGCACCACCCAGGGACTCCGTTCTAGCTAGAGTGACCATATAATTTATCATCCAAAGCAGTACAGTTCTGAGAATGAATGGGGACTGGGACAACAGGCATAAACCATCACTGTCCTGGGTAAACAGGGCTACATGGCCACCCTGTTTCTGCCTTTACAATAACAGAGCTAGGGCTATGAGAAAAATTCCTAGAGGCATTATCTAAAGCTAGGTCACCATATCCAGGAAATGCGATTAAAGGCCTAAGAAGAACCATCTGGTCAAATTAATGTGTTTATCAGAGAGTGTATTCTGCTTTTACTACTCTATGTGGCATTGGACTGAATGAGTGCAGCTGTTTCCCTAAGTAGGCACATGCGAATAGCAGTAGACATCCAAACAAAACCAAGAGCCCAGTGCAAAATCCAGCCGTAAAGTATGAACACCCCACAGAAACATTAACCGTGGGTCTTCCTCTCACGGGCCAGCCTGGGAGTCATTTAAGAGAAAGAAGGAAACAATCAAGAAAACAATCTTAGCAGCAAAAAAAAAAAAAAAAAAAAAATTTAAACAAAGCCAAAGTAAATGCAACCTCAGTGATCCTAGGCTCCTTCCCTCCTTCTAAGCATATGAGACTTACTAATGTCAGTGAATATTTTAAAAGAATACTGAATTTTCTAGGTAAAATAACACACCATGGAAGAGTGTTGGCTTCTCTAATCTGCTGCTAATTGGCACGTTCCTTTACTTTGTAAAACTCCAGGATTCTAATTAGCTCATTAAAAATCTCAGTGGCTAATGGCCAAGAAGTACATACTGATTTTTGTAGAGGAATCTGTTTTTCGGTCTATCCCAATCCCCACTTCCCCACCTCTGCTCCATGTGTATGGGTTCCCCACCACAGGCTTGGTCACATGACCTGAGCTGGCCTGAGTACCCCCACCCCCCAGATTCACAACTAGGGATAGGCAAATGACCCAAATAGGACCACAGCGCGATTTGGCTGAGATTGAAACAGTCACCACTGAAAGAGAATCTCTCCAACCAGGATGGAAAGCTCAAAGCCACGTGAGCCTCCTGCCTGACTGAAAATAAAGTAAGCAGAACCAAGAGATGTAGAAACGCAGAGAAAGGCAGGGCTCTAATGTTGCCGAACCCCTGGAATGCAGCCATTTCTGAAGCCCAGTCTACTTCTTAGACTTCCCAATAATATGACCAACAAATACAACTTGTTAAATTATCTTGTTAAACTGTATTTAAGGTGGGTTTCTGTCACTTACAACAAAGAGTCCTAACTATTCTATCCACCAGGGAATAAGGCTGTACAATGTGAACTCAAATAGTTTCCCATAATTAGGGGTGGGGAAAAGGGATGGGGGTACATAGAAGACTGACTATGAGCTGATAACTACTGAAACTGAGGGATGAGTGCACAGGGGCTTACTACACTATTATCTTTATTTTCACATATGTTTGAAACTTCTAAAACAAAATGCTAAAAAAGAAAAAAAAGTTTGCCCCAGGCCTCACACTTAAAGTTCAGCAAAAATCAGGGCCAACAAAACAACAGAAAAGGTAGAATCATATATAAACCAGACAATAGCAGGCATCCTCAGGGAGTATTTGGAATACACGAAAACATGAGTTCAAGCATTCTTTGCAGCATGCAAAGGGTTTCTGATATTAGAGCTGAGTCTACCGAGGCTTGGCAGGATCTGGAGGTCTTGGACGACCACCCCTAACCGTGCTGAGAAGGTTCTGCCGTGCAGCTTCAGCTCCAGGGGAAATCAGAAGTGCATAGTGCACTGAACAGTGGGCACTGCTGGAGGAATTCCTCTTTCCTCCCAGTGAATGACAGCAACACAGTTATTATCTGCAGCTTCCTATTAAAACAAGGGTGCGGCTCTGGCAATAGACAGGGTCACCTCTTCTCTGAATGTTCACTGACAAGTACTGTTGTTCTGACACAGGAAAGTATTTCAGCTAACCAGTTTATGAAACATCCATTCTTTCCCTCCTTTGAGGCTGGAGTCATCACCTCTCCTCACGGATTAATGGTTCTCAACCCCAGCTGTCTATTAGAATCATCTGGGACCTTTAAAAAATCCTGATTTCCAGGCTTCATTCCAGAAAAAAAAACCCGGTGCCATCAAGTTAATTCTTACTCACAGCGACCCTATAGGATAGAGTAGAACTGCCCCATAGGGTTTCCAAGGAGCAGCTGGTGGATTTGAACTACTTGACCTTCTGGTTAGCAGCCTGGGTCTTAACCATTGTGCCACCAGGGCTCATTCCAGACTTCATTCCAGACCAGTTAAATCCCAGTCTCTGGGTGTGGGGCTCAGGTATCTGTATTTTTTTTTTTTTTAATTTTATTGTGCTTTATTAGGTGAAAGTTTATAGCTCAAGTTAATTTCTCATTCAGAAATTCATACACATATTGTTTTGTGACATTGGTTGCAATCTCCAAAATGTGACAGCATGCCCCCCTTTTCACTCCAGGTTCCCTGTGTCCATTAGACCAGTTCCTGTCCCTTCCTACCTTCTCATCTTGCTTTTGGGCAGGACCTTCCCATTTGGTCTTTTATGTTTGATTGAACTAAGAAGCATGTTCCTCAAGTGTGCTGTTTGTTTTATAGGCCTGTCTAATTTTTGTCTGAAAAGTGGGCTTCGGGAGTGGTTTTAGTTCTGAGTTAGCAGGGTGTCTGGGGGCCAAAGTCTCGGGGGTTCCTCTAGTCTCTGTCAGACCAGTAAGTCTGGTCTTTTTTCGTTAATTTGAATTTTGTTCTATATTTTTCTCCCGCACTGTCCAGGACTGTCTGTTGTGATCCCTGTCAGAATGGTCGGTGGTGGTAGCTGGGCACCATCTACTTCTTCTGGGCTCAGGCTGGTGAAGGCTCTGGTTCATGTGGTCTTTTAGTCCTTTGGGCTAATATTTTCCTTGTGTCTTTGATTTTCTTCATTCTCCTTTGCTCTGGACAAGATGGGACCAATAGCTGCATCTTAGATGGCTGCTCGCAAGCTTTTAAGGCCCCAGACGCTACTCACCAAGGTGGGATACAGAACATTTTCTTTATGAACTATGTTATGCCATTTGACCCAGATGTCCCTGAGACTATGGTCCCCAGCCTGCCACCCCAGCAACTTTCTGCCTCAAGGTGTTTGGATATGTCTAGGAAACTTCTATGCCTTTGCTTTGGACAAACTGTGTTGACTTCCCCTATATTGTGTGTTGTCTTTCCCTTCACCAAAGTTGACACTTGTCTACTATCTAATTAGTGATTTTCCCTCCCTCTCTCTCCCCACCCTCGTAATCATCAAAGAATTTTTTTTTTCTGTGTGTAAACCTTTTCTTGAGTTCTTGTAATAGTGGTCTCATACAATATTTGTCCTTCTGTGACTGACTTATTTCACTCAGCATAATGCCTTCCAGATTCATACATGTTGTGAGATGTTTTGCGGATTCATCATTGTTCTTTATCATGGCATAGTATTCCATTAGGTGTATGTACCATAATTTGTTTATCCACTCATCTATCGATGGGGATTCAGGTTGTTTCCATCTTTTTGCTATTGTGAATAGTGCCGCAATGAACACGGGTGTGCACGAGTCTATTCATGTGATGGCTCTTATTTCTCTAGGGTATATTTCTAGAAGTGGGATTGCTGGATCATAAGGTATTTCTATTTCTAGCTTTTTAAGGACGTGTCATATAGTTTTCCAAAGTGGTTGTACCATTTTACATTTCCATGCCCTGTAAGTATTCCAATCACCTCGCAACCTCTCCAACATTTGTTATTTTCTCTTTGATTAGTGCCAGTATTGTTGGGTGAGCAGCTGTAGTTTTAGAAAGCTCCCAGTGATTCTAATGAGCAGCCAGAGCTGAGAACCACTGCCTTGGATAAACCTAGCTCTGTGAGCTTGTCACTCACTTTGGATAGGTGCCTTACATCTCCAAACATCTCCTGCTATTGGTCAGAACCAACCCCACTTCCTGATCTACCTGAGTGGGTAGAACCCATTCAATCCAGAATCTACCTCCTTCCTCTTCCTCACTTATATTAAGTAAGTCTTAGAATGACTTTGTCTTCTTCAGAATGCATGTAAGACCTAGCTAATTGAGAGCATAATGCTTTTTTACTTTTAATTTTGAAATCATTTTAGCTTTATAGAAGAGCTGCCAAGACAGTACAGAGAGTCCCTATCCACACTTCACTCAGCTTCCCCTAATGTTAACATCTTATATAACTATGGTGTACTCACAAAAACTAAGAAACTAACATTGCTACAATACTATTAACTAAATTACACACTTTATGAAGAATTTATCAGGTTTTCCACTAATGTCCTTTTCTGTTCCAGGATCCAAATGAGGATACCACCTTGCATTTAGCACAATGCTTTTAAGAATGAGAAAGGTCTGAATCAAGCTCTGAGCCAGAGAATCGAAACTTTACTTCTGGCTTCATTCCCTTGCTCACCCTCTAGCTTCTGACCTCATGTTTGCATTCAAATTGCTCCAAGTTTCACCTATTCATCTTTCCTGTTTGGATCTGAGAGCCCCATTTTTTTTTGTTGTTGTTGTTTGTTTTTTTAGTCAAGTTAGTTCTTAACAGTTGTGGGGACATGGGACCCGTCTAAATAAAGCTACAGACTCTCCCCTGAGAAAAATGCACAGACAAAAATTTCTAATTTCAGAGCAGTCAGATAGTGCCTCCCTATAATCCCCCACCCTCAAAGGGCTTCTACCTTCCACAGTGTGGCTCCCCTGACATTGATTCTGGAATGAAATCAGCACAAGCCCTCTCCCTAGACAATTCCTTCAGATCCGGAGCACAGCGGCAGTGCTCGCCACTCTGGGTTTTGGCCAACACCAGCTGCCCCAACCACTGCCCAGGGATGAGGAAATGCCCTCCAGCTGGCTGGGCAGAGCTCTTCAGTTGGGCACTGAAGGCAGCTGGACTCTCCCCTTCCTGCCAACTCGGCTGCCAGCAGAGAACGCCCACACATTTGGCTTGACCCATCAACACTTCAGAGCCCATTTCTCTGTGATGGAAACAGACATCTTAGAATTTAACACTTTTTAGTCCAAAAGCCATGTAATCATCTAGGCTTCAACAAAGAAAAGTGACTCCAGCACCCAGAGCAGTATCGACAAGCTCAACTAATATAGGATCTTCTGTCATTTTCAAAATGGCAGGAACCAAGACGGTCTCCTTCTAGCTTGGTCCTGAGAGCAATGCCCGCCTACTACCCTTCATCTTTGGAAATAGCATGCGAAGCCCCCAACACTTGAAAGCCATACAACTGTCAAACCTACATCTTCTCTTAAGCCACCACACTAGCCTCTATACCAGGAACCATGCAAAAAGGAAACTCCATTCCCACTCACTGCTCATGACCTTACTTTTTAAACCTCTTGCCCCAACTGATTCCTCAAACCCTGTCCATCCCATTCAACCTTGCCATGTTGTATGTTGCTCATTTCTATCAATGCCTCATCCATCTGACTTGGGGCTGAGGATTATCCAGGTGTCACCTGAGCTAGCTACCATTGGTACAGACCTCTTCAGGCTCCTCTTTGCCTTGGCACGACACTTTCTTCCCTACTGACCCTCTAGCCAGGATCACACCAATCCCTCCAGCATCAACCAGAAGGCAACAGGGTTAGAGAACAGATAAATAATTCCTATGGACAGAACTGGGTCTAGTCTTACCTTCTGCAAATGGTTCCCATTCATAAAAGCGTCCCATGAATGGCTTGTTGTTGTAGGATGCACACTGCACCTCTCGGATACTTCTACTGCTTTCTGGACATACCTAATATAATGAAGATTAAATACGCAATTAGTGTCCATATCTTTCTGTGGCCCCAGTCAAATCCCAGAATACCTCTCCAACTTTAAATTCCTGTCCTCTGGTGGTGCAAATGGTTAATGTACTTAGCTGCTAACTAAAAGGTTTGCTGTTCAAGTCCACCCAGAGGCACCTCAAAAGAAAGATCTGGCAATCTCCTTCCAAAAAATCAGCCATTGAAAACCTTATACAGTGCTGTTCTACTCTGATGCATATGTGGTTGCTAGGAGTCGGAATAAACTAACAGCAACTGGTTTGGGTTTTTTTTTTTTTGTTTTTTTTCCTCTACTTAAAACGAGGTTTCTAAAAATTTGCTGACCACCACATCAAAAATTTAAAACGTAGATGCCAGGCTTCAGCCCAAGTTTGCTAAATCAGAATCTTTGGAAAGAAAACTGAATTTTTAGCAAGCTCCCCATGTTTCTTCTTTGTATATCATATTTTGAAAACCACTGACCTAAACTTTCTGTGTCTGACCAGCTGGTCTACTCACTTGGCCTCAAAGGGGCCATCTATTTCCATCTGTTTGACTTTGTTCATGCCATTCCCCTTGTAGGGAATAATATTCACAGCAAACACACAGAGAGTTCTTACCAGGTGCCAGGCACTATTTTAAACATTTTACACATATTAATTTATTTAAACCTCACAACAACAAATAGGTAAATATTATCGTTTTGCAGATGCTTCACAGATGAGGAAACTGAGGCATAGAGGTGTCACACAGCCAGTAAGTCGCACTGCCTAGGTTTAAACCCAAGCAATCTGGTGTCACCAGGCTGTCTCTCAGTGTCTTGCCATCTTTTCCAAATTCTCTCTACCATCCAAAGTAGGACTTCCCAACAATAAGTGTGCAAAAGAATCACCCAGAGATGTCACTGGAAATGCAAACTCCTGGATCCCACCTCCAAGGATTATTGTTCAGTAGGTCTGGGACAATGGCCCAGGTGATTCTGATACACTAGACTACTCAAAGAAAATATCCAATTCCCTCTGGCTTATTTCTTTCTTATTTATAGATTGTAAATATGAGCAAAGCATGAAATAAAACAATAAGATCAGACTCTCTAACTCAAATTGTAGACAAAGCATGATCTAGCTTTTTAAAATCTAGCTACAATCTGTTTAAATGTGTATAAGTGCGTGTGTGAGAATAAGCAGAAGGAAAGGAGATCTGGCTCCTTAAATATTAAAAGCACCGTGTATAAACCACTAATAGATAGCTCGAAGTCCTCAAGGACTTATAAAGAAATCTACTGTATGTATCAGAAATACCAGGTCTCCTGGAAGATGAGGGAACAGAGGAAGGAATAAACCAGGTGGAAGGAAAACCAACTTCTGCTGGCGAAAGGACAGTCACTGGTGGCAGCTGGTACGCACACCCAGGGCGGCCATAACCCTGCCCCGGCTTGAGCCAAACCATATGGAGCAAAAAGTCATGTGAAGCAGAATGCGATGGAAACTGTTGGGAGAAAAATTGCCAGGTGGATACACAGGGTGAGCTGAGCTCTGCTACTCGGTAAGCTGACAGGGCCGGGAAGGCTGCCCGCAAGGGCTCTGGGAGCATAGTTGCTAGTGGCCCCAAAGCCGGAACCATGGAGGCTTCCAGAAACGCCAGCTCACTTCATGAAGGAGTTCAGGATAAAGTGCTTTTTCACAATGCTTTGGCTAGGACCAACGTTCAACTAAGATGTGATCAGCTGGGTGACACGGGAGAAGGCACCATCCTTGTAGTAGTTCCCAAGCCTGGCTTTGGGAAAGAATCAACAGTGGGCTTTGTTAAAAATACAGATTCTTGGGCCTCACCCCCATGGGAGGGTACAGATGAGGGCTTAATGTGCTGCCTGGGGTGACTCTGGTGCAGCCTGGACCTACTGAGGAAAATCAGCCAATGAAAACCCGATGGATCACGATGGTCTGATCCCCAGCTGATCACGGGGGATGGCACAGGACTAGGCAGTGTTTCGTTCTGTCGTGCACAGGGTCGACAGGGTCTTAGGGTGTTTTTTTGTTGATACTGTTTCTATGGTTAAGGTTTATACAGCAGTTCAGGTTCCCATTCAACCATTTCTACACAAATTGTTCAGTGACATTGGTTACATTCTTCTCAATGTGTGAACATTCTCATTATTTTTGTTCTGGTTGTTCCATTTCCATTAATCTAGTTTCCCTGTCCCCTTACATTCTCATCTTAGTTTTAAAATCATTGTTGACCATTTGGTTTCATACAGGTGGTTTTTTAAAGGAGCACAGTACTCACGGGTGATATTCTTTATTTTGTGAGCCAATCTGTTGTTTAGCTAAAAGGTGACCTCAGGGCCTGGTTTCAGTTCAAGTTTTAAAGAGTATCTCAGGGCAATCGTCTCAGCGAGTCCTCCAGTCTCAACTGGTCCAGAAGCCTGGTTTGTTTGTTTGTTTGTTTGTTTGTTTTTTTAAGAAGTTGAGGTTCTTTTTCTCCCATTCTTTCAGGATCCATCTACTGTGGCCCTGATCACAATAGTCAGGAGTGACAGCCCAGCACCATCGAGTTCGGTCTCAGGGCAGTGTGTGTTTCAATACTTCAGTAACACCAGGCACTCTTACTTATATACTATGTACCTGCCAATCCAACCAGTCACCTGTGGTGGGTCATTCAGGATAACCTGTCCCCTAGCCACCAACAAGTTCTTTATATCTGACCATGACCCATTTACTTCCTGTGGCACGAAGGCTTAACATGGCATCAGACCCACAGTGGTGAGTCAGGTGCTGAGGAAGTAAATCCACCTACAGGCAGCTGAGTCTAGCAAGTTGACTGTGGTGCATTTGGAAGGTTACAGCAGGAGGTAACAAGATGCCCTGGCAGGTCAGCATGGCCCTGTGCATGACCCCAAGCAGGGACTCACACGCTGCCAGGCAAGCTGCCAGTTGGAGGCAAGGGTACTACTTCCCGGGGAGGAGAGGGACCTGGCCAGAGAATTGTGGGCTCACCGAGCCTAGATGTGGAAGCGGGTTATTGAGATACAATTATGGTACAGGCAAGGAAGGCACAGGCCTGGTGTGATGATGATGATGATGGCGATAATGTTAAGATTAGCTAACTTTCACTGAGCACTTAACTAAATGCCAGATACTCCACCATGTGACTGAAGTATATTTTAGCTCATTTAATCCTTACAATAACCCAAAAGGTAGGCAGGCAGCACTATTACACCCATTTTACAGTTGAAGAAACCAAGGCACAGAAAAGTTAAATGACTTGCCCAAGGTCACAGGGCCAGTAAGTGGTGAGGTCAAGATTTAAACCCAGATACGTTGGGTCTAAAACCCATGCCAGTAACCACCATGCTATGGTGCCCCTAGGGACTGATGGGCAGAAAAGTTAATTTGTGATGGATACTCAGGTGAGAGGGCCTTCACTCCTTCTTGCTTAATGTCAGGAGAGGTTCTAGAGGTCAAGGTCGGATCTGGCCTCTGGAGCTGATTCAACGGCCCCAGCTATAAGGAGCAGGAAGCTGTGGCGTCAAGCTGAAAACCAAGCAGAGCCTAGGAAATTCTGTTTCATGTCTCTTTTGGAGATTACATATGTTTGTACTTGTCATACTTTTATCAGTATATGATCTCCTCTCGTTTTAACAGGCTCTCTGAAGTTAAACCTTCCTGGTTACAGATTATTTTACGTCAGTTATATTTTCAATTGGTTACTTCCTGATGCCACAGATGGAGTCAACCTTCACCTTATCAGTAATCATCTCTATACTACACTGTGAGTTGGCTTTGGGTAGGTTTCCTGCAGACAGCTGATACTTTCTGTGGACACAGATTCTTGGAATCTTCAGGCCAGAAAACTGAGACACGGGGGAAAGCCATGTAGATAGAGGTCATGCTCATTCAGAATGCGACCAGCACAGACCAAAGCTTTACAGCCAAGTAATGCCCCGGGGAGATAACCTCCTTCCAAATGATTCCCTTCCACCCAAAGGAGGGAGGGATGTTTCCACTGGACTCTTATAGGAAGAGGAATAAAGATGTACTTTAATATGATGAGCTGAATACTTATAAAGCAATACAGACCATATCCAAAGTTCCACTGAGACAACTGCCTGGAGTTGCATGAGTCACAAAGAGTATTTTGGAAACAGGCTATATTTCTAGTGACCCTGATTAATTTGAGATGACAATTGCCTATACCTAACTTCATTGCTCAAGGGGCCACAGTCAGTGAGCACACACTTACTTTTTGGTAATTAATTACTTTCAGATGAAAGTATGAAGTATGAAGATGATGAAGAACACCATTCCCAATGAAGGTGGTGCCAAGGAACATGACCTTGAAGTCGGCCTGGGTCAGGCATGAATTTTTATCCTTTTCATTGCTCTGGATTCAGTCAAAAGACTGACCAGCTACCATAACAACATACAATGTATTTAACATTACCACAGTGAAGACATCTAAAAAAAGAAATCTAGGAAACGTCCTTACACTTTCACGAGAAAGTGGCTGTGTGATCTTGAGCAAGGCACTTCTGTAAGCCTCAGTTACCACATCACGACAACATCTACCTCACCCTGGAGGCTTTCATGTGGGCTAAGTTAGTAATACATTAAGGTTTCTAGCTCATAGTGGTGCTCAATAAATGTTAGTTGAATTGGAATCTAAGTAGACACCAAAGATGAATCCAGCAGTTCCAGAAGCTATAAGTGCCTGAAAGGTAGGTGTTCCGAGCAAACATCCCCCTTCTTCCTCTTCCCGCAAAGTCAATGACTTGGTTTTCTAGTCGTAGACTAGTGTAACCAAGGACCAAAGTTTCTAACAGATTATCCAAAACATTTAAAAAATGTGTTTAATAGCTCCTAAGTTGGGAACCTCCACTCATCTGTCAATTTGTCATATGTGCTGGCTTGCGTGTCACTATGATGCTGGAAGCTATGCCACCAGTATTTCAAATACCAGCAAGGTTACCCATTTGGACAAGTTTTAGTGGAGCTTCCAGACTAAGACACATGAGGAAGAAAGGCTTGGCAATCTGCTTCTTAAAATTAGCTGATGAAAACCTTATAGATCACAACAGAATATTATGTTGGAAGATGAGCCTCGTAAGTTGGAAAGATCATAAAGATGGCACAGGACCAGGCAACATTTCATTCTGTTACACATAAGGTCACCACCAACACCAAGGTTGGAACAAACTCAACCTTACAAAAACTCTTCCACTACCTTCCACCACTTCCAACAATTCTCCAGACAGAGACACTAAATTGGCTCATCTAAAAGGATTGGGCCAAAACTTTAAAGTTTTTTAAAATCTGATGTTTTCTTAGTCCTCAGACACTTTTTCTCTTTTCATTAAAGAGAAGTTCATAACATTTTCCTAGAGAAAAGCATTTCCCTCTCATTCAGTATACGCATCAAACTCCCAAACGATGTCAACATGACTAAGCCCAACCATCTACCCAGGAGAATCCTATATTTTTAAGTATTTTGAAGACGTGTCCACACAAATCTAGGTCTAGCCCATGAGTGCTCATTTATGTCTCCCTCTTTGGATTATTTACATATCTCCATATCTGGAAGGAAGGAAGGAGCCATGGTGACACTCAGCTGCCAACCAAAAGGTCAGTGGTTTGAACCCACCAACCACTCTGCAGGAGAAAAGACCTGGTGATCTGCTCCTGTAAAGATTTCAGGCTACGAAACCCTATGGGGCAGTTCTTCTCTAACCTGTAGGGTCGCTATGAGTTGGAATTGACTTGACGGGACACAACAATAACAACAACAACATATCTGGAAGGAAGTCTAAAAATACTTTTTTTCTAAGTAGTCAGAAAGCATATGGCAAAATGTAAATTTGTTAAAGCATCCAAAACTCCTGCTCTCCCAAGGAGCACAAATTCCTAGTGGCTACTTTATGTACATCACACTAACAAGACTGTCTGCCTTCCCCTCTGCTATCTGCTAGAGCAGGGCATGAAATTCCATCCAAAGGCAAACATTCACTGCACCCCTACTACGTGCCAGGCGTTGGGACTGGTGCCAACGACTCAGAGAAGGATCAATCACAGTAATGCTTTCAGGGATCTCACAGGCCAAAGGGAGAAAAATACAAAAGCAAAAACGTGTAATGCAATGTGAGGAAGTTGGAGAACGGTTTGGGCACTAAATTCCTCATCCTGCAAAGCAAGGAGTCAACTGATACTTTCTAATGTCAACAGATCAAGACTTTCATGTTGACAGATCAAGAAAATAAAAAAAAAAAAAGTCATTATACTCTATAGAGCTAAAAGTATACCTGAAAATAAAAATGTGGCCAACAGAAATCAGCAGAGTGGGAGGAAAGGAGGTCGTTTCTTTATCTCGCAGAGTGAGGAGTCAACAGAGAAAGTTTGAAGTTGACATATCAAGAAGAAAGGTATTAGCACATTATTTAAGTTACGGAGAGGATGGCTATATGAACTAAAAATTAAAAATGATTGACTGAATTACATTTTAGGAGACAGACTGGGATACATTTCTCTCTACCATTGCAATATTTCTTACTATTTGCGTGTCTTACTTCTAGTAAACCTGAAAAGCAACAACTGCGAACAATTCCATTTTTACAACAAAAGTGTTAATTTAAAGAAATGCAATGTAATACACTTTAGGTACAAAAAATTAAGCTGGACTAGAGGTCAGGTCAACAGAAGTCAACTCTTACCTTTGCCATTTATTAACTCTGTTAACTGTTATTTCCCACTGCTCTGAACTTCCGCATCCCCACTGGACCTAATGTCTTCTAAGAAGATAAGGCTTATTGGTGTACCAGGTTGTAAGAAATTTGGAAGGGGGAAAAGAAAGAAGGAGTTTATTTTCTTTTGACGGAAGAAAGCTATTTATTTTAGATTTATTTATTTTAATATAAATTATACATGTTTCATAAAATTTTAT
>NW_004443966.1:16893076-16910691 GCF_000243295.1 Trichechus manatus latirostris | reverse complement strand
TCATATCTATATTTATTTATGATTCATATATATTTATGATTCGTGTGTGTGTGTGTGTGTGTGTGCATATATATGCAAGTGTGTATATGTTGTTGTTGTGTGCTGTCCTGCGGATTCCAACTCATACCGACCCTATAGTAGAGAGCAGAACCGCCCATAGGGTTTCCAAGTCTGTAATCTTTATGGAAGCAGACTGCCACATCTTTCTCCCGCGGAAGCCCTGGGTGGGTTCAAACCACCAACCTTTCAGTTAGCAGCCCAGCTCTTAACCACTGTGCCACCAGGGCTCCTTTGACACCTCATAAAATCCAAAAACACGTCACCCTGAGTCACGAATTAGAATCTGCCTGCAGAGTGCATGCTTTGCTACATTTGAGATTTGTCTAACATCTCCCCCTTTATTTTCACTTACTTTGAGGCAAAACAAACTCCACATGGATATAACTCATTGTCAGAAGCCAGTTTTACCCAAGGGAAATTTACTGGAGAGTCACTGATACCAGAACTCATCACGTTGGCATGCGCTAAAAGCTGCTTTTAGCCCCGGGAGTTATTCCCTCCTAATGTTAAGTGCACTCTGTCTAAACTCAGGATTGTGTCTCCTTTGGCAACAAAGTGCCTTAAAAACTCATAACCTTGTCCCCACCTTGCATCAGGTGACTCGCTACAGCTTCCCTTCTCCAAAAGGGGCCAGAGTACAAGTCTCCTTTCCAGGGAGAAGGAGCTGAACTCGTAGAGTACTTCAGAGAAGAAAGGTGGGAAGAGAGACCGCTCAAGCCTCCAGGACAAAGGGCATCAGGTGTCTTGGCTGGTTAATATATTTAGCAAATAACAACACAAAACCCCAGGAGAAGCTGATTTTTGTTTTAGCTGTGTTCCCTCAGGCTCCAGAGAGATTGAGTTTTAGCTTCTTCTCCCCTGTTTCACTTCTATAAAAACTCCAACTCTATTGCTCCCAAGTCCTGGGAACAGAAAAACTCTGGGATTTGATGAATTTCCACAAAGAAGAAATTTAACTATTTGTTTAATTCCTTGAGTGCTTATGATTTTTAGCCACAGCTAAGAAAGTGCACGGCTACAGATAAACCATGGATACCTCCCACTGCTGCCCCACTCACTGCTGAAGACAAGCTTGCTAGCAAAGCCATCACTCATTGGAAGAATGTCTGATTTCACTGCGTGGTCCCTGAGCCCACTCCCCCTTCTTGTTCCTCAGTCCATGAGATAGAGATAGCTGCCATCCAGTTGACTCTGAGTCATGGCAACCTTACGTACAACACAATAAAATGTTGCCTGGTCCCTGTCATGCCCTCTTCCTGGAAGGCTCTCCCCTCACCATGGTAAACTGTAATCCTCCAAGAGGCCCTTGCTGACTCTACTCAAGCCAGATTCATATCCACTGTTACAGGATTTCAAAGTGCCAACGTGGCATTCTTAGTGGCACCTATGGTCTGCACTGTTATCACCTATTTATCAGTCTATCTCTCCCACTGGCCTTGAAGTTAACTTAGGACAAGAGCTTAATCTCATCTCAGTGTCCCCAGTGCACAGCCTAATATCTGACCCCACTCAGTCAATATCAATGGTGTCCTTAGAGACTCCAGGCAAGAACCCAAAATAGTGAATGTTTAATAGACTTAGAGTCAAAAGGTGTAGATTAAGTCTTTGTTGGAAACCTGTAGGTCAGCTGACTTGTACAAGTCATCCGCTCCCCTGGGGCCTCTGCTTACTTACACATAGAGAAGGGCATTGCACAAAACATGTCTAAGATTGATGCTAGCTCTAAAAGACCATAGATTCTCTATATGGACTGGAGTATGTCACCTTAACTTCTTCATACACACTGTAGGCAAGGACAAAAAAAAAAACTTCCTTATCTTTAAAGTTTACATTTAGAGATCACCAGCACTGCATTTATGATTGATTTGGCAGGATTTCATAGAGGACATCTTAAATAAATTGCACAATCGTAAAGACATAGGCGATTGAACAGAACAAGGGGACACTGAGTGGTTTAAAAGCAGAAAAGATGTGCATCAGGGTTGTATCCTTTCATGATACTTATTCAATCTGTATGCTGAGCAAATAATCTGAGAAGTTGGACTATATGAAATAGAACGCAGCATCAGGATTGGAGGAAGACTCATTAACAACCTGCAATATGCAGATGACATGACCTTGCTGGCTGAAAGTGGAGAGGTCTTGAAGCACTTACTGATGAAGATCAAAGACCACAGCCTTCAGTATGGATTACACCTCAACATAAAGGAAACAAAAATCCTCACAACTTCATGATGAATGAAGAAAATACTGAAGTTGTCCAGGATTTCATTTACTTAAATCCACAATCAACGCCCATGGAAGAAGCAGTCAAGAAATCAAATGATGTATTGCATTGGGCAAATCCCAGACATTCTCTTTGCCCAGGCACTCCTGTCATTGCCCAATGGGCTCATGAACAAACTGGTCATGGTAGCAGGGATGGAGGTTACGCTGGGCTCAGCAACATAGATTTCCACTCACTAAGGCCGACTTGGCTACAGTCACTGCTGAATGCCCAATCTGCCAACAGCAGAGACCAACACTGAGTCCCCGATATGGCACCATTCCTCAAGGTGATCAGCCAGCAATCTGGGGGCAGGTTGATTATGTTGAACCCCTTCTATCATGGAAAGGGCAGTGTTTGGCTCTCACTGGGATAGACACTTACTCTGGATACGGATCTGCCCTCCCTGCATGCAATGCCTCTGCCAAAACTATCATCCTGGACTTAAAGGATGCCTAAACCACTGTCACGGTATCCCACATAGCATTGTCTCACATCAACGGACTCATTTCACAGCAAATGAAATAATGGCAATAGGCCCATGCTCATGGAATTCACTGGTCTTACCATGTTTCCCATCATTGTGAAGCAGCTGGCTTAACAGAATAATGGAATGGCCTCCTAAAGACACAATTATGGTGTCAGCTAGGTGGTAACACTTTGCAAGGCTGGGGCAATGTTCTACAGGAGGCTGTCTATGTTCTAAACCAGCATCCAATATATGGTGCTGTTTCTCCCATAGCCAGGATTCATGGCTCCAGGAATCAAGGGGTGGAGATGGGAGTGGCACCACTCATAATTACCCCTAATGACCCACTTGCAAAATTTTTTTCTTCCTGTCCCCATGACCCTAAGCTCTACTGGTCTAGGGGTGTTAGTTCCAAAGGGGGGAATGCGCCCACCTGGAGACATCACACAGATTTCACTGAGCTGGAAGTTAAGAATGCCACTAGGCCACTTTGGGCTCCTCATGCCTCTAGATAAATAGGCAAAGAAGGGAGTTATCATATTGGCTGGTGTGACTGATCCTGACTTCCAAGAGGAAATCAGACGGATGTTGCATAATGGAGGTAAAAAAGAGTATGTCTGCAATAAAGGAGATCCCTTAGGGCGTGTCTTAGTACTACATGCCCTGTGATTAAAGTCAATGGAAAACTACAGCAACCCAATTTTGATATGACTACTAATGGCCCAGACCCTTCAGGAATGAAGGTTTGGGTCACCCCACCAGGCAAAGAACCATGACCAGCTGAGGGTAAAGGGAGTACGGAATGGGTGGTGGAAGCAGGTAGTTCTAAATACCAGTTACGAACATGTGACCAGTTGCAGAAACGAAGTCTGTAATTACTATATTTCTTATTTCATTATATGTGTATGTGTGTATACATATGTATATATGTGTGTGTATATATATATAGCAATTATCCTTTCTTTTCTCCCTCCCTTATAAAATATAAGATGTAAACAGGGCTAGTACATTTTCAGTTGCACACACGTTAGTTGTATCATGTTAGGCACAAACATGACTTTGCAATTATCTTTATTTAGAGACTGTGTACAGTTTAAGGGGACGTGTACAGGTGCCAAGTTGACAAGAGGTGGATTATGATGGTTAAGGGTATGTGTCAACTTGACTGGGCCATGATTCTCAGTGGTTTGGCAGTTATGTAATGATGTAATCATCCTCCATGATGTGATCTGATGTGATCAGCCAATCATTTGTAAGGGGAATTTTCTCGAGGGTGTGGCCTGCGTCTAATATATATATAAATGGACATTCTGGCAAAGCTCACTTGTTTGCTCTGGATTCTGCATCTGGCTCATCATCATCTGACTTCCAGTTCTTAGGATTCATCAGCCTCCAGAAGCTGTGAGCCAGCAGCCCGCCGTCTTACCTGCCGATCTTGGGATTCCTCAGCCTCTGCAGCCTGTGACCTAGCAGCCTGCCATCTTACCTGCCTATCTTGGATTCATCAGCCTCCACAGCCCGTGAACCAGCAGCCTGCATTCTGACCTGCTGATCTTGAATTCATCAGCCCCTGTAGCTACCTGAGTCAGGAGAAGCCTCCAGCCTGATGTCTGACCCACGGACTTGGGACTTGCCAGCCTCTACAACTGCATGAGCCGTTTCCTTGAGCTAAATCTCTCTCTTTCTCTTCTCCCCCTCTCTCTGTATATATGTATGTATGTATGTGTACACATATATATGTATATGTACATATATATAAACTCACTGCTGCTGTCAAGTTGATTTTGACTCATAGCAACCCTATATGACAGAGTAGAACTTCCCCATAGGGCTTCCAAGGAGTGGCTGGTGGATTCAAACTGCTGACCTTTTGGTTAGCAGCTGAGCGCTTCACTGGTTTTGCTTCTCTAGAGAACCCAGCCTAAGACACCCTCCAAAGCTCTTATCTCTTTTTTGGTCGTTCTTGAAAGCTCAGATCAAGTATCCACTCATCAGTAGAGTCTTCCCTACCCAGTGGCTCCCTGATCTGCAGTGTCAAATCTAAGGTATTGCAGCAGCCCCGGGCGTGTGGTGTCACTGAGCAGTTTCTATTAACCCGGTTTGGAAAAGGGGGCAATTTCAGTGCTTGCCATAGGCTCTGTTTTCTGTAGATACACCACTGGCTGTACCAGGTTAATAGAAACTGCTCAGTGGCACCATGCGGCCAGGGCTGGTGCAATACTTGCCATACCTACCATACTGTAGTTACGCCTCTGCTGATCTGTGCTCTCAGAGTTCCCCTTCCTCACTAAGTATTCCAGGAACAAGTGTAATGACTTACAAGTAGCCAAGTTTGGGTACTTCTCCCCCACTGGACCATGGCCAGGTTGAGAGAGGGACCGCGACCAGTGACGAGACATTGTTTCAAGCTATGAGAGTCTTCACATTTTCCCCCAATTCAGACTACCCGTTATATTCATTACCATACATCTCATAACTGAGTCTTCTACTATGGGGGTAGAAAGGAAGTAGTCCATCAGGAATTGGAGTGGAATAGACTGAGCCCTTAGTTTAAGGGGGTGAAGTTCTGAAGTCAGTGGATATTTCCAACCTGCCCTGGCCTACATCACCTTCTTTTTCTTCTCCCAGATAATCACGAGGAAAGAGCTCTAAATTCATGCATCATATTTTAATTTTTGGAGAGTCTGTAAGTGATAATCTACATTCCCTATTAGTAAGATTTTTCAAAATATTATCCATCACCCTTCTCCTGTTTGAGTAGAAAGATTTATACAATTTGGGGATGCATGCCATCTCTTCACGTTGGACACTTGGGAGGATATGTACATATCTATATGAGCTCACTGATGCTAAGATGCTGATGCATACAGGTTCATACAGAAAGAGTGCAGAAAAAAATTAACAGAGCAGGTCAGAGACTGCTATCCTTAGAAAGCCCTGCTTGCAAGGTTGGTGCTTGGCTGGTGTCTGGGAACTCGGATTTCAAGAGGGTTCCCACCATTTCCTAAACTGTACAAATAATATGGTTTTTGCTGAACACCTGCTTTCCTTCTGGGAGGCTGGAATTTTGATACACACTAGGCAGAGGGTGACTACCTGGCCAGTCCCCAGTAAAAACCTTGGGCAATGAGTTTATCATGCACTTCCCTGGTGGGCACACCTCGTACACATTATCACAATTTATTGCTGGAGGAATTAAGCTCATCCTATATGACTCCTTAGGGGAAGAGACTCTTGGAAGCGTGTACCTGGTTTCAGCTGGACTTCGCTCCATGTACCTTTTCCCTTTGCTAAGTTTGCTTTGTATCCTTTCCCTGTAATAAATCATAACCGTGAGTATGGCTATACACTGAATTCTGTGAGTCCTTCTAGCAAATCACTGAACCTGGGGGTAGCCCTGGAGACCCCAACACAGAGAGTTTTAAAGTATTCATGGGTTGTGGCCTAAGTCACAAGAAGCCATGGGCTTATAAACAGAAGTTATGCAGTAATGGGACCTCTAAGGAATGTCATCTCTAAACCGGATAAATGGAATATAGACTTGTGGTGATGGGGTCCATGGGGGACGACACTGTACAAAATGGTACAGCAAAGTGAAGGAAATTAAACCTGTACAATCCTTTGCTAACATTTACTTCTTTATCTTGGGTTTGAGACGTCATGAATTCACAAGAATTTTCTAAGATTCATTGTAATTCAATCTTCTCAATGGTGCAGTTACTCCAGCACCCAGCAAAGTCATAGCTCCTATGTGGGGAGAGATACCCCTGCTGTTGGTAACATAGGTCTGGCAAATGCAGTGATTAAAAAATGTGGGTTAAATTAAAGAAATGCTAAGTAGATCCCAGCTCTACATTTATGCCAAATAACCTTTCTCTTTTCTCTTCTTTTTATAGTTCAACTTAGTCTTCAGAATTAAGAGACTTACTAGTCAATGCCAGAATTTGTTCTACATTAGGAATGAATTCATTTTGAAAGAACAGCAATGGATACTCAAGAACAGTGACCATGTGTGATTATGAATACAAGTGGTTCCTTATGCTGATGAACTACTTCTGAATTTACAAAGCACTTTCTTAACATCACTTCATTTGATCCTCATAACAAGCCTATGAAGTAGATGATAAGACTTTTCTCACTTATCTTCCAAGGAACCTAGTTTGTTACAAGGCAAGCAGTGATGCTCAATAAGACTTATTGGTTGACTGATTAGTAATGGCTTTAGAAAAATTACTGCTTTATAAAAATTGATAATTCCTAAAATGTGTCAGTGGAAGAACAAGTTAAAAAGCTATCCAGGCATTCAGAAGAATTATTAAGATCACAAATTAAGTCATTTCTATGGACTCTATAGCAGGAAATATATCTTTAATGAGGAAATTGAAGCTAATATATAACAGCTGTCCTGTTACCCAGTAACTGAGTATTAAATTATTAATGAAAAATACAGCAACTCAGAAATTTAACCTTTAAACACTCTTATTCCTTTCTCTTTTATATACAGTCTTTAAACTGATATTTTAAGAAAACACATTTGGTCATCTTTTGTGGTTTATATTGATCGTTTTTTCTCTGCCACTCACTTTTACTAGCTGTGGATTCTTCAGTACGTTATTCGACCTCCTTCACAACCAGAAAATGTTGAGAATAGCAAACTCACAGGGTTGAGGATAGGATTAACTGAAGTAAGAAAAGTGCCAAGAACAGGGCCTAGTTTGGTGTAAGTTTTCAATAATGGCAGTTATTATTAAAACCATGAAGATTTAATCAGTAAATATTTATTGAACAAATATCCAAAGGCGGGTATTCAGCCTATGCGCACCAGTACAGTCATTACAGGTTCTTAAAATATTTAAATGTTTTCATACCAGTCAGAAAATAAGTCCTGCCCAAACCCAGACTTTCTGGAGCCATTGAGGCTGATGATCCCCTGAAGCTATTAATCTGAGGAAATCTTTAAACCTTGAATTGAAACTATCCCCTGAAGTTATCTTTGAACCAAATAATAGTTTAGCCTAATCAGAAAAGAATGTCTGCATTAAGCATTATACTCTTAAAGAATTATCTATATGTGATCAAATTGACAAGAGCAATTAGAAAGGATAGACGATAAGCTTAGTGAGGCAGTGAGGTTGTGTTAATGACAGTGAGATAGTTTGGGAAAGGTTGTTGAGAAAGGTGGTACAACTTGAAGAATGTAACCAATGTCACTGAATTGTACATGTAGAAATTGTTGAAGTGTTGTATGTATGTTTTGTTGTGTATATTTTCAACAAAATTAAAAAAGAAAAAGAATTCCTGCCCAGAGGCCTCCAAGTGTCCTCTATCATCCCAGCTCCTCTCCTGAGAGATCTAGGCTTCTTTACAATACAATACCTAAAAGGTTTATGCTAGGAACAGCAGGGAGCCTCCAGGAATCTTACTGGATGGTACCTATGCCAGTCAATCCCCTCCAAATCCCACCTCCTTGGCACCACCCCAGTTGTCCTAAATCAGCCAAACAGAACCTGACTCATAGACCCATGAGCAAAAATACTGTTGATGTAAGCCCCTGAAATTTGGAGGGTTGTTTGTTATACAGCAATAGCTAACTAATACTGTTACCAACTGATCATCAATATGCAATTCAGTAAACTATGCATAAGTTAATAAACCAATAACTTTATGAAAAAGAAAAATATGCAGGGAAAATACATAGAAAAGAGAAGAAGGGAAGATAAAAAGGTACATTAACATGGTCCCCAAAATCAGGCCTTTCACTGTCTCCACAGGCTCCCTGCTAACCAACAGACGACAAGAGCAGAGGTGGCCTCGGGGCCAGCACAGGGCAGTGTGTACTCACGTTAGTGTTGCACAGCTTGTACTGCCTGTAGGCTCCGATGCAGGAGATTGCTGCAGACCGTGCAGGCTGGGAGAGGCTCTGAGCAGCCCTGTGGGACCCCACACCATGGTTGCTGCTTGTTTCCGGGCTATGGAAGAGACTTGAGGCTGCAGGGAAGCCTTGGTCATGGGTCAAAGGCAGCTGGTAGATGGAGGCCTCTGAGGCCTGCAGTCCAGAGAGAGGGCCATTGTCGCTTTGGTACAGAGAGCCATGTTGGGGAGCCCGGCTGGCCAGCGGACTATAGCCTTGTCTAGGACTGGATGCCCTTTGGGACAGAGGTGAGGACCTCTGCCTCCGAAGCCTCTGTGGTGTGTGTCCAGTATCCGTCTGCAGTGGTAAGATGTACGGGGCCTTACCATAGCCATACTTGCCAGGGCCAATGGGACCTCGGGTCCTGCTCCTAAAGGGAGGGAAAGGAGATGAACAGAGTCACATAACTTTTCATGGGAACCCAGAAGCACTGATTCCTGGTAGAGGGGATCGGGTAGGAATGGAAGCCTGGGAGAGAGCTTGTAGTGCAATAGGGAGTTAGATGGAGGGTATTCCAGGAGACAGAAGCATCACAGACAAAGACACAGAGCTGGAAAGTAGAATGAAGGTGGGCATCAACAGTGGATGAATAGTGGATGATGGGAGGGATTGGAAATAAGGTTACAAAAGTAAGCTTCAGCTAGTGTGTGGCTCTTATGCCGGGGAGTTTGGTCATTTCTGTAGGTGATATGGAGCCACTGAAGGTTTTTTAAGAAGTATACAGATTGGATTGCAATTTCAGCCATAGTACCTTTCCTGTTCACTTTTTTATGGCAATAAAAATTGTTTCTCTCAATTATGCCTGATATTTCAGATCCTGTTACCATACCATTCATGCCCAAAAAGCTTTTCTAGGTAAATGGAACTTGGCTAAGCAACCAAAGTCTAATCTAGTCCAGTGGCCTGACTTGCCCTGGGTGAAATTTAATCCCTGAGGAGATTAGAAGGGGTTGTTGTTGTTAGGTGCCATTGAGTTGGTTCCAACTCACAGCAACCCTATGAACAATAGAATGAAACACTCCTGGTCCCGGTGCCATCCTCACAATCATTGTTATGCTTGAGCCCATCGTTGCAGACACTGTGTTAATCTATCTCGTTGAGGGTCTTCCTCTTTTTCACTGACTGTCTACTTTACCAAGCGTGATGTCCTTCTCCAGGGACTGGTTCCTCCTGATAACATGTCCAAAGTATGTAAGACGTAGTCTTGCCATCCTTGCTTCTATGGAGCGTTCTGGCTGTAATTCTTCCAAGACAGATTTGTTCATTCTTCTGGCAGTCCATGGTATATTCAATATTCTTTGCCAACACCATAATTCAAAGGCATTGATTCTTCTTCAGTTTTCCTTATTCATTGTCCAGCTTTCACATGCAAACGAGGCGATTGAAAACACCATGGCTTAGGTCAGGCACACCTTAAGAGCTTAAAGTGACATCTTTGCTTTTTAACACTTTAAAGAGGTTTTTTGCAGCAGATCTGCCCAACGCAATGAGTTGTTTGATTTCTTGAGCAACTGGCTACTTCATTCACTCTTCAGTAAACCCATGCTGAGCAATGGGTAAATGGTCATCTTCATGTTGGTATAGATCTTAAGATTTTGTCAAGACTTGTTGCCGGGTGAGATGTGAAAATCATGTAAATCATGGTGTGCTGGTAAATGTTTAACAACTAGCTTTCCAGTGAGGAGGGGGGAGCCCTTATTTACAGCATTTGCCCAATTCCATGGTGTAAACACTCCTATCATCACTGATTTTAAGCTACCAATGTGAAAGACAATCAGCTCTAGCCAACAGATACCAACTGGCTCCAGCACACCACTGCATGCAAACTTATTGTGCAACTACTGTTTGCAGAATTCAGAGCTAGGAATAGTGACGAAATACAAAAGTGAATCAGATATGGTTCCCAAGACCCCAGTCTTACAACCGAAAACAACTAGAACATAACAAAGAGTAGGGTAAGGGCCGTGGAAGCAATACAAGAAACGTGCTTTGGGAATTCTGATATGAGAGGAAGTACTTCTACCTTGGGTGATCTGAGAAGTTTTCACAGTCGTTGGTCTGAGAGATGGAAAGTATAGGTTCCAATACCCTGTGGAGGGACTTAAGTAAGTCGTCTAACTTACTTATTTGTAAAATGGCTGAACTGGATTAAATGACTGCCAAGGTCACTCCAGCTCTAAAATTATATGCTTCCATAATAATTAATTCTACATTCATGTAAAATTGGAAATGTGCCCAAGGGTTTCTACAGCAGGATGGCCCCATTAAAATAAGCACATTAAAATAGCAATTAAGGTGAAACAATGATTTCTGCCCTTATAAGGAAATTCTTCTTTACATAACCACTGAAAATAAAATTTAACAGACCACAACTAATTATTAACATCTTCATCACTAATTTCACCTTCATTCTTAGCTGGTAAGGTTGTGAATTAAACCATGCTGCAGTGTTTATTTTGCCTTTAGACATTTCTCAATTAATCTTGGCAAGGCTTGGGACTCTATTAATGATGGGGCATCCAGCATACTGGTTTAAGAGATGCAATTAAGAAGTTAGTCTTAAAATATATATATAACTTGGATGTAATTTGCCTTTTTCCTTCTTGTGGCAGGCCAGGTAAAATGAATGACATCATGAAAAACTGAAGGAAAGAATTTCTGTGTGTATGTGTGTGTGTGTGTGTGTCTGTGTGTTAAGAACTGAACACCTACCAAAAATTCAATTCTAACCTCAAAGTAAGTACTGAGTAGAGACCCCAACTGAAGGTAACAGAGAAATGAAGACACATGGAGCAGTGCTTCTCAAACTTAAATATGCTCACAGGCCATCTGGGGAATCTTGCTAAAATGCACATTCTGTTTCAGGAGGTCTGGAGCAGGACCTGAGATTCTGCATTTCCAACAAGCTCCCAAGTGATGCTGAAGCAGTTGGTCCACAGACCAACCATTGTGAGGAACAAAGGCATAGAAGAGAATGGAAATTCCCAATAAAAGAATGAACATTTAGTGCAAAAAATTGATCATTTTTAGGGAAGAAAGATGACCCTGAGATTTTAAAAAGGAACTCTGAGTTTGTGGCATGTGTAAAAGACCCTCCCACCCCGGAGGGGTGGCAATGATGCTCAGTGAGCTCTGATGAATGGAGACGAGCTTGATTTTCCTCTCGGGGAGCCCAGGAGCCAGAGGAAGAATGTGCTGTTGGCTGATGACACGCATAAGTATCTCTTCAAAGGCTGCCCATCACCCCTGAGGGGGTAACATATACACACACGAATGTATATTTTTGTATTTCCATTGCCTTGTGTGAGGCTCTGCCTTAACCAGAGAACCATCCAAAATCCACTGAGACAGCAACATCATTGGAAGGATGACAATTGCCAAAGCAAATGACCAGTTACTTCTGACAAGCAAACAAAGGAGAAAGAGCAGCCAATAAGGGTGTGATGATGAGAGATGAGACTTCTGAGGACTTGACTCAAAACGCTCGGACAAGCGGCAGATTCATTCCCACTTGGCCAGGAGAACATTTGTTTCAAAGTGAATACTCCTGATGGTTTGGAATGGCCTCTTCCCCACTAAAACAGAGCCCATCTGGCCATTTGCAGGGGGCCTACATGGAACTGGGCATATTTATGCAGAGTTGTCATAATAAGCACAGATGTGGCCAAGGGCATCTGTGCAGCCAGTTAAGCGTTCCACAAGAGCAAGCAATGGGTGCCGGTGGAAGAAGGGAGGTTGTTAAGTTGATTAGCTCAGCTTAGTTCCCCTAAAGCTTTACAACCCATCTCCGGCAGCTTACATGGATTGTGCTTGGGGTTCCTAAAAGTCAAGGTTCTGTCTAATTTCTAAAAGTTGGGCCTCGAAAAAACAAATGGGAAAAGCATGGTTGGGAGATGGAAGATGTCGGCAGCAGCACGCTGCAGTGGTTAACAACCTGGTCTAGGAAGCTGTGTTTTCTGGGTTTGAATCCCAGGCCTGCCACTTAGTAGTTCTGATACTTTCAGTAAGTTATGTAATCTTTATAGACCTCAGTTTCTTCAAACAGGGCCAAGATGAGAGGTAGGAAAGTGAGGTGCCTAGGGTACAATATTTAAGGAGGCATTCACTCTTGGGGTCGTGTAAGCACTGGTTGGAATCTGAGCATCAGTGTCTCATTAAATTTTTTGTTCCATGCACCTCATTGGTCTCACCCTAGCCTTGGCCCTGCATTCATTTATAAATAAAGATGATTCTATTACCTTCCTTACAGATTGTTGTAAGGACTGAAAGAGTTAATAAGGGCAAAGCTGTCAAGCAATGGCTGGCAGAGAGTATGTATTATATAAGTGTTTGCTTTAAAAAAAAAAAAAGTTCTAGCTTAGCCATTTACTAGCTCTACAAATTTTGGCAAATAATGTGACCTCAGTTTTCTTATCTATAAAATGAGAGCGCGGCCACCATTAGGTCGGCTATAATCAAAAAGACGGATAATAACAAGTGTTGGTGAGGACGTGGAAAAATCAGAACCCTCGTACATTGCTGATGGGACTGTAAAATGGTGCAGCTCAGCGGAAGATAGTTTGGCAGTTCCCCGAAAGCTTAAACACAGAGTTACCATCTGACCCAGAAATCCACTCCTAGGTATACACCCAAGATAATTGAAACCATGCCCACAAAAAGCTTGTACAAATGTTTTTAGCAGCATTAGTCATAATAGCCAAAAAGTGGAGACAGCTCAAATGCCCATCAGCAGATAAACGGACAAACAAAACGTCCGATATACGTATGATGGAATCTGATTCAACCATAAACAGGAATGAAGTACAGAAACAGCATGTTCGAACCTTGAAATCATTATGTTGAGTTAAAGAAGCCAGACACGAAAAGCCCCATATTGTATGATTTCACCTATCTGATATACCCAGAACAGGAAAATCTGTAGAGACAGAAAGCAGATCAGTGGTTACCTAGGGTTGGGGGGATGGAGGAGGTGATAGGGGTATGAGCTCTCATTTTGAAGTGATAAAAATGTTCCGGAATTAGATAGGGGAGATGGTTGCACAGCCTTGCAAATATATTAAAAATCACTGAATTGTAGACTTGAAATGATCAATTTTATATGGTATGTGAATCATATCTCAATAAAGCTGTTTTTTTCCTCTTCAGTGAAAGCATGAGGGTTTTGTTTTTTTTTTTTTTAATGGAGCCTGAATAATTACCATTTTACCTGCTTACAAGGATATTGTGAAAATCAAATTGAGTTTACCAATGGGAAAAAACATTTTTTTAACCTGAAAGCCGTTTTTGTATCTTGTTTCAACAACACTTAACACACTTTTACTGAGCTCTTTCTATGAATATAACATGTGATGTTTTCTCTATTCGTTCATATTTCCAGCCCTGACAACGTAAGTAAAGGCAGAGCCTCCCTTTGAGAAGGGCTCAGTGACAAGCACAATGACAAGAACAGGACAGTAAGGGTCTTGACACCAGGTTCCCATCCCAGTTCTTGCCTTGACCTACTATAAATGTCTGAGGAAACTTTTTTCTTGAGATAATTATGACTGAAAATAGTATTCTGGAAAGGGCAATAAGCATATAAAATATTTTTTCTTGAAACACACTGGCTGCAATTCAGGACCTCATTGTACGTGATGTTGCCCACTTTCCAATATTAATCCTGACCAGTCAGTGTTATGATTGAAGCAAAGACACTGCATCCAGCTGCCCACCCTCTCCCCTACTCTACACACTACAGTTACTAACATCAAACAGCACCTGTAACTGACAGTGCCCACATTTCTAGTTCCTGCCCAGACGCCTCTCCTGAGCACCAGCCCTGCATACCCAACTGACCTCTAGACTAGAGCCTGCTCTTCACCTGTGATATGCCTGCAAATAACCTGGGGATCTTGTTAAAATGCAGCTTCTGATTCAGTAGGTCGGTGTGGGGTTTCAGATTCTACATTTACAACAAGCTCCCAGATGATGCCCGTGCTGTGGGTCCTGGGACCACACTGAGTGTGAAGGGCTAGATAGCTCCACCTAGATGTTCCCACCAGTACCAGCTGCCATGGAGTTGATCCCAACTCTTGGTGACTCCCTGTGTTTCAGAGTAGAACTGTGCTCCATAGGGTATTCAATAGCTGATTTTTTGGAAGTAGATCACCAGGCCTTTCTTCTGAGGTGTCTCTGGGTGGACTCAAAACTCCAGCCTTTCAGTTAGCAGCTGAGAGTGTTAACCATTTGCACCACCCAGGGACTCCTAATGTTCCCACGGACACCTCAAACTCAACACATTCAAGCCAGAATTCATCATCTTTCCCGCACAAAACTGTTCCCCTTCTTATGTTTTCTAGCTCAGAGGTTCTCAAACTCCAGTGAGCATCAGAATCACCTGGAGGGCTTGTTAAAACAGACTGCTGGGCCCCATCCCCAAGGAGTCTGATTTGGGAGGGCTGGGTTGGGGCCTAACAATCTGTATTTTTAACAAGTTCCAGGTGATGCCACTGGTCTGAGGACCACACTGTGAGAACCACAGCTCTGACTTACTATCACCACATCCCTTGAAGATGCCTATGTCAGAAGTCTGCTGGTTCTTCCACTCTCCTCACCTCTCTGTGTTAAGTCCAAACTCTGGGGCTTAGCCACCCCAGCCTGCACAACATGGCTCCTGCCGCATCACCTGTCACCGCCCCGGCACTGCACAGGCACTCACACTACCTGCAGTTTCCTCTCCACGTTTCTGCCTGGGCTGTTTCCTCCTCCTACGCTGCCTTCCCCATCACCATTCCTGAAACACCTAACTCCTCCTCCTCAGGACTTAGCTGAAGCATATCCACCTCGATGAAGCCCTTCCCAGTCCAAACTCCACTCCAGCCCTCCACCATAGAATCGATGTCCTTCTCTTGCGTCCTTCCACTGGAACCCACGTGACTGGTGCACAATAACCTTTTATTACGCTTACTGCTTTACACATCTGCCTTAGTTTACTGTAGGCTCCTGGAGGGCAGAGCCTATGTCTTACTTGTCTTCTATCCCTAGAATATAGGACAATGACTATAACATAGTTGTTGCTGTTAGGTGCCAGCGAGTCGATTTCAACTCATAGTGACGCCACGTGACAGAACAGAACTGCCCCATAGTGTTTTCTAGGCTACAATCTTTATGGGAGCAGATCGCCAGGCTGCTCTACTGCGGAGCTGCTGGGTGAGTTTGAACTGCCTGCTGACTTTTCAGGTAGCAGCTGAGTATTTAACCACTGCGCCACCAGGGCTCTGTAACACAGTAAAAAAACAATCAAACAAAAAAACTGCCCATTGCTGTCGAGTTGATTCCAACTCATAGCGACCCTCTGGACAGAGTAGAACTGCCCCATAGGGTTGCCAAGGAGTGGCGGCTCGTAGATTCGAACTGCTGACCTTTTGGTTAGCAGCCAAGCTCTTAACAGTAAGTGCTCAATAACTGACTATTGAAAATGTGAAATAACAAATGAAGGAACCACTCAAACCACTATTGTCAAATGGAGGAACCCTCCGCCCATTATCGCATTTGTTTAATTTCTGTTACATGAAATATTATATTTTATTAAAAGACTGTCAAACTATGGTTAGATTATTGGGGCACTGAGGACATTCCTGGTATCACACCTGGAGAAGAAACGGGACCTCTCAATGGGAAGCGGAATTCAGTGGGGGCTGAGATCCAGCCTTTCTGCTCAAAAGGAAGGATTAAAAAGTCAAGGGTGTTCAATGCATGCCCGTCAGAGCCGAGTGCCAGCAGGCAAGGCTGTCACAGTCTGTGGCTAGAGGTGGCTTCCACTTCTTTTCTTAGTTTCTGGCACAGAGTGGAACAGGCAGAGTGAAACGCCTGTCCTGCGGGAGCCAGACCGTTTGTATTTCTTATACTGTCCGTGTTTATTTCCCTTTTGTTTCTCCATAGAGCCCAGTCAAGTCTCCGTGAGAGGCCCAGCCTCTCTCAGCTGTGCTAACATGAACCACACATAGGCCACAGCATTCAACAGAGCAGAGGCCCCTGAGACCGGCTGAGGGACCACAGGACTCAGAGCCAGGGTGGCCAGGGGAAGGGCAGCTCAGAGCAGGGAGATGGCAGTGAGGCCAGTTGAGAGTCTTCCTGCACTGCTCAGGAGGATCTGCTTTTTAAAGGAGTAAGAGAGGTGGTATGGGCTGTATAATTGGTCTCTAGTCACCTGGAACAGCAGAGGAAGGAGACCCAGGAATCAGAGAAAGAAATGGACTGCAGGTCTAATTGTTTCCATGAACTGCTACCTCCTCTGCCATGAGACCAGAAGAAATGGATGGTGCCTGGCTACCATTACTGAACATTTTGATCAGGGACCCAATAGATGGATCCTGATCTACAGGAGGAAAATCAAGGCACAGAACTTCAAATTCATATGGAAACCAGACTTACTGAGCTATGGAAACTGGGAGGACCCCTAAATCTCTTGTCTGGAAATAATCTTTAAAACTTGAACCAAAACTATCCCATGAAGCCATCATTAAACTAAACAACAATTTAATTCCATTAATAAAGAATGTCTGCCTTGAGCATTGAGCTCTTATAAAGAATTTATCTATATGAGTTCAAACTGACAGCAGTTCATCCAAAGCACAGATGAGAACGTTAAGGGGCAGAGAGTCTAAATTAATGGAGATGAAACAATATGGACAGTGATAGTCAGAATCGTGACACACTGTGAAGTATGTAACCAATGTCACTGCACTGCACATGTAGAAATTGTGAATGGATGTATGTTTGGTTGTGTATATTGCCATTAAAAATACATTTTATAAAAGACAAAGAAGGTCACTATATAATGATTAAGGGGACGATACATCATGAAGACATAACCATAATAAACATCTACGCACCCAATGACAGGGCTCCAAAATACATAAAACAAACTC
>NW_004443966.1:16795624-16887846 GCF_000243295.1 Trichechus manatus latirostris | reverse complement strand
ATTAAAAAAAATAAAAATAAAAAAAAAAAATAAAAATACATTTTAAAAAGAGAGAGAGGTGTGTTCCTTGCAGCCATGTACCTGAGTCAAGTTGCTAGATAAACAGAAATAAATTCTTCTATAGGGAAAATGGCAAGGAGGCTTGTGAGATGGAAGATTGTTTATTACTGGGATAGCAGACACAGTCAGGATGGATGGAAGTCACCGTGCCATTGAGAAAACCTAAGATCCTATAGTCTCTCTTATATCTAATGAATAATGTCCACATGATTTAAAGAGATCCTTCATGCCACACTGCACTTGGCACTGTCATTATATATCAAAACTAAACTCTTCCCAAGCCAATGTTTGGGGGCAAATTTACCTGGTGGGTCTTATCAGCAAAGGCAAGCCTGAGGCAGTAGAAAGCTAAGGATCCCAGACTCCCTGTTACAAACGTGGGCACGCTGCATCTGAGAGGTGCCTCTATATCAGCTTCCAAACTGTGCACATTTTTCCTTCCCTCTCCTCTCACGGAGGAATCGAAGAATTTCCACTTGGCACTTTAAACTAGAGGAGGCGGGAGGGGAAGGGAGTATGTGATTTGCAATTACTATCAAGTGAAACACTTTTTCCAAAATCCATTCGTATGACCAAATGCATCTTTAAAAGAGGCTTTTATGTACGTTAAAAGCAAACTAACAAAAAAACTGGGCAGTAGAAATTGTAGTTGTTGCGGGCCATCGAGTCAACTCCGACTCACAGCGACCCTATAGGATAGAGCAGAACTGCCCCATAGGGTTTTCTAGGCTATAATCTTTATGGAAGCAGATGGCCAGGTCTTTCTCCCACAGAACTGCTGGTGGGTTCCAAGAAGCGACCTTTCGGTTAGTAGCCAAGCACTTAACTACTGTGTCACAATTATCCCTAGGAATTATTCTTTTCGTGGGTTCAGTATGCTCAGGGCAGCCCTGTGGAAATGGAGGGACTCATCACATAACTCTGGTTGGGATGATGCTTTGAGGTACTATCCAGTGCATTTCTCCCTCCGAGTAGCCCCTGCTTTCCCCCACAGCTCTTCTGGAATGAAGCTGAGGGTTACAGCCCAAGAAAAGACCCCAAAATTAGCATGAGAAGCCAGAAGGTTTCTTCAGAATTTGAAAAACCAGCTTTGCATGTCAAGAGCCCAAGCGTGGGGCATGGAGGGCAGAGGGTTTATACCACAGAGCAAGAAGGTGTGATAGCACTGGAACTATATTCTGAATCCAAAGGACATTAAGTGTTAGACCAGCAGGCAGGCGAGAAAAGAATTTAGAGGCAGTTAAGGGGCCCTGGTGGCATAACGGTTGCATACTCGGCTGCTAACTGAAAGGCTGGCAGTTCAAACCCACCAGCTCCTCCAGTCGGCTTCCGTGAAGATTACAGCCTTGGAAACCATATGGCGCAGTTCTACTCTGTCCTACAGGGTCACCATGAGTCAGAATCAACTCAGTTGCAAGGAGTTAGCTAGAGATTAAGGAGCCTTGGTAGCACAATGGTTAAGCATTCAGCTGCTAATGGCAGCTAGTGGCCCCGCAGGGAAAAAAGACCTGGCCATCTGCTTCCATAAAGATTACAGCCAAGAAAACCCTATAGGGCAGTTCTACCTTGTCACAAAGGAGTCACTATGAGTCGAAATTGACTCGAATACACTCAACAACAATAGCTAGAAACTGGGCCAGAATGCCTCGTCCCTGGGGAGTGCCCAGGTCCACACCACCCTGGTCTGGAGTGAGCAGCAGTAGAAATTCCATATATGTTTAGAGGCCTCGAGAACAGAAGGGACCTACAAACTTTATGGAGATGCCCATGGCCAGCATGGCACCCGACCAGAAAATTAGCAATGGTCCAGGGAGGTGTTGAGGCACAGGGGCCAAACCCCACCTGAGACTGGTGAGTCAAAGAAGTGTTTGTGGCCCTTGGTGACCAGAGGCCAGGAGGGTCCCCACTGAGATTTCAGCAGCAGTTGCAACAGGGGCAACTGTGAAGCAAAGCAGTCACCTTGCTCGCTTCACAAAGACTGCAACTAACCCCTCCCCTGGGGCGCAGGTCACCCCGCCCCCCAGGAAGAAGGGGAGAAGGAGAGGGAAGGGAAACTCTTGACTGAGCTCAGTTTACACTCTGAATTGATACTGTTTTAAGTGTCTGAGTTTCCTGGAATTGGCAGAGTTTTCCTGCAGCAGCAGAAATAGAGGTCAAGTTTAGTTATAGAAAAATAAATTGTGTTTTGCATATCTGAGTTGTGATTGTAAATTATGAGCCTGAAGCACAACCCAAGCATCCTTAAATAAGGGAATAAGGGACTAGTTAAATCACAGGACATATAAATACTGGAGTACTATGAAGCTGTTGAAAAGAATGAGGCAGATGCATATATACTGATAGAGTCAAGGTCAAAAAGAAAGACCTTGACGACACTGTCCGTGCTCCTAGGTGTGTTTACAGGCATTAGTGGTTCAGTGGTGGAATTCCCGCCTTCCGTGCGTGCAATCCCTGGCCAACAGCCACCACCCATCTGTCAGTGGTGGCTTGAGTGTTGCTATGATGCTGAACAGGTTTCAGCAGAGCTTCTAGACTAAGAGAGGCTAGGAAGAAAGGCCTGGCAACCTCCTTCCAAAAATCAGCCAATAAAAACCCAATGGATCACAATGGAACATTGTCTGATCCCCAACAGATCATGCAGATGGCACAGGACTGGAGAGAGTTTCATTCCCTTGAGCATGGGGTCACTGTGAGTTGAGGGGCTGACTCAGTGATGGGGTCACTGTGAGTTGAGGGGCTGACTCAGTGATGGGGTCACTGTGAGTTGAGGGGCTGACTCAGTGATGGGGTCACTGTGAGTTGAGGGGCTGACTCAGTGGCAGCTAACAACAAGAAGTTGTGTTTAAAAAAAAAGAAAAAGAGAAAAATCTATTCAGCATATGAAAACACATGTATATGCTAGATACATTTCTGGAAGGACAAAAATGAAACTTTAGACAATGATTTCCTCTGGAAAGCATAACAAATGGGGGTGGTGTGGTTGAGGCAGACACATTTGTCATTGCTTTCTTTACCCTTCTGTATTACAATTAAAAATACATATTTTGTATTATGCATAGATTTTCAATATATAAGAGTGTTATACAAAAGAATTAAAAAAAGAAACTGTTTCTATATGAAATTTTAGAAAATGTAACTATGTATGCGAGGATCATAAAAAAGAAAGCACAGAAATTTCCAGAACTCTCCTAAGGCTGTGTCTGCTGTATTAGCACATTGCAAAGAGAAACCAAGCCAGACTAACCTGACTACTTAAATACACAGACATTTCAAATGGACATAAAAATACTCATTTATGAAGAGGCTGAAAATGAAACCCCAAAGGCTGGGCGACAGAACTAGTTACCAGAAAAAATATTTTTCTGAAATACCACTGTCAACAGAAAAGCTGTATACTCCCAGAAAGATTTTATATTAGCTAAGATCATCATCAAGGAGCCCTGATAGCACAACGGTTAAGTGCTTAGTTGCTAACAGAAAGGTAGGCGGTTTGAACCCACCCAGTGGCGCCACAGGAGACAAACCTGGCAATCTGCTCCCTTAAAGATTAGAGCCTAGGAAGCCCTATGGGACAGTTCTTCAGGGCGCCATGAGTTGGAATCAACTCTACAGCCCATGACAACAAAAACCATCATCAGCTTCGTGCCCAGGTGGAAGCTTGTGTACAGTCTGAATATGCTTGGACAACATAATCTATGTAAGAAATGGCCGTATCTCTGTGACCTCCGATCCAATATTCTCAATGATGACATACACTGTGGTGTGTACTTCCAGCTTGACTAACAGTATCCCCACCCATCACATACCCAGGCCAGGAATCCCATGCCTTCTGTCTTTCCTCTCCATTGGACTTGTCTTTCTAAACACTGCCCTGGTCATTACCTTGTATTTAAAAACCCTTATGGCTCATCTCTGCATAGAAAACAAAGTTCAAAGGGATCTTAAGGCACATTAGGTTTGAAGTCACCTTATGTCCTTCATCATCTGGTCTTAGTTGATTGACCCAGATTCATCTCCAGTCTTATCTGCCTCCGCTGTATCCCACTCCCAACCCTACAGTTTCCAGGCATAATGGGATCACTGACCGTTTTCCAAACACACCAGGCTCTTGTGCCTCCAGGACCCTGCCTGGAATTCTACTCTACCTACTTTTGTATTCGCCCATTCTTCCAGGCCCGATACAAACATCAGCTCCCATAAGCTTCCTCCAACCAACCCTGTATTAGTCACCCACTGCTGCCGTAACAGAAATACCACAAGCGGGTGGCTTTAAAGAACAGAAATTTTATTTTCTCATAGTTTAGAGCATCTAGAAATCCGAACTGAGGACTCCGGTTATAGGGGAAGACTTTCTCTCTGTCAGCTGTAGGGGAAGATCCTTGCATCTTCCAGACTTCCTTGGTTCTTTGCCGATCCTCACGTGGCATCTATCTTCCCCAGTATGTGCTCTCTTCTGTGTCTAATGTGCTCCTTTTATAACTCAGAAGTGGTTAGGTTTAGGATACACCCTACACTGATAATGGCCTCATTAACATAACAAAGTCCTACTCCCAAGTGGGATTACATGCATAGGTACAGGGGTTAAGAGTTCAACACATATTTTGGAGAGACACGATCCAATCATAACAGGCACCCACATAGTTAGCACTCTTGTGGGCAGTTCACGAAGCCTTTGTCCTAGCACTGATGCTGTATTTTGGTACCTTTGTTAAGTAAAGGATCTGGCTTCCTCACAAGACTTTTAGTTCTCCAAGAGCAAGGCTCGTCCATTTTTTTATTCATGTATGCAACCCCGAGACTAGCCGAGGGTCTGACACACGGGCACTCGATGTTTGTTGAAATAACACACGTAAGGCACCACAGCTTAATTGCTCAGCATTTCTCACCAATGGCTCAATAAAGGACACCTCGCTGGGTCATGAAGCAGAGTTGAAAAGGCCCTAAGTTCCAATAATCAAGACGTCAAGGCAACCCCATGCTTTCTGGGTGGGAAAT
Source organism: Trichechus manatus latirostris (assembly GCF_000243295.1). Classification (NCBI taxonomy): domain Eukaryota; kingdom Metazoa; phylum Chordata; class Mammalia; order Sirenia; family Trichechidae; genus Trichechus; species Trichechus manatus. The sequence continues at coordinate 16,882,791 of NW_004443966.1, read as the reverse complement.
AGAGAGCTGGCAAAATTAAAAGTCAGTAGCCACTGGCCCCATCACCCATCTGTCAGTTTGTCGTACTGTGGTGGCTTGCATGTCACTATGATGCTTTGGAACTATGCCCCCAGTATTTTAAATACCAGCAGGGTCACTCTTGGTGGACAAGTTTCAGCAGAGCTTCCAGACTAAGACAGACTAAAAGAAAGGCCGAGCTATCTACTTCTGAAAAGAAGCCAATGAAATGAAAACCTTAAGGATCACAATAAAATAATGTCCAATATAGTGCTGGAAGATGAGTCCCCTAGGTGGGAAGGCATGCCGCAACAACGGACTCAAACATCGACAATCATGAAGATGGTGCTGGGCAGGGCAACGTTTCATTCTGTTACATATAAGATCACCATGAGTCGGAGACAACTCTATGGCAACTAACAACGACAAGTCACTAGCCACCTAGAGAGACCTAAGAGCCGAAACTACAGCAGAGGAAGAATGGGGGTGGCGGAGTGGGGAAGAGCAACTGAGGACCAGAAACGTGTGTTCACCAAGGGGCCAGTCAAGCTGGACTAAAAGGAGTTTGCAGCCTAAAACTGGAAAGAGAGCCCAGCCCCATGTTCCTAAAACTCATCCTGTTCCATTACGATCACCTGCCAAAGAGAGAAAGGATATCATCTGCTAAGTTCAAAGAGGCTGTGAGCAAATGGTTTAGGTTGAGTGCAGATGTCCTCTTAGAAGCTCAGAAGATGAAATTGCTGCGAGGGCTGCTCTAGGCAATAAATTATCTGGTGTCTACAGAAGGTAAGAGGCAAGACTTTGAGCTCTTAGGGAAGTAAGAATGAAGATGATGAAAACAAAAGTTTTCCTGCTTGCCTACTGCTCGCACACACTGTCACACACATTAGCCCTTGGACCAGATCTGCTGCTGCTCCCCAGGACGGGTTAAAGTCTGGGTCTAAAGACGATGCCAAGAATCAGCTGACAGGTTTGCTCTGAGCCCTCAGGGAAGAAATGTGTGGGAGGAAGGAACAGTCCAGGGGGAAGTGAGGAATGTATTCTGATAAAGGGAAACGAAAGAGCTCTTTTCACAAATGGATTCGGGAGTACCGTGAGGAGTCAGGGAGCCCTGGTGGCGCACTGGTTAAGCTCAGCTGTTAACCAAAAGGTCAGCAGTTCAAATTCACCAGCCACTCCTTGGAAACCCTATGGGGCAGTCCTACTCTGTGCTACAGGATCACTATGAGTTGGAATCAACTTGACGGCAATGGGTTTGGTTTTTTTTTTTTTTTTTTTTTAATGAGTGAGCGTTCAAGGAGGCCAATTTCAGTCCAATAGAAAGCAATGGTGTCAAGAGGCTGCAGGGATGCTACTTACAGTTAAGCAGGGTATTCACTGCACAAGGAAAACTGGGAAGTAAAATCCCGTGTGTATTCCCAGTGGGGAGGTGAATCTGGCTGGAGGAAGAGGCATCTTTTTTGGTGTTGCACAATGGCAAGAAATGAGCTGGTGGAGGGCCAAGAGAGGCATTTCCATCTAAGGCTGAGTTAACATTAGAGAGCACAGAGCAAAGGCAATGATGACCCCATCCTATTGTGTGCCAGGCAGGGCATCCCTGAAAGTGAGGAGGGTACAAGTTTAACTGGGACAGAGATGGTAACACGGGATGGGAGAGAGAGCCCAGGGATTCCATCAGACAGGCCAGATCAGCCTCTTATTACCTGTGTGATTGTGGCAAGTCATTCCATGTCTTGTATCTCCAGTGGTAAAATTGGGATAATAACCCTGATGGTGCAAAGGTTAAGTGCTCGGCTGCTAACCAAAAGGTTGGTGGTTCAAACCCACTTAGCAGCTCTGTGGGAGATAAACTTGGCAATTTGCCTCCATAAAGATTATAGCCAAGAAAATCCTAGGGGACAGTTCTACTCTGTCACTTGGGATCGCTATGAGTTGAAAATTGACCCGACAACACCTAACAACAACGATAATGCCTAACTTATCCAGTGGTTGTGCAAATTAAAGGAAATAATGCAGGTTAAGGGCCTAGCACAGGGCTAGGCCTTCAGTGGACACTCCTAAATGGTGGTGACCACGACAGCTGCACAACCCCAAAGGTGAGAGACACACAGCCTCCAATCTGGACAGACACGGTTCACTGAAGAAGCACACAGCCAAACATGGGCCTGAGCAGTACAGCGAAGGCTTTGCATGAAAACACAGTAAATGCACTCATTTCTCCAGCACAGCTGAGAAGAGGCCCCCAGGAGTCAAACCTATTGCTAGCATGGGTTGTAATCTGAACCTGAGCAGCCCTCCAGGCCTATAGGGGCTTAGGGAAAACCAAATGAGATTACCTGTGAGGTACAATACCTGGCCAGAGCAGGTGCTAAGCAAATAAGAGCTCATAACCCTGCTCCCTTGGGGACTCAAACAGTGCCGTCTGCCTCAGAGGCTGACCTCCAGGAGGTTGAAGGAAGCTGAAGAACTCTTTCTTTAAATTCTGCTGAATTCAAAATACAGCATGAATACTGATTATAATGCCAACTAGCATTACTTGAGTATCTTTTATTTAAAAGGCCCCGTGGACGAGGAAAGGTATTTCTCCCATATTCTGGATGTCACCTCTCCCACTATGAACTTTTATGCCATGTTATATGTGCCCACTTACCACATATCACTTCATTTTTCATTTATGGTCATGTGTTACTTAACATCTCAATACGTTCTGTGAAGTAGAACGTTATGTGATTTGGACATTGTGCAAACACTGTATTATGGATGAAGGTCCTTTCAGGCATTTGCTTCCAGTGAAAGGAGGGTTCATCCATATTAAACATTTGCTGGGGAAAATAACCTCCCTCTACGATTAGTTTATCTAAGGTTTCAACAAATTCTTCTGCTGCCTTCACATTGGCACTCGCAGAGTTAGCACTTCCTTTCACATTAAGCAGTGAATAACATTGTTTGAAGTGCTTGAACTACTGAGAGCTAGCACTAAACTCTGTATCTAGTCTCGTCTTGCTTTTTCTTTAAGCATCTCAAACATGCTTCGTGCCTTAGCAGTGATCGTCAACGTGCTGAGTGGGATTCGCTTCTGTGTTCGGTCCTCAATCATGTCATTAGGAATTTCTCCATATCTGATACAGGTCCCTCTTGCATTTTTGTTAACCTTGTAGCTTTCAGTGGAGCAGCTTGGAGAATTTTTTGTTTCTGAGGATCGTTGCGATTGTGAAGTGCGACGTGCCTAAATCTGCCACCTCTGGTTCTTGGGATATGAGCCAGCAGCCTGCTACCCAACCTGCATATTTTGGGGTTCGCCAGCTCCCACAGCCCCTGAGCCAGCAGCCTGCCATCTGACCTGCCGATCTGGGGCTCATCAGTCCCTGTAACCACATAAGTCAAGAGAAGCCTCCAGCCTGACGCCTGACCCACAGAGTTGGGACTTGCCGGCCTCCACAACTGTATGAGCCATTTCCTTGAAATAAATCTCTCTCTATATATATATTTGTAGCCCTTGTGGTGCAATGGTTAAGAGCTCTGCTGCTAATCAAAAGGTTGACTGAATCCACCAGCTGCTCCTTAGAAACCCTATAGGGCAGCTCTACTCTGTCCTATAGGGTTGGTATGAGCCGGAATCGACTGGACAGCAAGGGGTTTGTTTTGGTTTGGAGATACACACACACACACACACACACACACACACACACACACTTCACTGGTTTTGCTCCTCTAGAGAACTCAGCCTAAGACAGGTGGGAATTACTGTCTCTCTCAAATCCATAAAGAAAATGTTTTCAGCGCTAGCCACGATGAGCTGTGTTCCTATCACCAAGGAAGGGAAAAGGAAACCTTAGCTAACTGCTTATAGTCCCCAAGGGGACCAAATGTTTTTATATGAATAAGACTCATGAGGGAATAAAGAAAATATTATGTGCCTGGAAGTCAAACCCAGAAAGAGGAAAAGGAATGCCTGAAGGGCAAGGCCTGGAGCTGGGGTATCAGAGAATGCTGTCAGGGGTGCAAAGGGAAAATAACACAGTTGTTAAGAGCAAGGTCCTAGAGCCAGACCCTCTGCTATTCTTCAACCTACTAGCTCTGTGACCCAAGACTCACCACCTCATCTAAGCCCCTAGTTCTTCTCAGATAGAAAATTTATAATACAGATACTTTATGTACAAGTGTACCATGAGATGGGGCTCTAAGCCTTATACATTACCCACTGCCGTCCAGTTGATTTTAACTCATAGTGACCCTATAGCACAGAGCAGAACTGCCCCACAGGGTTTCCAAGGCTGTAATCTTTACAGAAGCAGACCGCCAGGTCTTTCTCCCCCAGAGCGGCTGGTGGCTTTGAATTGCCAACCTTTTGGTCCACAGCTGAGCACTTAACCACTGTACCACCAGGGCTCCTTAAGCCTTATACATAGTATACCCTTAATAAACAGGAGTTGTTATTGTTGTTGTTACTATTATTAGAGATGATCCCAAAGACCTATATGTCCAGGAAAGGGCCTATGGGCTGATAAGAAAGCGAGGCTCTAGAAAGCCCTCAGAGGGGCTGTTAGCACGTTTTCGAGAGAACCAACAAGGAAGCTGTTATGTACTGAATTGTGTCCCCTCAAAATGTGTGTGTCAACTTGGCTGGGCCATGATTCCCAGTATTGTGTGACTGTCCACCATTCTATCATCTGATGTGATTTTCCTATGTGTTGTAAATCCTACCTCTGTGATGTTAATGAGGTGGGATTAGCGGCATTTATGTTAACGAGGCAGGACTCAACCTACAAGATTAGGTTGTGTCTTGAGTCAATCTCTTTTGCGATATAAAAGAGAGAAGTGAGCAGAGAGACAGGGGGACCTCATACCACCAAGAAAGCAGCGCCAGGAGTGGAGTGTGTCATGTGAACCCAGGGTCCTTGAGCCTAAGAAGCTCCTAGACCAGGGAAGATTGATGACAAGGACCTTCTCCCAGAGCCGCAGAGAAAGCCCTCCCCTGGAGCTGGCACCCTGAATTTGGACTTATAGCCTCCTAGACTGTGAGAGAATGAATTTCTCTTTGTTAAAGCCATCCACTTATGGTCCTTCTGTTATAGCAGCACTAGATAACTAAGACAGAAGCCACATGTAATACACCTTCTCCTCACTTCTCTACTGTCGTTATCTAACATTTTACATTCATGATGATAGTAAAAATCTACTATCTAGCTATTTTGCACATTAACAATATACGTTTGGCAGTAACGAACACCAAGGTGCAAGGCGAGAGTAACGCTGGTTGTGATGGTTACGGGTCAGCTTGGCTGGGCCATGATTCTCAGTGGTCTGGCAGTTGTGTAATAATGTAGTTTGGCAGTTATGTAATGATGTGGTCATTCTCCATTTTGTGATCCGACGTGGTCATCCTCCATTTTCACATAATGCCAATTTTGCGTAACAACTTGGCCTCTGGAAACTACAATGTCCATAAGTGAGGAGAGGGTGTATAGCTCCACCACAGAAGTTGTCCCCTGAACTGTCTCATGCACAAGTAAATTATTTGTATCCAATCTGTAGGCTCAGGGTGCCAGTAGAAAGAGTAGGGGCTTTGGAGTCAGGCAACACTGTATTCATATCCTAGTTCTGTGCCTTACTGGTACCGGACCCTGGGACCTCCTTTATCTCAACTCAGTGTCCACAACTGTAAAATGGGGCTGTTTGCACATGTAAATAATGTGGCACGCAGTAGGTGCTATATAAATGGCTGTCATTACCACCTATGAATCAACAACGTGTGCAAGCTCTGGCAGGTAGGATGTGTGAAGGAAACGACAGTAACCCAGAAGCATAGCAGGAAAACTTCCTCGTATTCGATCCTTACATATGAAGGCATCTCATCCTAGGCTGCCACCAGGCACTCAAAATAGAAACCCTAGGGGATTCCAGATGCAAAGTTGAGATTCCCCTTCTAAGACACACACATCGTAGTCAGGCTTTTTCCATAATCCACTGTATCTTTCTTCCGGAACCCAGAGTTATGAATTGCTTGGAGGGGGTTCAATGCAGCTTTCTTACGGCGAATGTGATCTTTCTTCTGATAACTAATGAAATACTTCTGTCACTTAAGGAAATACCACAAGCAGGGACGGATTACCCAATAAGCAAGGTATGCACGGGCTTAATTGTGCTTAGTTACTAATCTGTAGTGCACAGTGTCACCTGGGTTTGTGGTGAAAACCAGGTGAAATTGTGCACTGCAGATTAGTAAGTAAGGCCAATTAAGCCCTTGCGTACCTTGCTTACTATGAACTGGTGCATACCGTGCTTACCAGTTAATCCGCCCATGGCCACAAGAAATGAACAAGGACTTTTTGGAGCCTTGTCTGAGATCAGAGTAACTCAAGCCTAAAATCTGGCTCCAGTGTTTCCTAACCTACAGGCAGAAATGTACATACCAGCCGGCCCAGCTCTGCTGCAAAGTTTACTACTGAAAAAAAGGATCAGATTTCCGATTTAGAAAACAAAGCATATTGAAACACCCTTTATCCGGTTAGCATCAACAGGTAACTTCCTGTCAAACAATATAGAGACTAAGTAGAATTCCTGCCTCAGAAGGTAAAGAAACCAAATTTTCCTTGGAGGAGGACATAAAACACCAAAAACGCGGAGTGTGTATTTCAAACAGACGTACCTGCTTTCTCTGCTAACTGCCCTGAATGGCCAGGGACGTTTTCCAAGGAGAAATGCACACAAGGCCAACGAGCTCCCTTTTCCCTAGCATGTGGTTTTGGCCCCCCTGAATGTAACAAGACTCCCTAGCTATCAACTGAGGGTCAGGAAATCGGCATGTGGCTTTGTGAAGTTTAATTAACAGCACGTTTCCTTATCCAGAATCATGAAGGGGTCCACTCAGCTCCAGGGGCCCCCAGGACAGAAATAACATAGTGCTCCAGAGTTATTAATGATGAAATGCAAACAGACTCCAAGAAAGTGGGCAGGAAAGGAGGAGCTGAAAAAACAAATGAGTCCTATCTACAGCCAGGGACAGTTCCCTGGGGAGGAGGGAATGGATGGGTAAAGTCTGTGATCTGGGCCTGATCCTGTCTGCCCTGTTTCAAAACTAATGAACCTTTGGAGTGAAAACGCATATACACACACGTGCATGCACACACTCATACACATGCACACCAGGGTTTCGAACCTATTCCTTCTGGTTCAAACCTCTGCTGATAATTTGAATTTCTAAGTTCCCTGCTGAGAATTTGCATTTCTAACAAGTTCCCAGGCAATGTCAATGCAGCTGGTTAAGGACCAATGCTGAGAACCATCAGTAGAGCAGTGGGCCTCAAAATTCATTATATGTAAGAATCACCTGGGGATCATGTTAAACTGTAGATTCTGATTCGGTATAAATGGGGTGGAAATGCAAATTCTCAGCAGGGGTTCAAACCGGAATGAACTGATTTGAAGCCCTGCTCACATACACATCCATACACATGCACACATTCATACACAGGCACCCACACACACTCATGCATGCACACACGCTGCACACACATGCAAACACTCATACGCATGCACACACTCCTGCACACACGCACTCATACACACGCACACACTTCTGCACACATACACACATACACACATACACACACATACACATGCACACACTTCTGCACACACACACAACTTCTGCACACACGCACTCACACACACTTCTGCACACATACACACATACGCCCACACAAACACACACAAACATACACACGCACACACTTCTGCACACACACACAAACATGAATACACGTGCACACACTTCAGCACACACTCATACACAAGCACACACACTTCTGCGCACACACACTCATCACATGCACACACTTCTGCACACATGGAAACACACATACACATGCACACACTTTAGCACACACACAAACATGCATACACGTGCACAGTTCTGCACACACACGCAAACACATACATGTGCACACACTTCTGCACACACACAGTTCTGCACACACACAGACACACATACATGTGCACACTTCTGTGCACACACATACATGTGCACACACTTCTGCACACACAAACACACATACAAACATACACATGCACACACTTCTGACAACACATACACACACACATTTCTGCACACACTCATACACATGCACACACTTCTGCAAACACACACACATCCACGCTCACACATATATACACATGCACACATTCCTGCACACACATTTGTGTACATGCACACATCCACACAAGGAAATTACAGAAAGGGGCACGGGGCTCTGGTCAGTAATAATCAAATAACCAAGCCATGTTGTTCTTGAAGAGTGTCTTACATTTTTCAAAGTACTTTTACAGCATTTACCTCATTTGACCCCATACCAGGCCAGTGCAGGAGACAGAGGACATGTAATTATCCATATTTTACAGATGAGATTAAGTGATTCCCGTAGGTCACCCAGCTAGCAAATAATGGAGCTGAGACAGGAAGTGGGGTTTAATGACTCCCAGCCCAAGGCTTTCTCTAAGGTAAGAAACGCAAACGCTTCTAATAGAGAAGGGCTGAAGCCCAGAGGGAGACCAAAAGAATAAATCAGATGTGTGAATGACGCTTTTAAGAAAACTCACATTATGAGGCAGAAGTCTGAACAGAGGGATTTGAAGGGTTGTGATGTCAATGCATCTACAGAAGAAAACCCATCGCATTCCAGAAGCGTGTTGAAGACATGTCTGAAAGCTGTGTGTCCCAGTCACTGTCTTCTCTTTCCATTACACTGGATGGCAGAAATGATGATGGGAACATTTAAAACAGCAATTGGGCACCAGTAATGCATCGACGTATAGCAAGGGACCTTAATGAATGGAATTGGACCCCTTTATTTTAGACATGTGGAAACCAAGGCCCAGGGAAATGACATGACTTGTCCGGCATCAAAGAATTAAAGGCAGAGCTGGGAACTGAACTCTGGATTTTGAATAAAGACCTATACCAAGCTGCCTCAGACATCCATTGTCTTTAACTTCATTATAGTCACTGTCCCTAATTAATACCACGTGTTGAAAGAACACTTTAAAGTCAGGTGGAGAAAGATGGTTTTTTCCCCTTCTCCTTTTTTTCTGGGAAGTAGCAGTGGTTAAGAGCTTGGCTGCTAACCAAAAGGTCAGCAGTTTGAATCCACCACCCGCTCGTTGGAAAATCGATGGGGCAGTTCTACTCTGTCCTATAGGCCTACAGGGTCGCTATGAGTCAGAATTGACTCGACGGCACAGAAAATAACAGTACTGCTGAATTTCCCATGGACACCAACCAGGCATGATGTGGGAAACAGTAGCAGGTAGTCCTGCTAGCACAGAAATTGTCCTATGACTTGGTATTCTTAAGTCCCCAAAAGTCCAAGTGCAATTATGGCAGGCTAAACAGTGGCCCCCTAAACATACTTGTGTCCTAATCTCCAGAACCAGTGAATATTACCGTACAAGGCAAAAGGGATTTTTGCAGATGTGATTAAATTAAAGATCTTGAGATGGAGAGATTATCCTGGATTATCTGAGTGGGCCCAATGTAATCCTAAGTGTCCTTATAAGAGAGAAGCAGGGGATCAGAGTTAGTCATAGGAGCTATGATGATGGAAGCAAGAGGGTGGAGTGATGCGAGGAAAGGGCCACAAGCCAAGGAACGCAGGCAGCCTCTAGAAGGTGAAAAATGCAAGAAACAGATTCTCCCATGAAACCTCCAGAAGGAAGCCTCCCAAAGCCTCCCTGCTGACACCTTGACTTTAGACTTCTAAATTACAGAACTATAAGAGTAAATTTGTGTTGTTTTTAGCCACTAGGAGTGTGTTAAGTATTATAACAGCAGTAAGAAACTAAGCACCCCAGTCAATTAACCCTGGCTTCTTAAGGTTTACAGAGATGGGGCTGACACAGTCAGACATTCTGAAAATCACAGGAACACCAAAGAGAGATTTAGACCCAGTATGCACTGGGTACATATCTTAGTTATCTAGTGTTGCTATAACATAAATACCACAAGTGGGTGGCTTTAACAAACAGAAATTTATTCTCTCGCAGTTTAGGAGGCTAGAAGTCCAAATTCAGGGTTCCAGCTCCAGGGGAAGGCTTTCTCTCTCAGCTCTGGAGGAAGGTCCTTGTTACCAATCTTCCCCTGGTCTAGAAGCTTCTTAGAGAAGGGCCCCCGGATCCAAATGAAGTGCTCCCCTCCTGATTCTTCATTCTTGGTGGCCTGAGGTCCCCATATCTCTATATTCACGTGTCTCTTTTATATTTCAAAAGAGATTCATTCAAAATATAACCTAATCTTATAGACTGAGTCCTGCCTCATTAACATAACTGCCTCTAATCCTGCCTCATTAACATCATAGAGGTAGGATTTACAACACATAGGAAAATCACGTCAGATGACAAAATGTAGACGATCACACAATACTGGGAATCGTGACCTTCCCAAGTTTACACACATTTCTGGGGGACACAATTCAATCCATAACAGTACATTTTAAAAAAAAATTGTCATTAGGTCAATTCCTATAGGATTGAGTAGAACTACCCCACAGGGCTTCCAAAGAGTGGCTGGTGGATTCAAACTGTTGACCTTTTGGTAAGCAGCCAAGCTCTTAACCACTGCGCCACCAGGGCTCCATCAAGCCAAAAACCAAACCCACTGGCCACTGAGTCGATTCCGACTCACAGCAACCCCATAGGACAGAGCAGAACTGCCCCATAGGGTTTCCAAGGAGTGGCTGGTGGATTCAAATTGCCGACCTTTTGGTTAGCAGCCAAGCTCTTAACCACTGCACCACCAGGTCACCCCAGGGCTCCATAGTCATGCTTAAAAACAGGAAAGAGTTGGTCATCCGTGTTTATAGGGATTGTCTTTCTCACAGAATTTCTAGTTCAATCCCCTTAGGGATGCTTAGAAGGTCCTCCCTGGAAAGGAGCCCACAGGCTTCTCCAGTCGCATCTGACACTCCCTCATATACAGTCTATGCTCCAGCCACATTAGACCATGTACGACTTCCAGAACATGACACGCTCACTCTTGCCTGCAGGCTTCTACCCCTGCTGTTTGGCGTTTCCCTCAGGCTTCCAGCAGACTTTGGAGTTCACCACAGAACCAGTTTCAGTGTCCCTAGATAAAATGCTAAGTTTTGGGGTAGATACTGGAGAAAGATTTCATTTTCTATCTCAGAGAGATAATAGTTTATCGAATTTAGCTTAAGTAATAAGTGATACTTTTAACTTTGAAAAAGGCTTTATAGAAGTACAAGTCTGAGAGGAATATGATGTAGCACAGTCTTGGGTTTAAATTCTGAATCTCTTGCTTTCCTTCTGTGTGAACTTGACCTGGATATTTACTCCCTGACTCTCGAGTCTGTCATCCATAAAATGGGAATAATTTAAGTCTGCCACATGGGTTGTGGTGTAGATGAGATAAAACACATCTAAAGCTCCCACCAATGCGCCTGACACATGGAAGACACCCAGCCATACTAGAAGCCACCTTTGTTATTGTTAGTTGCTGTCAAGTCAGCTCCGACTCATAGCAACTTTGTGTATAAGAAAAACGTTGCCCAGTCATCACCATCTTCATGATCATTGGTATGTTTGAGTCTATTGTTGTGGCTATTGCGTCAATTCATCTCACTGAGAGTTTCCCTCGTTTTTGCTGACCCTCTACTTTACCAACCATGATGTCTTGATCTAACCATAAGCCACTTTTACTGAGTATTTATCAGGTGCCCCACTCTGCTGAGCACTTTGTGTGGATTATCCAATTCACAGCAACCCAATGAGGTAGATGTATTATTATCCCCATGAGGAAAAGGTTAAGTAAAACCAGCAAGATACAGCTAGTGAGAGGTAGAGCTGGGTTGAGAAATCAGACTTGACAATTCCAGAAGCTGAATTCTTAACAATCAGGAGGTCAGAGCCTCTCAGAATGTGTTAGTTCCCATTCATCCTTGTTACCTGAAGGTCTGGTTAACAGATAAAAAACAAGCGAAGAATTGTATTTCAAAAAACCAACAATCAAGAGCTGACCACAAACTGCGCCTTGAGATATAGGTCTACATAGACTGGACAATAATAGCACCCTTGACCCAGACCACCACCCAACAGGAAACTCTCTCCATTTCTCCTGTAGGTTCCGTGAGGCCCACCTTCCTCAACCTCTTTCTGTTCCAAGCACCCGAGAGGTATGACACACTCCACCCATTGGTACAGTGGCTGTGACTTTCAAAGCTATGACTTGGAGGTCCTAGGCTCCTACAAGTGTTTGCCTAAGTTCCCAATTTGGCAAAGCCCCCCAGGGGAGGAGATGGGTGCTCTCTACCTTGAAAATCTCTGAATTAAAGCCACCAAGCCTCCCATTCTCCAGATTCCAGCTGGTTGTTGTTGTTGGGTGCCATTGAGTCTGTTCGGACTCATAGTGACCCTGTGTATAACAGAACGAAACACTGCCCGGTCCTGCGCCATCCTTACGATCCTTGTTATGCTTGAGCCCACTGTTGCAGCCACTGTGTCAATCCATTTCATTGAGGGTCTTCCTCTTTTTCACTGATCCTCTACTTTATCGAGCGTTACGTGTCCTTCTCCAGGGACTGATCCCTCCTGATAACGTGTCCAAAGTACATGAGACAAAGTCTACCCATCCTTGCTTCCAAGGTGCAGTCTGGCTGTATTTCTTCCAAGACAGACTTGTTTGTTCTTCTGGCAGTCGATGGTATATTCAATATTCTTTGCCAACACCGCAATTCAAAGGCATCAATTCTTCTTTGGTCTTCCTTATTTATTGTCCAGCTTTCGTATGCGTATGAGGTGATCAAAAATATCATGGCTTGGGTCAGGTGCACCTTAGTCCTCTAAGTGATATCTTTGCTTTTTAACACTTTAAAGAGGTCTTTTGTGGCAGATTTGCCCAGTGCAATACATCGTTTGATTTCCTGACTGCTGCTTCCATGGGTGTTAATTGTGGATCCAAGTAAAATGAAATCCTTGACAATGTCAATGTTTTCTCCATTTATCATGATGTTGCTTATTAGTCCAGTTGTGAGGATTTTTGTTTTCTTTATATTGAGCTATAAGCCATACTGAAAGCCGTAGTCTTAGATCTTCATCAGTAAGTGCTTCAAGTTCTCTTCACTTTCAGCAAGCAAGGTTGTGTCATCTGCATACTGCAAGTTGTTAATGAGTCTTTCACCAATCCTGATGTCACATTGTTCTTCATATAGTCCAGCTTCTCGGATTATTTGCTCAGCATACAGATTGAATAAGTATGGTGAAAGGATGCAGCTCTGATGCATATCCTTCTTGATTTTAAACCATACAGTTCAGCTGGTTAGTGTCTGTAATAACCAGGAAAACAAAGGCTAACATAGGCAGCAAGTGGAAGGAAGAACTCTGGAAAAGAACGCCTTTAACAATGGGCTCTTTGGCAGCCAGAGAAGTGAAGTTACCTGGAGTTCCAAGTGAAGTAGGAGGGTGCTGCTCTCATATCCTGCCTTGGCAGAAGCTGAATTAAACTGGCTAGTGGACTCTTACAACAGGCTTCTTTAAGGTTGGAGCCCTGGTGGCACAGTGGTTAACTGCTCAGCTACTAACCAAAAGGTTGGCCGTTCGAACCCACCAGCACCTTCACTCCTTAAAGATTTACATCCTTGGAAACCCTATGGGGCAGTTCTACGCTGTTCTACAGGATCATTGTGAGTTGGAATTGACTCGACATCAATGGGTTTTGGTTTTTTGGTCTGTAAGGTTATGTATTTGGGCTCTGGGCAACAGGAGACTCTCTCTGGATGCCATTTTTGCTAGCCGTTTTGGAAATGCGAAGAAATCGTTTTTGTTTTCAGTGTTGCAAAAGGGGAGCCCCCTCCAGTCTGTTGTTGTTGTTAGCTGCCCTTGAGTCTGCCCCTGACTCATGGTGACCCCATATACAAAGGAGCAAACTGACCATTGTGATCAGCACGGTTTTCATTGGTTAATTTGTTGGAAGTATATTGCCAGGCCTTTCTTCCTAGTCTGTCTTAGTCTGGAAGCTCCACTGAAACCCGTTGAGTATCAGAGCAACACGCAAGCCTCCAGTGACAGACAGGTAGTGGCTGCCCATAAGGTGCATGGGTCAGGAGTTGAACCACGGTCTCTTGCCTGGAAGGCAAGAATTCTGCCACTGAACTACCACTGCCCTCCCCTTCGGTCTACAGATATCCATTCCCCAGAAACTGAGGGGGAACTTTCTCCTACTGAGGAATGTCTTCAGTTTCACAGGTGCGAGTTACTGCATTGCTGCATGTTCTGCACCCTCCTCTCCCATCCGCTGGCCTCTGGGAAGGCTCCAGACTGAAGGAGTTCAGCCTGCAGGTTTGGCCAACAGACTTCATAACAGCACTCCGGATGCTCCCTCATTCCATGCTCAACGTTGTGTCCCCGTGATGGCTAACGGGGGAGTGTACCCTTTGTGGAGGGCCTTTCTGAGCAGGCCACACCAACAACGGGCAGACAGCAGGAAGCCCAGGCCCTGGGATGTGGACCATACCCAGGCTCCAGGACCAAATCTCAGTACTGGCTCCTTGTCTTCCTGTGTGGCCCCAGTTTTCCACCTGATCCCTCCTGCCCCATATGACTTCTAAATTACAGCTACAATTTCTTGAGCACCTACTATGGACCAAAACCAAAACCAAACTCCCTGCTGTCCAGTCGATTCCAACTCATAGTGACCCTATAGGACAGAGTAGAACTGCCCCATAGGGTTTCCCAGGGGTGCCTGGTGGATTCGAACTGCCAGTCTTTTGGTTAGGAGCCATAGCTCTTAACCACTACACCACCATGGTTTCCACTATGGGCCAGGAAATACCAAAACCCCAAAAACCAAACCCGGTGCCTTTGAGTCCTTTTGGCTAGCAGCCGAGCTGTTAACCACTGTGCCACCAGGGCTCCATGGGCCAGGCAATATGAATGTATTCTTTCATTTAATTAATATGTGATAGGTATTGTTATTACTCTCATTTAAAAGATGAAGCCTCTGAGGCTCAGAGAACTTACATAACTTTCTTAAGCTCACAGAGCTAGTAACAGAACCAGAATTCAAGCCTACACAGGTCTGATTTCAGAGCCCAGGCAGAATCTCCCAGGTTGGTCCCGCCCTCTTGTCCCCTGGTCCCCTCTCATCCTCCTGACGTTTCCCTTGGCCACGAGTAGCAAACTGATGGCCTTTGTAGGCTGAATGTGGCCAGAAGTCATGTTTTGCTTGGCTTGAATTCTGGTGAAAATTTGAGAAATTAGTTGCCAATATTTTCAAATTGGGAGATTTCACATTAAAAATCCATATTTTCACTTTCTCTTGGAGAGTGGAAAAGTTTGGCAAAGCTGGGCCCCCATTTCCCCATGGCAACAACTGGCTGAGGCTGAGTAACAGCTGCCCCTTCGCCAGGGAGTCTCTCCACAGTTTACCACAGTCTCCAACCACCCTCTCCACACACTGAAGCTGTCTGCCCAGGCCTGGTGGGCAACGAGTCAACGGCCCCAGCCTGGCCTCCCACCCTTACTGAGACCACTCCGGGCCTCCTTTCCTTGATTCTCAGATACCATCAGGCAGCTCACCTGACCATACTCAGCCAGTGACCATTTGGGCGCGTAGCCTCAGCAATGTGGCATATAGGCCAAACCTTTCATTAGTATTAAGTCAAGTTGTCTGATAAGGCAAAGTCCCAGGGGAGGAGAAACAACAGCACAACAAAGGGAAGAAACTCAACAGAGAAAGATTCATCCACACAGACAGCCCCTCAGGCACCTCAGACTTAACCTGTTCAAACTGAATGCATTGCCCCCCCGGCTCTGCCTCCTATAATCCCTACCCACCAACTTTCTGGGGCTATTGGGACCTGAATGTGAAGCAGCACACTTGTTTACAATTCACATGCTGCACATAATAAACACCACACACGTGTCTGTGTGTGTCTCTTCTCTTAAGAAAATTATATTTTCAGATAATTATATTTTTAATAAACCAGGACCAATACTTAAATAGAAATCTATTCCAAACCCAAGGAACTGCTAACCAAAATTTGGCCGTTTGAACCTACCCAGCGGCTCCATGGGAGAAAAGACATGGCGATCTGCTTCCTTAAAGATTACAGCCAAGAAAACCCTATGGGGCAGTTCTGCTGTCACACAGGGTTGCTATGAGTCGAAAATCGATTTGACGGCACCTAACAACAACAAGAAGAATTCCAAACTTTGGTTTGAAAAATGTCATTCCCATATGCATGGTAGGTGCTAGACACAGAGCTGGAGAGTCACATGCCAACCTGTCGAGTGACTTTAAGCAAGCCACTTGGCCTCTCAGAGCTTCGGTTTCATCATCTTTAAAGAAAAGGAAGGCCAATCCCCCCTCAAAGCATCTTGGACCTGGAATCGCAGAGAAGCAAATGATTGGCATCTATTGTGCCAGGCAATTGATATCTGTTTTTCTGTTTAATCCTCAAACTGATCCTATGAGGAAGAAATTATTATCCACATATTACAGATGAGGAAACAGGCTCAGCCAGGTCCCACATCTAGGAAGGAACAGAGCAAGAACATGGCGTCAGGGCTCCCTGGTCCAGAGTGCCTGTGCTCACTGTTATGTGGTCTTATGCATGGTTTGATTGGGCTGTTTTACACAGCTGTATTTTTTTTCTTCAAATAACTGAAGAATGAGTTGGAATTTAGATATTTCCAATCATCTTGGTAAGCAAACCTCTGTAATAAGAGCCTGAGGCTATCCACTTTGAGTGATTAAGACTTTTCAACATAATCAGTAACCAGTTGCCATCCAGTTGATTCTGACTCATGGCGACCCCATGTTTTACAGAGTAGAATTGCTCCATAGAGTTTTCATGGCTATAATCTTTACAGAAACAGATCACCAGACCTTCTTCCCACAGACCCACTGGGTGGGTTCAAACCACCAACCTTTCAGTTACTAGTCCACTAATTAACTGTTTGTGCGACCTGGGGACTCCTTTTCAACATAAGGCATCCTATTTATTTACTCTTCCACCAAGCTTCTGTCACCTCCCTGACACAGAGCCTCATGGTCATGCCTCCTCCCCCCCATGTCACTCAGCTAAACACAGCAGGGACAAGGACATCAAATGACAAGGAGGGAGGACAGGGAATGGCACTGATGAGCAATGGGGTAGATGTAAGAAAGCTCCTGGAGCTGGCCAGGGAAAAACAGTTCCTGGAAAGAGACTGGGAAGAAGTCAAGAAAGAAAAGACGGGAGAGATGTGAGTGGGAGGAGTCAAATTGGGGGTACGAAGGGATGTCTGAAAAGGATTTTTAGGATGTTTCACTCTGCAATGTGTTGTAAAAACTCCACTTAGGACCCCTGGGAGAGCTCCAATAAAGACTGACATTATCTTAAAGGCTTTTAGAATGGGGTTTGTATTGTTTGTGTGTGTGTGTGTGTGTGTGTGTGTGTGTGTGTGTGTTTTAATGAGTTAGAGGCTTGATACAGAAGCAAGTGGGTGCAAGAAGTTTCCAGATATATTCCAGCTAAGTAGATTCTATTTATTCATCAAGGGCAGGTTCTGTGCAGTCCTCCCTGACTGCTCCATCCACCAAGGATTTCCCCTCTTTCTGAACACTGGTCACATCTACCTTTTCTAGGCACACACTGTGTTTTGTGACCAGGTCTTCTAATTTTTGAACCCCCTTGGTACCTACTAAGGAGCCCTGATGGCACCGTAGTTAAGTGTTCGGCTGCTAACTGAAAGGTGTGGCAGTCTGCTTCCATAAAGATTGCAGCCTTGGAAACCCTCTGGGGCAGTTCTACTCTGTCCTATAGGGTCACTATGAGTTGGAATCAAATCGACACCAATGGGTTTGGTTTGGTTTGGTTTGGGTGGTACCTAATACTAGAAGCAAAGATTTCTCCTGTTAGAGGAGTGAATATGGCAAGGAAGAGACGCAGTTAATTTCCAAAGATAAGCAGCACATCTTCCGTTTTCAGCCTTGGCTACCAAATCCCATCTACTTTCCGTGGTTCAACCTCCAAGCAGCTCTTCTGAACATACCCAGTGAAAGTGAGCAACCTCATCTGTAAATTTCAAAATACCCACTTCAGTGAAAAGAACGTTTGTGCTGGGCTCCGACTGACGTACGTTTGAATTCTGTTGCTTCTGAATTGGGTGATCGTGAGCAAGTCATTTCTCCCCATGTCCCCACCCTCAGTTTCCTCATCTGTAAAATGTGAATAACAGTATCTGCCTTATAGAGCTACATGAGCTCCAGATGCGATAATGCATTTGACAAAGCGCCTGCAGAGAGCACATGCTCCAAAATGATAGCCATCATCATTACTGGTACCATTTCTTACTCGATCGATCACTTAACAAACATAATGTTATGTTGTTTTGTGGTGTTGAGTCGATTCTGACTCAATACATGTCTTTTCCAACCCTCTAGAGCAGTGGTTCTCAAACTCTGGAGTATATCAGAATCACCTAAAATGAAACTACTACGTCACACCACAGACCTACAAATCAGAATCTCTATCAGGTTAGGGAGATGGTGGGCCCCGGCAGCTCTGTCTTTAACAAGTCTCCCCCATGCGCCTGCAAGTGGTTCTGCTATGTGCTCGCCAAAGCTTGATAATTCCACTAGACAATATGATTCCCAAACTCTTTTCCATGGAAACTTGAGGTTCCAAAGAGGCACTTCTAGACCAGTGGTTCTTAGCCTGAGCTGGATGGGAATCATACCAACGTCTGAAGATGACCCCCAGAGATTCCGTCGGACAGTTGATCTCGTTATTCATGGATTCTATATTTGCAAATTAGCCGACTCACTAAAATGTATTTGTAACCCTAAGATCAATACTTGTGGCACTTTTGCAGTCATTCATGGGCATGTGCAGAGCAGCAAAAAAGTTGAGCTGCCCCCCCACCCGACATATATTAACTAATTTAGTGTTCTTGAGGACTTTAATTGGTCTGGGATAGGGCATGGGTGTCAAGATTTTGAAAAGATGGCCAGAGGATTTGATGGGTCAGCCAAGGTTGAAAACCACTGCTGCATTTGGACATATTACCAGCAATGCATCTGATGCTTCAGCAAGAGCAGCCTTTTGTCTGTGTTACAAACTCAGACTCCATCTAAGAATGATTTTACAAAAGGATTCTTCTGCTTAAAAAAAAAAAAACAAAAAGCAGTAGGCCTGAAAACAGCTGCTCTAGCCTGTTAAGAGCCTTGAGGCCCCACATCCTGGTCTTCATTCACTTTTGTGTCTTTCCCGGGGCCTTGCAACATAGTAGATGCTTAATAAATATTTGCTGGAAGGCTGAATAGTTTGTTTTAGTTGTTATCTGGTTCCAATTAAGTTTTCAGTTCCCTAGCATCTCAATGTTAACAGTTCCTCAAACATCTAAGGGCTAACAGCCTCTGCCCCAAACTTCAAACCTGAAACAGAGTGGAGCAGACAGCCACCCAGACAGCGCTCTCACATACCTCTCCATGGGGTCACGTACCCTACGCACGTTCCTAACGACTGATAAATATAAGCAAGTATTATCTTCATCAGCCGGGAAGAGCATGACATTTGTCGGCAGAACAGGCCACCCAGGCTAATATTTGGATTGTCTCCTCTGAAACTGTCAGATTACAACAGCATGATAAAAACTGGTAGGAATTCACAGTAAACAGTAACTGGCCCCTTGTCAATAAGTTAGAAGAAAAAAATCCCTGCTGCCAAAACACACGGGGCTAAAATGCCTGCAGCACAGGCCTGCGGCCAACAAGGAGAGAACCTGTTCCCTGGGAGGCTCTGCTTGGTTCTCAACCACAGGCGCTTTGCAGAAGCCCGCTTACCACTCGGCCCCACCTGGTCCCTGCCCTCCACCCCCATAGCTGGTGGCTGGCAGGAGGCTGAAGGCTGCAGGGACCTGTGGGTAAGGAGCACCACCTTCACATCCTAGCTTTTTTGCTGGATCTGGGTGGTTATTTAAGCTCTTAGAGTCTCAGATTCCTCAGGTGTACTATCTACCTTATCAGGTCCTGACGAGCCATGACTGCCGGGGTTCGAATTCTGACTCCTCACTTATTAGCTGTGTAACCTTGGGCAAGTTACTCTACTTCTCTGGGCCTCCGTGTTTTCACCTCTAAAATGGGGATATCTATCTCATAGGGTTGTCAATGTAAAGTGGTAACAGCAGTGCCTATTACAAAGCATCCATTCAGTAAACTTTTTGTTGTTGCTGGGTGCCATCCAGTCGATTCCAGCTGCCTCACAGAGTTTTCTAGGCTGCAGTCTTTACAGAAGCAGACCACCAGGTCTTTCTCCCACGGAGCTGCGGAGTGGGTTTGAACCGCCAATGTTTTGGTCCGCAGCCAAGTGCTTAAGGGTTGCGTCACTAGGGCTCCATCAGTAAACCGCAGCTTGGCTGCTAACCAAAATGTTGGAGGTTCAAATCCATACAGAGGCACATCAAAAGAAAGGCCTGGCAATCTACTTCTGAAAAATCAGCCATGATTCAGAATCGACTTCACGGTAACTGTTTTGTTTTTGTTTTTTTAATTATAAATCTGTACTCCCCGATTTAGCATATTTACCTGTGTCTGGCCATGTGAGACTTTTTAGGTCTATACAACTCTTTTGATGGCACGCTGCCATTTTTTGACTTTATATTTTATTAAGACCTTTAAAAACAGGTAGGTCTCTAATTAGACTTACACTGAAAGCACTGTGTTCTCAAAATACTTCGGAGAAACTTGCTAGAAAAGTTCATAGAAACCTGAAACCTAAGCCTAGAGCGTCTAGAGCATCTATGGCTCTCGAGATTCAACAGTGACTTGTCCCAGGAAATGTTCACTGATGTCAGCTTTGATTAGAAGTGCTTCTTGTCTTGTGTCCTCTGCTCAGTCCACACAGCCTGAAGTCAGGGACCTCTTTTCCCTCCTGCACCAGGCGAGCACAGGAACCGGAGTGTCCTCACTCCTGGCTCCCTCCTTTCACAGGACCTCCCTGAAGATGCCTAAGGGCGTCCTCAAAATTAGCTTCCCTTTGAAGATTATCCAGAACCACAGAGTGGGCTGGGAGCGGCCTTAGCCCTTTAAATGGCTGCAAAATAAATCAAAAGATGAAAAGAGAGGTGTGGAGCCAAGAACTCCTCCCCACCCGGCAGAAGCAACGTATCAGCCACGCCGAGTCCGTGGTCCAGAGCAGCGCGCACAGCGCGTCCAGGACAGGGACAGTGGCGGGGCGGGCAGGGTCCCGAAGCTGGTGTACCTTCTTTCCACCATGGGTTCGCGGCCCTGGGCCTGCGGGTGCCGGCTGCCGCGCAGCACGGCGTGGCCTTGGCGGCGGGCGTTGAGGGCGCGGGACTCCTCGCGGCTCCGGTGCAGCGGCACGGACGTGCGCACGGCGGACACGACGTGGCCCGCGAAGGCGCGCGCGGGCGCACCGGGCCGCGGCAGGCTGCGCGCGCGGTATGAGCCAGGCAGGCAGGGCCGCGTCTGCTCCATCACTCCGCCGCTACAGCTGCGCGAGCAAGCCGACCAGGGACCCCAGGCGCCCCACACACCCGGGGCGCCGCCGCCGCCGTCCTCGGGGGCGCCCTCCACCGCCGCCATCCGCTGCGGGACCTGCGGAGACAGAGGCGGGTTAGGAGACCAGAACGCCCGCTCCTCGCTTTCCGTATAAGTTTGTTTTGTTCAGGGCCGACTTAAACCCAGTAGTCACAAGTAAGCACCGTGCCTGTTTTACAATCAGAAGAAAAAGATAACCCAGCCTGGATTATATTCGTCTTTATATCAAGGAATCGTAAAATAAAATTTTATATATATATATTCATGGAGGAAGGAGCCCAGGAAGGCAAAGGGGCTCATGAAAGTCTTAACGGGGTCCGGGCTTTGGGTGCCGTGGCCTTGGAGAGCTCAGCGTGGTGCCGTCACCACACACTGAGGTTTATCCCTCAGGAGCTCCCCCTTAACCTAGACTCGGGTCCTCGGGGCTGCAGTCAGAGGGACTGGGCTTCCTTACGCTGCAGAGGAGGCCAGAGGGCAGGCCACGCTGCCCCGTTTCTCCCTGCAGTAAAGGCAGCGAGGAGCAAAAGTTTAGAGCCCAAGCCTAGAGTTAGGTAGCCTAGGGTCACATCCCTGCTGCCACTCACCTCCTATCATGTGACCTAAGAAGCTACTGAACCCTTCTGAGCTTCACTGTCTTCTAAAGAGTGACAGTGCCTTCCTCATAAGCCAGTTGTCCTGAGTCAATTCCAACTCATGATGACCGCACATGTGTCAGAGAAGAACTGTCCTCTATTGGATTTTCAGTGGCTGATTTTTCAGAAGTAGATCACCAGGCCTTTCTTCCAAGGTGCATCTGGGTGGACTCAAACCTTTAACCTTTCAGTTAACAGCCAAATGTATTAACTGTTTGCACCAACCAGGGACTCACTCCCATAGGGTTGTAACCAGATTTAAATTAGGTCATCCCTGTGAAAAGCAGAAAGCTTGGCACTAAATAAGTATTTGTTAATAACAAATCAAACAATGTATTGCATTGGGTAAATCTGCTGCAAAAGACCTCTCTGAAGCATTAAAAAGCAAAGATGTCACATTGAAGACTGTGGTGCGCCTGACCCAATCCATGGTATTTTCAATTGCCTCATATGCATGAGAAAGCTGAACCATGAATATGGAAGACTGAAGAATTGATGCCTTTGAATTATGGTGTTGGTGAAGAATATTGAATATACCATGGACTGCCAGAAGAAGCAACAAATCTGTCTTGGAAGAAGTACAGCCAGAATGCTCCTTAGAAGCGAGGACGGAGAGACTTCATCTCAAGTACTTTGGACATGTTATTAGGAGGGACCAGTCCCTAAGAAGGACATCATGCTTGGTAAAGTAGAGGGTCAGCGAAAAAGAGGAAGACCCTCAATGAGATCGACTGAGACAGTGGCTGCAACAATAGGCTCCAACACAGCAAGGATTGTGAGGATGGTGCAGGACCAGGCAGCGTCCTGTTCCGTTGTGCGTAGACAGAGTCGCTATGAGTCAGAACCGACTTGACGGCACCTAACAACAACAACTGATGATAATTTTCCTGCTTCCACGGTGAATCGAAAGAGGAGAAAATGGCAGAAAATTAAAAGTTCTATCCAGAAAGTGCTTCCACAGTCCCATTCATTTAGTTGATCATTTCACAAAGATCTACTAAAACCCCCAAAACCTTTTGCCATCAAGTCAGTTCTGACTCATAGTGACCCTATACGACAGAGTAGAACTGCCCCATAGCGTTTCCACGACGTAATCTTTATGGAAGCAGGCTGCCACATCTTTCTCCCTTGGAGCGACTAGTGGGTTCGAACCCCCCACCTTCCAGTTGGAGCCCTAGTGGCACAGTGGTTAAGAGCTGTGGCTGCTAACCAAAAGGCCGGCCGTTTGAATCCACCATCCACTCCTTGGAAACCCTGTGGGGCAGTTCTACTCTGTCCTCTAGGGTCCCTACAGTAGGAACTGACTCCACAGCAACAGTTTTTTTTTAACCTTTCCATTAGCTGCCGAGCACTTAACCATTGCGCCTCCAGGGCTCCTTAAGACATACTAAGTGCCCCCAATTTGCCAGACACGGTGCCAAGAGCAGGGACATCACTGTTCCTGAATTACGCAGAAATGCTCTGAGCACCTGCTGTATGCCAACACTAAACTAGGGCCTGAAGGCGAGGAGGAAGGCAGCCCCAGGCCAGCTGTCCTCCCAGGGATGAGCTGCCACAAGTGTCCTGGACCCAGCAGCAAAAGCTCTTGACACAGGCTGTGCAAGGTTGGAGAAGGCCCCTCAGAGAGGCTGCCTGGGCCAGGTGGGGCAGGGATGGGTGGAGGAGGCCGCAGAGAAGGTACCAGGAGTCCTGATAATAGCTGTAATTACTCAGGCACCCACTCGGTGCCAGATAACGTGTGTACTCTCTGAATCCTCACAACAGCCCTGGCTCCAGCCTTACAGAAGGGAAACCAGAGTTCAGAGACGAGTGACCTGTCCCCGTTCACGTCACTACAGCAGGATTTGAACTCAAGTCTATCCAGCTCCCAATACCCCTACTTTCCAGTACTTCTGCTCTCTACCCAGCAGAGAGCTGCTCCTACCCCTCTGGACCCTTCTAGAATGTACTTCCTACCTGCAGGATACTAGAATGACATACGACTTTCTTTAGAATGTGAGTTTTCCAGTGAACCTCTAATTTATATCTGGAGTACAAAAGAGACCCCAAATTACCCAGCCATCTTGGTTTTCAGAAGCACTCTTTGACCAAGAGCTCAAAGACCTTTCACAGCTGTGTTCTTCCTCTGTCCTTGCAGTACCCCTGAGCAGTGAGAGGGTCCAAGGGTTGTCTTCCCCTTTGTGTGGAACAAGCCCAAGAAGCCTGAACTCCTTTAGATTGCATGGAAGTGAGTGATGGGGCTAAGATTACCTCAGAGGGTGGCTGTGAGAGTTAGATGAGGAAACCTGGGGCAGACATGCCTGAGGTAAGTGCTCAGTGAATGTTAGCGTGTGGTCACTCAAAGTGAGGTCTCAGCTCTCAGGTAGCATTCTTGCCACCAGGTAATCAGTCACCCTAAAGTCATGTGGCTTGTTTAATTGAGGCCACCTTCCTTGGACTCTACCCCAGAGCACAAAGTAGTTCCTGGGTAACATTAATAGCTTAAGTTGGGTTCCTGAAGGTTCAGGGAATAACTCAAAGGCAGGATGGCTGGTGACCTGACAACCACCAGGGAACAAACAAGTGTCTACCCAGAGGGTTAGAGGCACTGCTCAGCTGAAATCAGTGGCAGCACCGAGCTGGGTGCCAGGCAGTCTATGGAAGCCATGTCCACAGAGACAAAGGTGAGGTCAGAGGTGCCATGAGGTGGAATCAGCAGGAGAGGGGGTCAGAGCAAGAGCAAGACCGAAGCTTGTGAGGAGGACTCTGGGTAACTGTTGGCAACCTTGATGGGAGGGCTGCAGTTCCTGACCACAGCTGTGTGAGCTGCAGGGGCAGGGGCAGGGGCACGGGAGACCCTAACCAGCACTGATATTCTCAGTTCATCCTATGCAATCTGGACTCAGGAGAAAAGACTTATTCCCTGCTTATAGAACAAAACAAACACAATTCTCCTCTTTTACACTTCCTCATTATGAATACCAAACTGATGGTGGATCTACTGAGATGGTTGGGAAAAAACGTGCCTGAGCAGGCCATAGTCTTGATTTATAAAGTGATACCCAAAGTGCACGTAGTGGGTTGAAAGCCCTCCAAAGACATGTCCACATCCTAACCCCCAGAACCTTGTGTATGTGACTTTATTTAGAACAAAAGTGTCTTTGCACATGTAGTTAAAGACCTTGAGATGGGAGCTCCTGGGTTGTCTCAGTTGGCTCTAAATCCAGTGACAAATGTCCTTGTGAGAGATAGGAGAGGAGAAGACAGAGGAGAGGCCTTATGAAGACAGGGCCAGACACTGGAGTAATCAGCCACAAGCCAAGGAACGCCTGGGGCCACAAGAAGCTGAAGAGGCAAGAAAGGATTCCCTCCTAGATCCTTCAGAAGGAGTGTGGCCCTGACAACCTTAATTTCAGACCTCTGGCCTCCAGAAGCCAGGCTATGTTTAAGCCACTCAGTTTGTGGTAATTTGTTATGGTGGCCACAGGACACTAATACAGTGTGTTAGTACTTTGGGGGCAAGGAAGGAAAGTGGACTAGCACTTGCTAAGCACCTTCAGTGTGTCCAGCACTGTGGGAACGGCACACATGGACACATGGACCAGCTCTATGACACAGGCAGCATTAACCTCACAGTATATTTTACAGCCCCCCTACCCCCGCCTCCCCCACTGCATCAAGCCCAGGAGGTTGGTGTTATCTTGCTCAATTTACAGTAAAGAAATGGAGGTCCTGAGAGCCTGAGAGACTGTGTGGTTTGCCCATGGTCTCAGGCTAATAAGGGGTGCAGACAGGACTAAAATTTAGGTCTCCCGACTCCTAGTCTGGTGTTCTTCCCCCCCGGGGCATGTGGGCTCCCTGTCTATGTCGTTGGTGGAAAACAGAAGGATAAAATGAGTAGAAACAAATCCACTTTAATCGTTGTTCTAGTAGAAGGATACTTGAGATAAACGGATAAAGACAGAAATATGTTCCTAGCACGTTTGGGGATTTCAGTTA
This sequence comes from Trichechus manatus latirostris, assembly GCF_000243295.1. Taxonomy (NCBI): domain Eukaryota; kingdom Metazoa; phylum Chordata; class Mammalia; order Sirenia; family Trichechidae; genus Trichechus; species Trichechus manatus. The sequence goes on along the minus strand of NW_004443966.1, from coordinate 16,856,631 downwards.
TCTACCACCTCCTGATTTCGCATTAACATAACTAAGACACTGCCTATATAATGTTTGGATTAGACATGCGGCTATACTAAAAATCCACTTCCTAGAACTAACCCTACTCTAATTTAGTTTCCTATTGCCAAATTGGGCAGGGTCCCTGAGGGAAGAGAACATGAAACCACATTCCACCCTATTCTATTCAATAAGAATTTTCTAATTTATAGCTGAATTATGTTGAGTGACTTGAAATTCCATCCGAGTCCCCATGGTGGGAATCTAACCACATGCTCCAGAATTTTATTTTTACAGCACATAGCCAGAAACAAAGACAAAAAACAAAGAGAAACAAAAAGGAAGGAAGGAAGGGGGCGGGTGGGGAGAAAAAGAAAGGAAGAAAGAAGTCAGAGAAAAAAATGAAGGGAAGAGAGTTGGGGATGTGAACTACCTCACCGCATCAACCTCTTATCCTCCCTGCACTCCTAGCCAGCACTCCAAATAGCCCTCGCTTCTCCTTCTTTTCTGACAATCAAGGAGTTTTCTGCAATGCAAGACGGGAAGACGTTCAAGTGCCTGAGACACAATATTATTAAAACAGCCACCCGTAAAACCCATTGCCGGCTGTCGAGTCGATTCCAACTCGCAGCGACTCTATAGGACAGAGTAGAACGGCCTCCATAGGGTTTCCAAGGAGCAGCTGGTGGATTTGAACTGCCGACCTCTTGGTTATCAGCTGAGTGCTTAACCCCTGTGCCACCAGGGCTCCAAAATAGCCACAGGACCTCTGTATCCAGTTGCTAACAGCAAACCCGTTGCCGTGGAGTCAATTCCAACTCATAGTGACCCTACAGGACAGAGTAGAACTGCCCTATAGGGTTTCCAAGGCAGACTGCCCCATCTTTCTCCTGCGCGCCCCATCTTTCTCCAGTGAAGCAGCTGGTGGGTTCAAACCACCGACCTTTCAGTTAGCAAGCGTTGAACGACTGTGCCACCAGGGCTCCCAAAGAGTAAATCATGGTGAGAGACAAAAACAAATAATTGAAACTCAAAGCCTCAGGCTTATAACCTGCCAGGACGCTCCCTTTTCCCAACACACACAAAAACTGAAGCAGAAAGCCTGAGGTGCTTCTAAAATGCGTCTTCAACTGCTATGCTGATTTTCTTCGTTTATAAATAGTTCTAACAGACAATAAGAAAAAGACAACCCGTTAGAGATAGAGACAAAGGACATGAATGGAAAGATCACAGGAAAAGAAATATAACATACGAAAATTGTTTAACATCACGTAGAATCAAATAAATGCAAAATGAAACAATAACCGTTGCGGTATAATAGATTCCAACTCATAGTGACACTATAGGACAGAGTAGAACTGCCTCATAGGGTGGTGGTGCAGTGATTAAGAGCTCGGCTGCTAACCAAAAGGTCAGCAGTTTGAATCCACCAGCCGCTCCTTGGAAACCCTGTGGGGCAGTTCTTCTCTGCCCTATGGTGTCCCTATGAGTCAGAATCACCTGGATGGTAACGAGTTTGGTTTTTTTTTTCAATATTTAGGGAAGCAGACTGACACACAGAGGTGTAACTAAGATATGGCAGGTAGGGTGCGTGCCCTGGGCGCCGCTTGAGAAGGGGCACCAACGAGCAGTTTCTATGGCTAGCTGTGAGGGGTCATTCGGCAATTTAAACTAAGTGCCATAGGCGCTGTTTTCTGTAGATAGGCCCCTGCTGACACATTTTTCTCCCGCGGAGCAGCTGGTAGATTCAAACTGCCAACCTTTCGGCTAGCAGCTGAGTGCTAACCACTGCACCACCAGCAATCCTTAGAAAACAATAAAATCCTCCTTTTTGCCTATTAGATTGGCACAGATTCTAAAGTCTGATAGTACCAATATGGTAACAATGTTCACTGCTCATGAAAGTATAAACCGAGGCAACTTCTTTGGAGGGAACTTTGCAATACTTACCAAAATTTTAAACGTGCATATCTTTTTTTCTACAAGTTTTGTTTGTTTGTTTTTTATTTATTATTACACTTGAGATGAAGGTTTACAGAAACTAGCTTCTCGTTAAACAATTAGTACACATATTGTTTTGTGACCTTGGTTACCAACCCATGACATGTAAACACTCTCCCTGCTCGACCTTGGGTTCCCCATTACCAGCTTTCCTGTCCCTTCCTGCCTTCTCGTCCTTGCCCCTGGGCTGGTGGGTCCTTTCTGTCTCGTTTTGTTTTGTGAGCCTGTCTGATCTTTGGCTGGAGGTTAAACCTCCAGAGTGACTTCAGTACTGAGCTAAAAGGGTCAATGCATGTATCTTTTAACCCAGCAGTTCAACTTCTAGGAATTTGTCCTACATACATATTCAAAACTAGTGTATAAAGTTGTATTTATAGAAAGACTTTTATTGCAATACTGTTTGTAATAACAACCAAAAAACCTGGAAAAAATCTAAATGTCCATGAATAGCAACTTGGTTGAATAAAATCTAATACATCCGAACAATGGGATACAAATTACCTGTTAGAAAGAATAAGACAGATTTATATCTTTTAAAGTGCATAGCTCTCAAAACATATTAATAAGTGGGGGAAAAAGTATAACAGTATACACAGAATAAGCCTATTTCAAGAGATGTGGTGTGTGTGTGTGTGTGTGTGTGTGTGTGTGTGTGTGTGTGTGTATTTGCATATACAAAATGACAATGGGGTGCTGAAGTAGGGAAGCTTTTACTTTTCATTTTTATACCCATTTCTTCTATTTAGGTTCATTACCCATGTACATCTATTACTTTCATACCATAAAGAGGTTTAAAAAACTTTTAAAGATTGTAAGCACAAACACTGTTGGTTGGCTACCCAGTTTCCAGTCTCCTCTTCTTTCTTGCTGGCAGATCTCCAATTTTGTTCATGTATCACCCTCCCACACATAGTGGTGTGCCTCAGAAGAGGCTGACCTGAATCCCAGTAGACCTGGATGGAGCCTGAGAATTTGCCTTTTAAAAAGTTCCCAGGTGATGCTAATGCTGTTGGATCAAGGGCCATAGTCTGAGGACCACTCATCAGGCCACTTGATGGTAGTCACTTTCCCCTTGTCAATATTTAGTTTTTAAAAAGGCATACGATGCATTTCTGGCCAGTGAGACGTGAAGCGAAGCTTGCTGGAAGGCTCTGGGAAAGGTTTCCTAAAAGAGACTCAAGGAAAGGCGGCCCCTTTTCTTTCTTTGGACAATATTGCACCTATATTTGATGCCTGGAACTCCTGCATCTGTTTGTCTTCTGACTATGAGGGAAGCCAGCCTGAGGACAAAGCCAACACAAAGCACAGTGCAAAGATGAGAATTAGAGAGAAGCATAGCTAGATCGAGGACTGTACTATGCCTAGAGCTGAGCTACCTAAGACCTTCTTTCTGAGCCAGTTGATCTAAGGTTGTCTGTTAGCTGCAGCTGAGCGCATCCTAACTAATTACAGGTGTGAAAACTAAAACACAAATATACCAGCCAACAATCCTGCTCCGCCCACATAGATACACACATACACAATGCATTTTAAAACTCAGACTAAACTGTTAATCAAAAGATACAATAAAGAAAGTGAAAAGGCAAGCCACTAACTAGGGGGAAATATCTGCAACCCATACAACTGATGAAAGCACTGATATCAAGAACTTCTACAAATCAATAAAGAAAAAAAAGGGAAAATGGAGAAATGACATTAACCAGGCATTTCATCAAAAAGGAAAGAGGAATAGCACATAAACTTATGAAAGATGCTCAGTTTCCTCAGCAATTAGGGACATGCAGAAGAGATTCAATGGTACACAACGAAATACCCACTGTATTGGCCTGAAATTTAAGAGTCAGATGATACCAAATGTTGGTGAGAATGGTGAACAAAGGGAACTCACATACACAGTTGGTGAGTATGTATATTGGTACAACTACTTTGGAAAACAGTTTAGCATTACCTACTAACCTTTAGCCCTGGTGGCGCAGTGGTTAAGCACTGGGCTGCTAACCAAAAGGACAGCAGTTCAAATCCACCAGCCACTCCTTGGAAACCTTATGGGGCAGTTCTACTCTGTTCTATAGGGTCGCTATGAGTCAGAAGCAACTTGATGGCAATGGTTTTTTTTTTTTTTTTTCCACTAACTTTTAAGATGATCTACTCTTCCCTCAGATCACATCTACTAGCCTTGAGGCGGCACATAGCATATGGCTCACATTTCTACCTCTAGGTAAGTTCCCTGGAGAAACGCTTGAACATCCACGTATATGAGAGTGATCGTTTACAGCATGGTTCGAGACAGCAAAAACCAAAACAACACAACAACAATTGGAAACAAGTCAAACGTCCATTAGGAATAAAATGGATAAAGTGTGGTACATTAATTAATGGAATACTATACAGCAGTATAAATGAATGAACTTCAGATGTATACATCAACACGGATAAGTCTCCAACATAATAATGTTAACTAAAAAAGCACAGACAAATATATACTGCATAATTCCATAAAATCAAAAAATTCCCTTTGCCGTTGAGTCAATTCAGACTCATAGCGAGTCCATGTGTGATAGAGTAGAACTGAGCTGCAAAGGGCTTTCTTGGCTGTAATCTTTATGGAAGGAGCCCTGGTGGCACAGTGGTTAAGCACTCAGCTGCTAACTGAAAGTTTGGCAGTTCTAAACCACCAGCTGGGAGAAAGATGTGAAAGTGCTTTCATAAAGATTCCAGCCTTGGAAACCCTATGGGACAGTTCTACTCTGTCCTACAGGGTCGCTATGAGTCAGAATTCAACCCACTGGCAGTGGGTTTGGTTTTGGGGTTTTGGAATCTTTATGGAAGCAGTTCATTAGACCTTTCTTCCTGAAGCCACTGGGTGGGTTTGAACTGCCAACCTTTAGGTGAGCAGCTGATTACAAATTACTTGCACCGTCCAGGCTCCTAATATATGTGCGTGCGTGCGTGCAAAACTGTAAAGGATGGAAAAATTAACACAATTTTTAGAACTATTACTTCTCTGGAGAAGAGAGAGGGATGCACTCGGTGGGGGCACACAGGGGTCTTCTAAAGTAACATTCAAGCTGGATAGTAGATACTTGGATGTCTGTTTTATTATTATTCTATCCACTGTTGTTGTTGTTAGGTGCAGTTGAGTCAGTTCTGACTCACAGCGACCCTACAGGACAGAGTAGAACTGCCCTATAGGGTTTCCAAGGAGCAGCTGATGGATTTGAACTGCTGACCTTTTGGTTAGCAGCCGGACTCTTAACCAGTACACCATCAGGGTTCCATTCTATACACTGTATATATTACATACACTATTTTGTGTACATGTTATAGATCATATACAAAAATAAATAAATTAGATAAAAATAAAATAAAATGAAGGGACAGATTTTTATACATTAAAATAAAAAAAAAAAATTTAAAAACCAGATTGGAAAGAAAAGCACCAGACAAGTTAACAGCAATTATCTTTGCACAGTAAAACTTTTGTCCTTTACTTTCTACTTCTCTAATTTTTCCTAATTTCTATAGTAATTTCATTTTTATAACAGAAAATACAAACAACTCTTCCTGCTGCATCTCACAGTCCTGCCTGCCCACCCCCTTCCTTTCTTCCTTTCTTTGAACATTTTATTGTGGTTTGGGTAAAAGCTTACAGAGTAAATGAGTTTCCCATTCAACAGTTGATACACATTTTGTTTCGTGACATTAGTTACTATCCCCTCAATGTGACAGCACTCTATCCTCTTCCTCCCTGGGTTCCCCGTTTCTATGTGCCCAACTTTCCTGCCCCTTCCTGCCTTCTGAACTTTGTTTCTGGGCAATGCTCATCCCCTTTCTAAGGGCAAATGTCCCAACCACAGTTCTACTGCTTAGGTGGCCTTGCTGTGACCCATGATTCCACTTCAGTTGCCCTTCTGAGACATCGTAGATTAGACCAGTGGTAGGCACCTTCTTTCAAGTATTAGGCTGAAATATTTATAATGGCTAATACTGACCATTTCTGATCTACCAAAATGGCAGTTTCATATGATTCAACCTAATATGAGTGGCCTCTGATCCTGGTAACAAAAGAGCCCACTAGAAATATTTTCCCACCACACTGTGCAGCACTAATGAAAAAGCAGAATGCAGCGGGCCCTCATCACCTACCCACCATAACCTTTGCATAACTAGCTGGCTGCCCCTTGGGACTCAGGCCAGCGGCTTGGAGCAGCTGGCACATGAAGCCTTGTGGCAGATATTAACAAATGACACCAATAACAACCACCATTTATTTAGTACAGAATGCAGGCCAGACAAAAGGCTAATTGCTTTTGTTGTTGTTAGGTGCCGTCAACTCATAGCGACCCCATGTGACAGAGTAGAACTGCCCCATAGGATTTTCTTGGCTGTAATCTTTACGGAAGCAGATCACCAGGTGTTTCTCCCAAATTGCTGTGGGGTGGGTTCAAACCGCCAACCTTCAGTTAGCAGCCGAGCTCTTAACCATTGCGCTACCAGGGCTCCTAATTGCTTTATGTTTATTATTTAATTTAATCCTCAAACCAACCTTATGAAGAAGATAGTATCATCTTCCCTTCACAGAGAAAAAAGCTGAAATTTAAAGAGAATAAGTTGCAGAGTTAGTAGAACTCATAATAGTCCATGAGCATAGAAGGCATCTCCTTTGAAGATATCCAACAATATGTGGAGTGACCTTCGGGCTGATTAAAATGCTGCATTGTTTTCGTGTGAGAAGAATGTCACGAAAATTAAAGTGATTACTTTTAAATAACCTTGTATCCATAGATAGGTGGTTCTAAGGGAATTTAGGGTCCTATTATTAAAATAATATCATTAAAATGGGGCCCTGGTGGCGCAATGGTTAAGAGCTCAGCTGCTAACCAAAAGGTTGGCCATTCGAATCCACCAGCTGCTCCTTGGAAACCCTATGGGGCAGTTCTACTCTGTACTATAGGATTGCCACGAGTTGGAATCGACTCGATGGCAACGGGTTTGTTTGTTTGTTTTTTTAAATTATTATTAAAATTATCAGAAAAGGAAAACCAATCAAAACAAACAAAAGAGGTTTTATATCATGGAAAACAATATGCTGCTGAAGGGGAAGGAGTGATTGATGGAGTTCATACTGGGTGAAGGAGGTAAGATCAGCCACTGCAGAAGGGAAGAGACAAATTGGAGGATTATAGCTGAAGAGGTGATCAAAAATATCCTTTATCTGCCCAAGCTGCTTTAACACAAACCCTACATCTAATACTCGTGAGATTCATGTCAAGGACATTACTTCTGAGATGCAGTCATTGAGATCGAGAATGGCAGTGTGGTCTACTGGATGAAGCGTGGGCTTTGAAAATACATAGACAAAATAATGCAAACCTGGCAGCGTTATTGGGTAGATAAAATGAAATACCTAAGTAAAGCATCTGGCATGCTACCAGGCACCCATCAGGTGTATAATAGATTCCATTTCATCCCTTTATTGGTAGAACTTATGTCACCAGTTAAAGTTCTTATAACTTGTAAGAACCAGATTCAACTCTTGAATGCAGGTTGGTCAACTCCAGATTGGGGCTCCTTCCACTCTACCAGGGGTTGTTCAGGATGAGGGTGGCTCTAGGTATGAGATAACAGAATTATACCAGGAGCTCTTTCAAAGTACACATGCTACGCCATGCCCCACCCCCAGAGATTGATGTGCCCTGACTGGGGTGAAGCTAGGGGGTATGTATATTTTGGATAAAATCCTCTAAAACTTCTGATATCTCTTTCCTCATTTGAGCACCGCTGCTTGATATTATGATGCCTCTTAAATAAAAAGAGTGGTGCAAACGGTTAAGTACTCCACTACTAGCCAAATGGTTGGTGGTTCAAATCCACCCAGAGGCGCCTCAGAAGACAGTACTGGCAATCTGCTTCTGAAAGGTGACGGCCTTGAAAACCCTATGGAGCAGTTCTACTCTGCACACACCGGGTCGCCATAAGTCAGAATCAATTCAAGGGCAACTGACAAGAACACAGGGCATACTGCCACCCGTCTGTCAGTTTGTTGGACTGTGGCGACTTACACGTTGCTATGATGTTGAAGGCTATGCCACCAGTATTTCAAATACCAGCAGGGTCACCCACGGTGGACAGGTTTCAACAGAGATTCCAGACTAAGAGCGACTAGGAAGAAAGGCCTGCAGTCTACTTCCAAACATCAGCCTATGAAAGCCCTATGGTGCACAACAGAATATTGTTTGATACAGAGCTGGACGATGAGCCCCTTAAGTTGGAAGGCACTCAAAATACACAGTGGCTACAACAATAGACTCAAGCATGTCAACAATTGTGAAGACGGTGCAAGAGCAGGCAACATTTTGTTCTGTTGTACACAAGGTCGCCATGAGTCAGAGCCGACTTGACAGCAGCTAACAGCAACAACAACGTGGGGCATGAGCCAAGGAGCAAGGAAAAGGGAAGGCATTCGGAGATGTCAGAGAAGCAGAGGACTCACATCCCTACGTAACTCAAGTTGGTTGTGCAAAAGAGGAGCTTGTGACAGAACTAGGGGAAAACTGAAGGATTTTGTGTTTGGAGCCAGATGGATGCTGCCATGGACAACACTTTGAGGTCAGTTATATGGACTCGTTGCTTCATGTCTAAGTATACGGAGATGGGAAGGTGTGTGTAGGGCAGCCTGAGATTATTATTGCCCTTTCCCTGGGGCCTTTAGGAAATTATCCCCTCCACACCAGTTAAAGTATGGCAGCAATGTATTCAATGGCCCTGCCTGCTGCAGCCAAGATAAGCAGTGTAGGTCAATCGAATATTCCCTCCTTGGAATCTGAATCTCCAGTGAAGTGACCAAGAGACCACAAAGGGTTTTGGGACCTTTGTCCTGGCAGCGTCTCCCTTGACCCCATTGGTTTTGCTCTGAGACCACTCCTGTATTGTTGCTGTCTGGCACGCTCCCATCGCTTCTTGGACTGCTTCCAATAAATTCCCTTTTTGCTTATGTTAGTTTCTGTTGCTTGCAATAAAGAATCCTAAATGATATCTAAATGAATACAAATATTAATAATATACATATAAAGTGAGGTAACCAAGTTAACATGAAATGAGCCAAATATGCCTTTGGCACAGAACTTGGAGGAGAGAAAGCAGCTATTGGGATAACCAGAGGGTGGGAGAACTTGGCCGAAGCCTTGGGATTAAGAGAGTCAACAGCTCAAGGAGATGGGTGGAGAGAGTGTCGTATTTTTTCGCAAATAACACATACACGTAAATAACACACCCACACGTATAACATGTATAACACGCCTAGGAAAATAATGCATGAGGGGTTGCGCTTCGTAGGCAAGAACGTATAACATGCATGTTATTTGCATAAAAATACAGTAGTTAACCACAGCCAGCATAACCATGGAATCAAGGCGTCCATGAAACAGCTGGGGCTGAGTGAAAGCGGGGTTGCCAGAGGCAGAGAGCAGGTGACCTTAGAGAAGAGTAGAAATGACAAGCAGAGTGATTGTGACTGTGTTTCATTTCATAATAATCTTTTTTAGGGGGGATACATACATATGATCAAAATAAAAGGATGGTCAAATAAATCAGGGTTTAATGACTCAACGAAACATCATAATCATGAGCAATACATGGCAATATGGAAATAGTCTTGTAATATAATATTAAGTGAAAAATGCCAAGTACAAACTTGTAACTATACTATGATTACAATAATGTAAAAATCCTGTAGGCATATGAACAAAGCCTGGAAGGGGACATGGAAAAATGAAAACATACGATCTGTTACTGAAGCTGGACCCAGGATACATTTTCTTGTAATTTAAAAAATTTTCAGTCATGGTTACAATATTGATTGCTCAATAAATTAAAATAAACAGATTAAATGAAGAAAAATTCGGAACAGATTGTGGCAGTCATGGCAGTAGAGGACATGTAGTTGGTGGAAGTACTTGTCACAGAAAGTCCTGGGAATTTCTACTCGTCGCCGGTAAATCCATAACTAGGAACAGCTCTAAATGTTTTCGGCATATTTGGTTTCAATACTAATGTGAAATCATGTCAGATTTCACTGGTTTCTAATTTTCTTTCTACAAAATTAAACCTAGCATCTGGTCCTCATAGAAAACGGGTCACATGCAAAGTCTGAGATTCTAAAGTCTCATTCTAGGAGAGACTGGAAAAAGTAGGTTTGGTCTTAGCCACATAACCAAGTCAACACCCTAAAGCAAACATTACAAAAATACACCTTGGAGTTGGAGCCCAGAGAGCAAAGTTTTGGAAAGCTGAGAGCAAATGAAATCAGGGACATGTGGCTGGCAGCTCAGCTTGGATGTCTGTTACCTGGAACTCCGTGCAGTAGCATGGGGAGGTGGTTCATCTTGATAAAGATGTTCCAAAGCTCCAAACTCAAACCAGATCTAAATTAAGGACCACCACTATCGTTTTCTCTGAGACCTAAATGTGATGTTATATTTTAATCGCCTATCTTGACTCTAGCCCAACACACTCAGCAAAGGGCCCCACATCTTACCTCTCAGCACTAATTTCAACGCCAGCAGCTGCAAAGTGAATGCAAGAACCTCAAAAATATGGAAGACTGGAGCAAAACATACTCAACCTTGACCAAATGATCAGCGACCCCACGCAAAAGAGTAGAACTGCCCCACAGGGTTTTCTTGGCTGTAATCTTTATAGGAGCAGATCACCAGGTCTTTCTCCAGTAAAGCTGCTAAGTAAATTCGAACCACCAACCTTTCGTTTAGCAGCTGAACACTTAACCCTTGAGCCACCAGGGCTCCTTTGACCAAAAACTCAGAGTCCCCCAAATAGTAATTTATATATAAATGACTTCTACAAATGCATTTCAGGAACAGTTAAAAGGATGCATTTGCACAAAACCATAGCAAAGGAGGAGGAGAGAGTAGAGGCCAAGGGAGAAAAGGAGAAATGTGGAAAGAGAAAGATGAAGCATTACTAAAGAATGAGCCACAGAAAGGAAAAAACCATCAACACTTGGCCACTGAAAACCTAAGCAGGTGGAGTTCATTGGCTCTGTAAATTCCAGCTCTGTCCCTGCATTAAGGCTCTCTCTTACAACACCTTCCAGCTGGAGCATCTTTATAGTAAATAATCTCAGATACATAAAAGTCTACCATATTTATATTAATATATATATGTTGATTATATACCCTGAATCAGACATTGGAGACCAACAAGCCATTACATACCCTTGCCCTCCTTCTAGTCCCCTAGTCCTGTGCTGTGTTTCTTAAGATGTGATCCATGGAGTATGCAACACAATCAACCTCACATATACTTGAGAAAATGCAGTGGTTGGTTGGATCCTTGCCTTCCATGTAGGAAACCTGGGTTCGATTCCCAACCAACTCACCTCAAGCCCAGCCACCACCCATCTGTCAGTGGAAGCACGTGTGTTGCTAGGATGCTGAACAGGTTTCAGTGGAGCTTCCAGACTAAGACAAACTAGGAAGAAAGGCTTGGTGATCTACTTCTGAAAAAAATGAGCCCATTGAAACCCTATGAATCACAATGGTCTGATCCCGTTATGCATTGGGTCTCCACGAATCAGGGCCGACTGAACGGTAGCTAACAACAATTAATACCAAACCTAGTAAATAAGATCCTCTGGAGTGGAGCCCAAGAATATGCATTTTAAACAAGTTCCCCAAGGTGATCTGCATGCATCCTCTGGTTTGAGAATCACAGGCCACTGGATACCCCTACGTGAGAGTCAAAGTGGAAATCGCTGAATCGAACTTATCCTTCAGGCTTTGGACCTCTACCATAGGCTGCTACTTCCTTCACCCCAAAATACTTCAGCCACATTATTTTACTGCCCTCAAATCATTGCTTTCTGACCTACCCCTTTAGCTTCTGCCATTGACCACTCAAGTTGAGGCCAACTTGGAGTTTATCATATGTTTCTCATATGTGACAGAAAACATTCACAGAATGATACTTGCCTAACATGGTATCTAGGCTAAGCAGATGTCATTTGAAAAACACTTTTAATTAAAGAGGTATAACATGAGGAGGTATTATTTAGGCAGTACTGAGTTTTGCTCAGGGTGATGAAAAAAATTGGCAATAGACTGGTATGGCTGTACAGTGCAAGCAACATAAGTCACGTCACTGAATTGGTTGAAATGGAAAATGTTTTGTTATACATATTTCACCACAAAAAAAAAAAAGAAGAAGAAGAAGAGGTATAGTAGCAATCAGGAATTGTAGAAAGATGAAAGAGGGAAGGGAGGACTGGTGGAAAATCCTGGACTGGAGTCGGGAGCCTTGGGTTCTGGTCCCAAGTCTGCTGTTACTCACATCATGATTTGGGCAAGTCAGTCCATGGCTCTGGACCTCCATTTCCATATCAGTAAAATGAGCCTGTTGGACACGATGAGCACCACCATCCCTTCCAGGGCTGACATGCTCTGATTTTTCCTGGAAGAGGGCTTACATTCCTTGCCACTTATTGATTTGCTTCAAGTACCACAACAGAGAGAGGCAACCCCAGGTTGTGCCCAGGGCATCCTCCCGCCAGCAAACAGCTGGCTCCAAGCACACACGATATTCCCTAAATGCAGTGGAAAGAAGACCCGTATGCGTTTCCATGATATCCAAAGGCAGGGCCCAGCCAAAACGATGGAATGAGGTAAATATTTGGATGTGATCTGCATAATCGGAAACACTCCCCCTTCTGAAATTGACCTGACTCTTTCATCACCAGCCACATGGAAATCATATTCAGTTATAACTAGAAAAAACATAGAGCATGTGCCTGGGTACCGAGTCCGCCCTGTTTGCTGCGCAGTTACTCGGGAAACAGAAGCAGATGTGTCCGTGTGCAATGCCTGGGTGTGTGCTTTTGTTCAGTGGCTAGTCCACTTGGCCTCATGCTCCCAACAGCAATTGCCTATCTGCAGCCCAAGCCAACCAGGACAGTCAAAATAATGAGCAATTTATGCAATCGATGGCTGGCTTCCGGACCCAGAAGTTTATTTGAGGAGCAGCAATCTGCTAGCAGAGGTTTCTGTCTGGTGACTTGGCCGTCTGCATCTGGGCCAGTACTCGGCACTTCCCAGGAAGCAGGTGTCAGACAGCAGGTTCCAACCCACAGGGACCCTGCAGGAAGAATAGAACTGCCCCACAGGGTTTCCAAGTCTATAAACCTTTACGGAAGCAGCCTGCCACAGCTTTCTCCCGTGGAGCTGGAAGGTTCGAACTGCCCACCTTTTGGTTAGCAGCTGAACGCTTAACCACTGCACCATCAGGGCTCCTTGTAGGAGAGCCTACTTACTCAAAAGCATTTCTCTGAGCATGTCAGCATTGAGTGCAGAGCACAGCACACAGTAGGCGTTCATTAAACACTTGCTAAATGAACAAGGCTGCAAATAGATGAAGATGAAACCCTTCCTCAGTCCTTCCTTTGCCCACTCAGGCCTCCCCAGGCCACCAAAGCTATCTTCTTAAAATCTAGTCCTACCATGCTACTGGAAACCCTGGTGGTGCAGTGGGTAAGAGTCTGGCTGCTAACCAAAAGGTCGGTAGTTCAAATCTACCAGGTGCTCCTTGGAAACCCGGTGGGGCAGCTCTACTCTGTCCTATAGGGTCACTATCTTTTACCATGCTACTCTCTTGCTTACCAATCTCCCTTGGGTTCTCACGCTCCAAGAGATAAAATCCAAACTTATTGTTTGTCATGGCATTCTAAGCCTTTCGTAATCTGGCCTCACCCTTACTTTCCAGCTTCAACTCTCTCCACTGTCCTCCTCCCACCCCTTATGCTCTCACCAGGAACGAAATAGGATAGGACACGCCCTTTCCCCTCTCCAGCCTTTATCCTGGCTGTTATCTCAGCCTAATGCTCTCACCCTTCTTTGTCTCTGAATTCCTACTCAGCTCCCAAGACCTTTCCCATCCAGGTCAAATGGCCTTTTTCCCATGCTCCAGGGCCATGACGCGCATTCCTCTTTGCAGTACTTACCCTGGCACTATAATTATCTGTGTACACAACTGTCTCCTCAACAACACTGTGAGCTCCCCAGGGCAGGAACAGTGTCTCATCTTTGTGCTCCACCCACTCCCTAACAGCACCTCAGGCAGTCTGTCACCTGGCTGGCCTTCAGGAAAAATGTGATGGATGGATGAATGAATGCATGGATGAATGAATGACACATTTACTGACTGCTTCATTTCCTGCCCATTGGCTTGTGAAATGCCATATAGCTCCTCTCCTTACAGCAGCATGTGCCAGGGCTGTTCAGCCACTTGGCTGGTGATCTGTGATGTCTCTACTGCCTTCCTTGCTCCATATGTCTAAGTGACAAGAAGCTGACAAGACAAAAGACAGTTCTCCTATCTCTTCAAAGCAATTCACTCAGTATTTGTATTTGTCCTTGACTCTCCCCTGCTTGTTGAAACTTTCTCTCCCTTGACTTCCATACACCACACTGCCCTTGTTCTCCTCCTAAACTTCTGACTGTCTCTTTACTGGCTTCTCCTCCTCTATTTGCCCCTCAAATGCTGAAGTTCCATTCTTGGCCTTCCACTCCTCTTATCCAAACCTTCTTTCAGGGAACAATGTAGCATCAGCCATGATCTTCATGCTGATGTTTCCCCTATCAATGGGTAGCTCCAAACTCTCTCCCAAGCTCCATACTTACTATATTCCCAACAACTAATTAGATATATTCACCAAGATGACCTAATGGCTTTTCAATCACACTCAGTATATCACCTAACCAGAACCTTAACTCCTGCGCCATCTTCTGAACTTTCAATCTTCATCCAGAAGTGGTTCCATCCTTCACTCCCCTCCTCCAGTTGGACACAAAATCCTGCTAGCTCTACCTCGGAAACATCTCCAGACTGTCCCTTCTTCTTTATCCCCACAGCCCATGGTTTGGTCAAAGCCTGACTCTCATAGCTGTTACCTGGTCTCCATCCATCCAATTCCTCCCTCTTCCAGAATTACATTCTTAAAAAACACATCATCCCAGTCCCATGTTTATTGACCTCTGTGGGCTCTTCTTAGTCTCCAGGACTGAATCCAGCCCCCCAGCCCAGTTCACAAGGCCCTTCACTCTCTGGCCTCTGCCCAGCCCTGTAGCCTCCCCTGCCAGCACAGCCCCATACTAAACGTCTCACCCAACCACACCAAGCCTTCACATACTCTGTGCCTTGAACAGCCCATGTCACTGGCCTCGAAAGCCCTCCCTCACTCTCGCCCTTCCTACGCCTGATAAATTCCTGCTCATCCTTTGAAACTTAGCCCAAATGGTACATCCTCTCTTCAGACTACCCCAACTCCCCAGGCAAGGGTAGTTACTCTGTCCTTGGGTCACCCACAGCATTTTTTGCACACTTCACTATATCCCATTCTAATTTCTGTTTTTATGTGTCTCATATCCCAAGTTATGAAACAAAACCAGGTATAAATTTCTAATCCTTATTGCTCTTACCCAGCTATAAAACTAAAAACAACCTACAAGTCGATAAGCACAAAACTGAAAACCAATAAACATTCGAATCGACGATATTAACCTAATGTGATGTGATGGTTGACAAAACTTAAAAGACATTGTTTGGTGTGATTGTAGGATGTATTTAAATCTCTTAAGTTTCACTTGTTGACTTGATTCTTCTGAATTTAAGCACAATGAACCATCTTTTGAGTTATGGTTTCCTTTCGAAAAATAAACTTTTTTTAAACCATCCATCCAGTAGTTTGGGGGCCAATCTATAAGGCTAACCATCTGTTGGTTTGTCATACTACAGTGGCTTTTGTGTTGCTGTGATGCTGGAAGATATGCCACTGGTGTTTCAAATACCAGCAGGGTCACTCATGGTAGACAGGTTTCACTGGAGCTTCCAGACTAAGACAGACTAGGAAGAAAGGCCTGGTCATCTACTTCCAAAAATCAGCCAATGAATCACAATAGAACGTTATCCGACTTATGGATCACAATAGAACTTTATCCGACCACTTGCTTTGAACACATTATTGGGAGGGATCAGTCTCTAAAGGAGGACATCATGTTTGGTGAAGCAGAGAGCCAGTGAAGGCTACAGAGACCTCGACGAGATGGACTGGCACAGCAGCCTCAGTGATGGACTGAAACATGTGGTGATTGTGAGGATGACAGAGGACCAGGCAACAGTTTGTTCTGTTGTACATAAAGTCGCCATGAGTTGGAGTCAACTCGACAGCAACTGATAGCTATAAGGTTGGAAAAATTTTAAATGCTGCTTAATGAGAAAATGTCACTACTATTTACCACTACACTTACTGCAAATGAGTTATTGTGAGTTGAGCCACAAAAGACAGAATCTGGGCAATAGAGCTGAAAGGTGGACAGTTCTGACCTCTACCAGATGGACTTTTCTTACCGAAATGAGGTCATTCTGTTAATGAATGGTCGTTCAGATTATCCAGAATAGACTCATATTAATATTTTTTTAGGTTATCGACAAATTAAAACCATAAATCAAGCTTTAAAAAAATGCAGTTTAAGTTGCAGACCACCAAGAATATACCCAAGACTCCAGGAATCTATGGATCCTCATCTTACAAAACACTATTTTAATTTTTAAAAAATTACAGATGAAGCTCAAGCCAGAATTTCAGCCAGAATCAGGTTGGGCTGTGTCATGGATTGAATTGTGTCCCCCCAGAAATGTGTCAACCTGGCTAGGCCACGATTCCCAGTATTGTGTCATTGTCCTACATTTTGTGATCTGATGTAATTATCCTCCATTTTGTGATGCATTGTAAATCCTAAACTGTGATGTTAATGAGGCAGGATTAGGGTAGACTGTATCTTAAGTCACCACCCTTACCCAAGTCACCACCCTTGCTTGAGTCATACCTTTTATCTTACAAGAGATAAAAGGAGAGAGAAGCGAGCAGAGAGGAGGGACCTCAATACCACCAAGAAGAAGAGACAGGAGCAGAGTGCATTCTTTAGACCTGGGGTCCCTTCGCTGAGAACCTCCTAGAACCAGGAAACAGAGAGAGAGAGCTTGTAACACCAGAAACAGCACGAGATGGTGAGAAGTGGTGGGGGCAGAATAGGAGACCAGCACAAGATAGCGTGGGAGTGGACCCACGGAGCGAGAGAGAGCTGAATGCCTTCAGGCAGGAGGCTTCCTGGCAGAGTAGGGTGTCTCTGGGCACTTATCAGGGGAGCCAAAGAGCTTTGTAACACTTGCCCAAGCAGGGCAGAGGCTGGGCGGAGGGGCCGAGGGTCAGAGAGAGGCCTGTCTGCAGGTACAGTGGAGAAGAGGCTGTCCTGATCAACACAGACCTTCCGCCAGAGCCGACAGAGAGAGAAAGCCTTCCCTGCAAGCTGGCACTCTTAATTTGGACTTCTAGCCTCCTAAACTGTGAGAAAATAAATTTCTGTTTGTTAAAGCCATTCGCCTGTGGTATTTCTGTTACAGCAGCACTAGGTAACTAAGACAGGCTAATTCCAGAGCTCAGACTCTTCTCACCGCCCTGTGGTGCTTGGTTCTCAAGGATACTGTGAGGCCCAACACCGGGTACGAAAGAGCTTTGTAGACCATAAAGTCCCATAGAGTTGTTAGTTTTGGGTTTGGTTATTATTATTTATACACGTAAAAGAAAAGTGCCTTAGAAAAGCAGCTGGCATGTTTTAGGAAACGCCGTCTTTCATAATACAAGGCCTCTTTGAAGAGATAATAATTACGTCAGTTCCTCCCATGTATATTTCAGGTTACCGTGTAAATCGGGTACAGTAAAACCTGCGAAAGCCAGAACCTGTATAAGGAGGAAACCTGCCAGTGAAGGAAAACGCAAACATTTTCCACTAAAATGAGTGACAGAAAAGTGGTAAGACTGCATCCTGTCAAAGCTGGAAAACTTGTGAGACCTGGAGAAACAAGGCGGTCCTGTCAAGTTCCGACTCTCACCATTTTCACTGTATTATTTGATTAAAGAAGTGAAGATACTGTTTACGTGTTCCATGGAAGCAGGTCATGGCAGTAGGTGAGCAGAATACCTGGGCCTCTGCAACAAGGAGAAACTCCTGATGATGAGCAGTTAGAAGTGCCCTCTTGTCACTCGAGGCTGTTAATAAGCACCCAGCCCTGGAAGAGGTGCAACAATTTGGGATGTAAACAAATTTTCCAACGGTATCATTTCCAAAATCCAGCTGAATTCCCTAGTTAGCCTTTTGAGACCCTGTAACAATCTGCAGGAGCCCTGGTGGTGCAGTAGTTAAGAGCTCAGCTACTAACCAAAGCGTCGGCAGTTCGAATCCACCAGCTGCTCCTTGGAAACCTTCTGGGGCAGTTCTACTCTGTCCTATAGGGTCACTATAAGTCTGAATCGACTCGACGGCAATGGGTTTGGTTTTTTTCAGTTAACAATCTATAATCTAACAATCTGTGGAATCTATTTCCCAATGTTTAAATAATATTTCTTTGATTCTTATAGAAAGACAGGCAATTAATATTTACTAAGCCCCTACTGGAGCCCTGGTGGCGCAGTGATTAAGAGCTTGGCTGCTAACCAGGAGATCGGCAGTTCGAATTCACCAGCCATTCCTCGGAAACCCTATGGGGCATTTCTAGTCTGTCCTATAGGGTCGCTGTGAGTTGGAGTCAACTTGAGGGCAATGGGTTTGGTTTAAGCCCCTACTATGCACCAAGAACTTTACTAACTTAATTAATTTAATCCTCAGAGCTGACTCCCTCTTATCAATCAGACCTTAATTCAAATGTCATCTCCTCAAAGAGGCTTCCTGTGGCCACACCATCTAAAGTGGTGAGTGCACACACACACACACACACATACACACACACACACAATCACTAGCACAGCACCGTTTTTCATTGCCCTCATAGTAGTCATTACAGTTTGAAACGTTCTTGTCTGTTTCTTGTCTGTCCTTCCCACGTGGCATGTAAGTGGGGCCTTGTCTGTCTTTTTCACCCCTACTCCCAGCACCTATAACAGAGCTTGGCACATAGGAGGTACCCAGTGGATACTGAATGGATGCACCCTGCCAAGCAGGAAACACTATCCTCCTGTTCTAGCTGAGAAACTGGTGCCATCTGCCTAGGGTTACGCTGCTAGGACGAGATAAAGTCAGAACTCGGACTCAGATCTACTCGGTCTAGAAGAGGCAGTGACAAGCTACGCTGCTGGCACTGGGTTGCTAGCAGTGCACCAAAGGGTACCAGGTTTCCCAGAAAAAACATGTGGCTTCTTTCCAAACTATTAATTTCCCTAAGGATTTGAAAAAAAAGTGGAAGGGTTGAATTTTTTTCCTGATATTAAGTAAATTAAAACATTGTTTTAAAATTTAAAACAACCAGTTATATTTGGGAACAGAATATCACATTTCCATGAATGGTTAATGGAAACAGTAGATGTCAAGGAAATTTTGACCTTTCACTAGGCCACTTTGAGCTAGTGTATACACGTGTGTGTACTTTTCTGCTGGTGGAGCATTTTGGCAGAGATGTTTGAGAAGCCCCACACCTCACTGGCCGCCACCCAAAAGTGCTGGGGCTGAAATGATCTGGCAGAGAGGACAAGCAGCCAAGAATGACATGACCATGTAAACAATGATCTTCAAGTCCACCAAGGTGGTTCTACAGAAAGGTCCACAGACCTCAGCAGAAGGGGTTTGGGTGAGAAGGCAAAAGCACCAAACCAAAAAGCCAAACCCATTGCCGCTGAGTCGATTCCAACTCATAGCGACCCAACAGGATAGAGTAGAACTGCCCCATAGGGTTTCCAAGGCTGTAATCTTTATGGAAGCAGATTGTCACATCTTTCTCCCGAGGAGCAGCTGGCTCTTCACCACTGCGCCACCGGGGCAAAAGCACAGAGATTATTAAAAGTAGACCATGTTGCCAATCAATGGTGGTTGCAAAGTCTCCTTCCCCAAACAGTTCAAAACAGAACAGCTTTGTCTTTCGGGATGGCTGAGGTGTAGTCTTGCCTGAAAGACCGGAAAATCACTGGAGATTATTTCCGTCTCGGGAACTCTATGGTCCAGACCACCAGCGGCAGCCAAACTGGGGGCTCCATCACTGTTTCTGGAACAATAAAAAGGGGCCCTTCCTAAAAGCCTCTGGCTTGATCTGAACCTTCTGGCCCCAGATTTGCACAGAAAAGGTTCCACAGCCCACCTGGGCAAGGAGCAGACCTGTCCCACCAAGTGGGGCTCTCTTGGCTGAGTGGTGAACAGGAGCCCCGACCTGCCCGAACTGACTCAGGCCATGTGCGTGGGAGAGTAAGGGCCCCTCTCAGCAGCACTCATGGACTTCCCCAAACATTTAAAGTCTGTCTGGCTCTGGACCAAGATCCTTCTCAGAGCCAACAGCTTACAGCCCATTAAAAACCCTGTGCAAATGCAAACACT
Source organism: Trichechus manatus latirostris (assembly GCF_000243295.1). Taxonomy (NCBI): domain Eukaryota; kingdom Metazoa; phylum Chordata; class Mammalia; order Sirenia; family Trichechidae; genus Trichechus; species Trichechus manatus. The sequence goes on along the minus strand of NW_004443966.1, from coordinate 16,836,208 downwards.
CTCTCCATTAGACAAGGAAGAAACAAGAACCATGCCTTGGGACCCAGCAAGCAGTTGTTGAAACTAGACTAGGGGCTGGCGTCCCTGAAGAGGAAATATCACTGTATTAAAAACCACAACTATTTCCAATGCTCACAGTCAATTACATAGGAGACCAAAGGTACCATTGGAGGGGCTGTGTGGGCAGGCCAACTCTGCCACGTTCCAGACAGTACCGGTCGGGGAAACAAGAGGCAACTGTGGATTTTAGAGCTGCATGACCTTTGAGACCCAGTCTGGTTAACGGTAAGAATACTACATTAGTATATATATACAATCATATAATTCATACCCCAAAACCTGTGAGAACAACATTATCCTCATTTTATCAATACATAGATAATAGATAGATAATACATACATACATACATAGCTGCTGTCAGTCAACTCTGACTCATGAGGACCTTACGTACAACAGAATGAAATGCGGCCGAGTCCCACCTCATCCTCACAATCACAAGTATGTTCCAGTCCATCATGGCAGCTATGTGCCAATTCATCTCAATGAGGGTCCCCCACACCTTTGCCGACCCTCTACTTCACTAAACACGATGTTCTCCTCTAATAATTAATCCTTCCTGATGATATGTCCAAAACAAGCAAGTTGTACAATGTTCTGTTCTGATCCACAAAGTCTTCGTTAGCTAATTTTCAGAAGTAGATCACCAGGCCCTTCTTCCTAGTCTACCTTAGCCTGGAAGCTCCACTGAAACCTGTTCGCCATGGGTGACCCTGCCGGTATTTGAAATACCGGTGGCATAGCTTCTAGCATCACAGCAACACTCAAGCCACCACAGACAGGTTTGTCAGTTAATCTGCTCGGTCAGAACTCCAGACACTGATTAGACCACATTTCTTGGCAAGCAGAGGCCCCACTTTGAAATCCTCCATTCTTTTGGCCCTCTCTTCCACTCCACGAGGTCCCCCATCTTTCTTTCACAACCACCTGAGAATGTTGGCCATTGCTTTGGACTTAAAGAAGATCGAAGACTCCATTTAAACCTCAACTCCGAGCCACAGACTACACTTTAGCTTCATCAGAACTCTGCACTGGGAATCATTAGGCACAGATCCAGATATACATAAACTGTTTTCAGACGTTGTTGTCACAGCATAAGTCTTTACACCGTGAAGTGGAGCCAACGGGATGGATTAAAAGTGAGCGCAGCCTCTAGTGCACGACTAGTATTCATAATGAGGGTCCGGGGGAGCCAGCCCGACGCACACGGGAGAAGCTGCTCATCAGTCAACCTGACCCAGCTCTGAGGGTGGGGCTGGCCACCAGCATGGCGCCTCCTTCTCCTGGGGCTGCTGGTGGATGGAGCTGCACTCAGTTCTAATTTTGTGCCCTGCCCCCACATCTTATTCCAATTCTGTACTTTATTAATTATAAAAATGGATTACGATGCCAATGGTCTATTAGTTTCACCAACATACACTCGTGGCCATTAAAAACACTTTATTAAATTTTAACAGAAAAAAACTATTTTGTTATTGCAAGTATGAAACTGTCTTAACAGCCCTTTTCTCGCTTTGGAACAATGTGTAGCGCGAGCTGTCTCAGGAACATAGCTAGCGTGTTATAACAAGACACAGCATATGTTCTCGGGAATTCCATGGGCAGGATTCAGGGATTTCTGAGTCCCTGGCCATGATACCACCCAATGACATGAAAAGCTCACCAGGACCCACTGCTAACATTACTCATGGGGTGACACACCCTTGCTCTAAGTGACACCGCCAGGGAGAGGCAGAGCCAGGACACCAGATTCCCGATGTTCTACCCACCCCCACAACCTGACAAAGTCAGAGGAGCTGCAGTCCCGCCTGTCTGGGACAGCAGGGACTCGGCAAGCAACAGACTGATGTGAGGAGCAATGAGTTTTCTGGTGACAGGACAGCCAGAGAAATAAAAGAGAAGCGTGCTGGGCCCAGGAATGCAGAGGGAGCTCTGGGAAATGCCCTCCCGTCACCCCCAGCGGGAACTGCCTCGGAACTCCTGCGTGAAGCAGAAACCTGTGAGGGAGCCAGAGGGCTCTGAAGGGCCTGCTGCTGCTGCTTCAAGAGCGGGGCCTCTCAACCAGGGGCAGTCTTGCCCCCCAGGGAACACTAGACAATGTCTGGAGACACTTCTGGCTGTCACGACTAGGATAGGATTGCAACTGGCATTTAGTGGGTGGAGGCCAGGGATGCTGCTAAATATCCCACAATGCACAGGGCAGCCCCCTGCAACAAAGAAGGATCTGAATCATCTGTCCCAACATGTCAACAGTGCTGAGGCTGAGGAACTCCGCTCTAGAGTAAGCCAGGGACATGTCTGACACTTCTTAGTCTTGTCCTCAGCAGAGCCCCTTTTCTCAGATGTGGAGAGGAGAGAGAAGCAAAGGAATCCAGACTAGGGACCGCAACATACAGGGTCATCAGAGGTCATTCCCCAACACACCAGAGCATCATTGTCATAACTGAGAGGAGGAGTCACAAAAAGACTCCCACAAAGTCAGAGGGAGCAAAGGTCCAAAAAGAAATGGTCTAGAAGGAACGGGAACGTGAAAAGCACATGTAGGGAAAGGAGGAGTGCTGGGCGGGGGTGAGGGCCCCAGGCTGTATTCCTGGATCTGCCTCTAACATGTTATGGTGCCCATGCAAACAGCCTGGGGCCACACGTTTGATTCTTGGTGCACACCCAGTGAGTGTTGATACGGGATATTTTTAAATAAGGTCACTAATAAAATTATACATCAGGGGATGCCCAGTGAATCTATTAATAGAGGAAAGTCAAATGCTAGCTGATTAAACATAATACCGTTGTTGTTAGCTGCTGTCAAGTGGGCCCCCAACTCATGGCGACCCTATCTACAATGGAACAAAAGGCTGCGTGGTCCTGCACCAGCCCCATGATCAGCTGCAGAGCAGATCGTTATGATCCATAGGGTTTTCATTGCCTGATGTTCAAAAGTAGATCTCCAGGCCTTTCCTCCTAGTCTGTTAGTCTGGAAACTTTGCTGAAACCTGTTAAGCATCACAGCAAGACATAAGCCTCTACTGACAGATGGGCGATGGCTGTGCATGAGGTGCACTGGCCAGGAATCGAACCCTGGTCTCCTACATGTAAGGAGAGAATTCTACCACTGAAACACCACTGCTCCAAAACATGATGTTACTGAGGTTAAACTGGGAAGGTACCCAGACTGGGACTGGACAGTTAGGATGAAAAGAACTGCTGCTCTAATTAATTAAATGAGTGAAGCAGGGCCCCTGCAATGATTGGACTATATGTGAAGTTTTGTTCAAAGGCACTGTGGTCATCTGTATCAGTGGACGACAGTGTGTCCTCATACACATGGCTGAAGAAGTTAACCCTACCTGGAACCTACACATCCCAGCTGGGTTTCCTGGATTGTGGGGATACCAGGCCAGGTAGAAGAGGCAGTCCATGCAAAGTCAGCAAGCTCCTTACCCTGGACGCAAACATCCTACTGACCCATACTGCCCTCCAAGCCCAAACCTACACTTCAAGTGACATTGAGATGCCCTTGACTTACCTTCTTCCAACCACCTAGAAGACTGAAGTAATGCCCAACTGTACAACTGAGGGGAGGAGAGAGAAAGGGAGGGATGGGTGATCCCTGAACATCCCTCCAACCTGACAGGTAAGAATGTTCAGTGTCCTGGATGTACTGCCCAGGAGAAAGTGATCTCAAAGAAACAGGACAGAGCTGCCCACCCAGGAGGAGCCAGTGCCAGCCTCATGAGCCACAACGCAGCTTTTCGTGTCCCTGATTTGATCTCTTTTCCCCTCCACACTCCTTCCAGCTTCTAAGTTGCTCATGTATTCCTCTGGGAGCCCTTCCCTTTTTGGCATCAACCCCCCACTCCATACCCCATTTCCCTAAGACTGCCAAATACACATAGGGCCAACACCCCAGACTACTCCCCCACCCCACTCCCACCCTGGACCCCAGTGAGGCTGTGCAGGGGCAGACAGGCGGCAGGTGTGAAGCATGATCCTCAGGTGACAAACATAGCCCTGTGGCCCAGAGGAGCTGAGCTGGCAGCTGCAGCCTTCTTCCTGGTGGCCACTGGAGGACAAGGGCCAATCCACACAGCCCATGAGGCATCAAGCTCAGCTGGCTGAGCTCACTCTGCTGTGCCAACCCGCAGAGCAGTCTGGGGACACTTCCATCTGCCATGGAGCAAACCGCAGGGCTTTCCCAAGGTGTGGCCAGTGAGAGTACCACTGACCAATGGAAGCGGCTCCGGTCTCTGTCTGAACTTGAGGGAGAAAAACGAAAGGGAGCTCTGTCGGAATAACTGGGCCTGAAAACACACAAAAGGCTGGGAAGTTCCAGAAACAGGAAATTCTTTTTAGTACTAGAAAGCTGCATGAGGCCACAGAAACCAGGCGGTTTGGACTGAACAGCCCGAGCCATGGAGGAGAGAAGGCCACTCCCAGCCACTCAGGCTTCTCTGAGTCTGGCAGGAAGACCCCAGAAAAAGCCCTTCATTCTCTTATTTGTCTTCATAAGTTCTAAGTATAATCAGCCTAAAAACAACAGTTGCCATCAAGTAAAGTCTGACTCATGGTGACCTGACGTGTGTCAGAGTAGAACTGTGCTCCATAGGGTTTTCAATGGCTGATTTTTTGGAAGTAGATCTCCAGGACTTTCTTCCAAGGGCCCTCTAGGTGGACTAGGACCTCCAACCTTCCAGTTAGCCAAGGATGTTAACTGTTGCACCACCCAGGGACAGCATAATCAACTTTACCACCATTAAATGCCAGGTACCGTGCTGAGTGTTAAACAGGTTTCAACTCTGATTCCCAGAACAGCCCATGGAGGCAGATATTATTAGGCCCATTTTACAGATGAGGAAACAGAAGCTCTCTTGGACTAGATGGAAGAGCCACATTCCAAATCCAGGTCTGTTTCAAGAAGGTCTCCTGAGGCTTTCAAGGGCAAGGACTTGTCTTTCTGTATCCACTGCACCCAAACAAAAAGAGCCAGGAATACAGAAGCCACCTAATAAACATGTGGTGAGTTGAACGAGCCCTCCCAAGTTCATGCAGGAGCACTAACCTTGACTTCTTTGAAATTCACATTCATTTTGACTACCCCTTTCATTTTGAAACCAACTCCTCCACTGGTTTCTGCCAAGTGCACCATGATGCCATCTTCCTCCTCTTCTGGCCTCTCTAACAGCTACCTCTGCTACTATTCCTCATTATTGCTCCTCCACCATCTTCCCCTAATAACCTAAGATAAGATGATTTTCTGTTTTCCATGTTCCTGCTTGCCCATGCTCACAGTTTTTGTCAACAATTTCTAAGAAGTGTCCAGTCCATAGTGTGAGCTGGAGAATATGACTGACAATGGCAAGATGACATTTCTGCCGCCATCTTGATTGCCACATGTCTGAAACTCATCTCAATATGTTCTCACCTCATCCCTTAAGATCAACTCCTCCCTCTGACACTTGGTATCTGGTTGCAGTACTGTCACTCTCCTAATAGTCTAAGCTAAAAAAGTCATGTTCCTTTTTCCTCTCAGTATCCTTCACTCCTCAAACCTGCTCAGTTACTGAGTCTTCTTGATTCTTCTACTCATCTCTCCTATCTGAACTTTCCTTTCAGTTTGAAGTTAACTCCCCTAACTTGGACCCAAGTTCATAGTGAACAACTCCACTTACTTCATCTGGGCTTCGAAAGCAGACAGTCCTGAGTTCGCATGGCTGGTCTTATGGTAGGCGATTCAACATGGATAAGCCTTAGTTTCCTCATCGGTCAAGTGTACTCATCTTGCAGGACTGTTGAGTACGATAGAAATTGTACGTGTACAGTGTCTAGCACCTAAAGATGCTCAATAACTGGTCCCTATCATCAGCCTGGAGCAGTGGTGGTGCCGTAATTAAGAGCTTGGCTGTTAACCAAAAGGCTGGCAGTTCAGATTCACCAGCTGCTCCTTAGAAACCTATGGGGCAGTTCTACTCTGTCTTACAGGGTCACTATGAGTCGGAATCAACTCATGGCAATGGGTTTGGTTTGTTTCATCATCAGTCTTATTATTATTAATACCAGGTGTGCTCCCTGCACCAGTCTCTGTCCTGCCCCCATCCATGCTACACACACCTCCAGAGCAAACTTCCTTACGCCAGCACCTTCATCAGTGTCACCCCTTTGGCTTCAGTGGATCCCCAGTGACTGGACAATAAAGTCTAGCTTGCCTGACCTAGCATCTGAGGCTCCACAGTTTGGACTCAGCCTGCTTTACTAACTTAGCTTGCTACTGCCGCTCCCCTGACAACCACCTAAACCCAACCTACAAACACAAATTCCTTCTGTGCAGCCTAGATGGATCCACCTGGGGTGGTCAGAAAACCTTGCTCATCCCCTCCTTTCCACAACACCGCTCTAGCCAACAAGATACAATGTCCAGAAGGCAGAGTTGTCTGTACACATTTTTTTGAGGCACTTAAGGGATCCCCAAACCAGGTCCAGCCTTAGAGACGGGACTGGCAGGATTTAGATGGATTTTGGGGGCTCCCTCAAAACAGGACCTACAATTACAGTCAAGCCTTGTTTGTAGTGAGAGGATGAGTGATAAATAAGAACCAGGCCCAGCAGACTTGGGCCAAACACCACATGGGATGGGGGTCACTAGGTAAATTGCACCCTTACACTCAGACAGGCGCCCAGAGGGGCTACAGTCATTACCTGGACCCCTAGTGTAGAAGTGGAGGACTATTTCCAGTTCCCTTACTCATGAAGATGGACACCTAAAAGCCTGCCCATGCCGCTCCCGTGGGCAGGCTGTGCTTATCAGTAGCAGCTGCTGCTGGTAGCTGGCTGGAGCTGAGCCAGAGAAAGCAACTTCTACTTGGTAGTAAGAAAAGACAACATGAGCTGTAGAAATGGAATGTGGGAATCACTTTAATCATTTATTAAAGAGAAAAAAGAAACAACATAGACTGTATGTACTTCAGCATCCTCACCAACCCTGGCAGTTCCTTACCTTAAGAAACCATGATTAGGTGACACTGGCTGCCATGGGTTGAATTGTGTCCCCCAAAAAGATAGGTGGAAGTCCTAACCCCTGTACCTGTGAATGTGACCTTGTTTGGAAATAGAGTTTTCCCTTTTGTTATTAGTTAAATCAAATGAGGTCAGGCTGGAGCCAGGCGTGTCCTAACCCTAACCCATTCTGAGCGAAGTGTTACAAAAGGGGAGAAGAGAGAGGAAACAGGGTCAAACACAGGGGAGGATGCCATGTGATGGTACATCTACAAGCCAAGGAATGCCAAGGATTGCTAGCAGCCACCAAAAGCTAGGAGACATGCACGTTCCTTTCTCAGAGCCCTCAGAAGGAACCGACACGGCTGAACCCTAACTCAGACTTCGAGCCTCCAGAACTGTGAGATAAAAATGTCTGCTCTTTAAAGCCACACACTTGTGGTATTTTGTCATGGAATTACTAGGGAACCAAGACGCTGGCCTAGAAGCACAGTCTGGCAGAAGAAACTGGAAATCCTAATGGTTATGGATCATTTAAATTTTACCAATTGTTCCTAGATGTTTATCTCACTGTTGACATATCTCCATGTAATGTATATAACATTGTGAATCTTGTTCTGTGGAAGTACTTTCAGTTGCTGTTGGTCAATTCTGACTCATGGCAACTTCACATGTGCCAGAGTACAACTGTGCTCCACAGGATTTTCAATGGCTATTTTTCAGAAGTAAAAAAAGGCCTTTCTTCTAAGGCACCTCTGGGTAGACTTGAACCTCCAATCTTTTGGTTAGCAGCCCAATGCACTAACAGTTTGCACCACTCAAGGACGCCATTATTCTTCTAGATGAGTTATAAACCCTTAAGGATAGGAGCTATGTCTCACACTTCATTCCATCTCCCGTAGTTCCTAGCACACTTCCTTATAGCCGGGGGCCCCCAAATTGGTGCTGATTTCCGTAAACTTCATACTTCTGTCCATGACAGGCGTCAGTGTGCTGGGCAACGTGAATGGATGTAAGTCTCAGCCCCAGCCTCCAGGAGCTTTTCTCTGAAGGTGCCCTGATCCGCAAAGAGCTCTGCACAACCATAATCGCTTGTTAGATTAGTTTTCCATCCTTCGTGGGAATCATTTTCTCTTTGCAAGTTTCTGTTTTTCAAGTTTAAGTAAAATGGAGACTTGGCTGTACACCAGGGAGGTTTAGGAGAGAAATGAGCAGTGGGACCTCCCCAGCCAAACCTGGCTGCAAACCGCTGACTGCACAGGAATACAAATGACTTCTAGTGGTATGGGCAGGACTCCTGCGGGATTGCCTGGCATGCCTGCTTTTGATTCGGAGTGGGCCAGCACTGGGAATCCAAGTATTGGCACAGCCCTTAAGTGCATTCTCACTCTGGGTCTTTGGGTGTCCACAGTCAGAAAGGTCCACCTCCACCTCAAGCTCACCTCTTATTGAATGGTTCAGCTTGCTGATTGGGTCTGCAGCTGGAAACATGCCTTATACAGAAGTACATGAATATTAACAAGCACTTATACTTACACTTGGAGCCCTGGTGGCACAGTGGTTAAGAGTTTGGCTAGTAACCAAAAGGTCAGTAGTTCAAATCCACGAGCTGCTCCTTGGAAACCATATGGGGCAGTTATACTCTGTACTATAGGGTCACTATGAGTTGGAATCAACTTGGTGGCAATGGGTTTTTTATACTTAAACTGAGGAGTCCCTGGATGGTGCAAACGGTTAATGTGCTCAGTTGCTAACTGAAAGGTTGGCGGTTCGAGTCCACCCAGAGGCACCTGGAAGAAAGGCTTGGTGATCTAGTTCTGAAAAAACAGCCATTGCAAACCCGATGGAACACAGTTCTACTCTGACACATATGGAGTTGCCAAGAGTAGAAATCAACTCAACAGCAACTGATTAGGAGAATACCTAAAAAAAGGCATCAACAAGAGACTCATATTAAGATTAATAAAAGGAATTTAAAACCAAAAACAACATACAAAAAAAGCATTTGGCTTTGACATTCAGATGGTCAAGAAGGCTTTGTACAGGCAGTGGCCTTGTCCCTTGGATATTGGATATCAACAAAGATTTGGGCAAAAAATATAGACGAAGGAAAGATTGATGTGATCTGGGGACCCAGAAGTGAACGGATTCATATGGAACTGAGTCTTACATGGAAGGATAAAAAGAGAGAGAAGACTGCAAAGGTAGACTAGGGCAGATTTAGAAAAGTCATGTGCGCCCATCAAGGAGCTTGGTCTTTATTCTACATGTGCCAGGCAGTCACTGAGGGGTGGGAGCAGGAGGGTAGAAATGGAGTATAGTGGTTAAGAGCAAGGGCTCAGAGGCCCAGAGTTGAGTCTGAATTTCTGTTCCTGATTAGTTGTATGACCTTGGCCAGATTACTAGCCATCTCCTCACAGGCAAAATAGGGATAATAATAGTGTCTACTGATTCATACTATCACACATCTGTCGGCTTGAATGTTGTGGCGTGAATGTTGCTATGATGCTGGAAGCTCTGCCATTGGTATTTCAAATACCAGCAGGGTTACCCATGGTGGACAGGTTTCAGCAGAGCTTCCAGATTAAGACAGACTAGGTGGAAAGGCCTGGCGATCTACTTCCAAAAATTAGCCAGTGAAAACGTTATGGATCACAACAGAATATTATTCTACTTGACTTAAACATGCCAATGACAGTAGAGACAGTGCAGAACTGGGAACATACTCTGTTATACGTAGGATCACCATGAGTCGGAGCCAGCTCAACAGCAGCTTACAACAACAGCTGAGTCATAAGGTTGCTGAAGGGTTCCAATGAGGCAGTAGATGTACAAAGTTTAGCACTATGCCTGGCATACAGCAAGCACTCAATAAATGTTAGCTGTCAGGGAGAGGAGAAAGAGCATATTAGAAGCAGGACTCCGAGAGTAACTTGTAGGCTTGAGGCACGTGAGACTGGAAATTGAATGGCTCACTAGAAGGTTATCACAGTAGCCCTGAAATAAGGCAGCAGAGGCAAAGGCAATAATGGCTGAAGTGGGTTAAATTGTGTCCCCAAAGAAGATATGTCCAAGTCCTAACTCCCAGTAACTTTATTTGGAAATAGAGTCTTTGCAGATGTAATTAAGGGTCTTGAGATCATTCTGGGATTTAGGGTTGGCCCTAAATCCAAAGGCTGGTGTCCTTATAAGAAAAAAGATAGGGAGATCAGAGACATGGAGATACACAAAGACAGCCATGTGAAGATGAAGGCAGAGATTAGAGCGATGCGGCCACAAGCCAAGGAACACCAGGAGCCACCTGAAGCTGGAAGAGGCAAGAAAGGACCCTCCTTTAGAGACTTCGGAGGGAACGTGACTCTGCCAACACCCTGATTTTGGACTTCTAGCCCCTACATGGTGAGAGAAAAAATTTCTGTTGTTTTAAGCCACCAAGTTTGTCATTTAGAGAAGAACTGACACCAATCCTGCTCAGACTCTTCCAAACTGTAGAGAAGGAAGGTTAGTTTATGGTCATTTGTTACCGAAGCCCTAGGAAACTAATATACCAACGTGCAGATTTTCCCCTCTATTTCGTTTGGCAGGAAATTAAAGAGTTGCATGGAAAAGGGATGGTGAGAGAAGAGGGGGGCTCTGCAAGGGGAATCTACAGGGAGAAATCAGGAGTTCCTACAGCTTCTAGTTTAATCGGGAACCGGCACAGCCTGATACCTCTGGCCAGTGGTTCCCAGCCCTGACTGTATGTTAGAATCACCTGTGATGCTGATACGCCGATAAAGCTGCCAACACCAGACACATGGGCATCAGTATAGAGAGACAGAGAGAGAAAGAGAGAGACAGGGCGGGGGGAGAGGAAGGAGAGGGAGAGCCCTGGTGGCACAGTGGTTAAGAGCTCCGCTGCTAACCAGAAGGTAGGCAGTTCAAATCCACCAGCCACTCCCTGGAAACCCTATGGGGCAGTTCTTCTCTGTCCTATAGGGTCGATATGAGTCAGAACCAACGCAGTGGCACCTAACAACAACAATATGTATATGTATATATGCATAGAAATATGTGTATATATATACATACAGCATCAATATATATTTTTATTATTATTATTTTTGGTAGCAATATACACAACCAAACATGCTTCCATTCACAATTTCTACACATGCAGTTCAATGCCATTGGTTACATACTTCACAGTGTGCCACCATTCTCACTATCTCTACCCATAGTGTTACATCACCGTTAATTTCAAAGGCTCCAGTAAATCTGGTTTCCATATAAATTTGATTTTCCTTCTTTTGATCAGGATCCATCTATCGGGTCCTTGATCAAAATGTTCAGTAATGGTAGCCGGGCACCATCCAGTTCTTCTGGTCTCATGGCACAGGAGGTAGTAGTTCATGGAAACAATTAGACCTGCAGTCCATGTCCTTCTCCAATTCCTGGGTCTCCTTCTTCCTCTTTTTAAATATATATACATATTTTTAACTTCCTAGGCGATTCTAATGTGCAGCCAAGGAGAACCACTTCCCAAGGGGTTCTCTTTAATGAATATATAAAAGCACAAGTTCCACAAAGAGGCTTTTTAAATTACTGATTTGGGAAGAGCCAGTTAGACTGGATGTCTAGCTCAGTGACTACAAATAGGTCAGCTTGTGAGCCAATGCCATCTGATAGGTACTGGCAGGCTGCAGAGGGAGGAGAGGGATGCTGAGCCCACGTCCAGACTCCGTGAAAAAGAATACAGTGATTGATGAGTGACATCTGCCGTAGGTTGGGAGGAAGGGGGAATGGCTAGTTATGTAGCCATCCTGGGTCTAGCTTCTCCAATCCTATCATCGCCTCCGCAATACAGACTCAAACCATCTTAGCACTCAGAGAACCAAAAGTCTTCCAACTCAGCCGTTTCTGGCCTGAATAAACGTCAAGGACCTGGAGGGCAGTGGTTCTCAGAGTGCTGTCATGGACCAGCAACATCAGCACCACCTGGGAACTTGTTTAAAATGCAAATTCACAGGTCCCACTCCAGACCTGCTGAATCTGAAACTCCGGAGATGGGGCCCAGTCTCTGTGGTTTAACGAGCCCTTCAGGTGATCCCAATGCATGCTAAAGTTGGAAAACCATTGGTTTACAGAGATTCATAAAAAACACAGATGCCTAAGCTCCACCAAGATAATAAAACGCAAAACCAAACCCATTGCCATCAAGTAGATTCCAACTCATGGTGACCCCACGTGCTTCAGTGTAGAACTGTGCCACACAGGGTTTTCCTGCATGTGATCTTACAGAAGCAGATCACCAGGCCTTTATTCTGTGACGCCACTGGGTGGACGTGAACTGCCAACCTTTGATTAGTAGCTGAGAGCAAACCATTTGCACCACCCAGAGAAGCTCTACCAGGGCCTACTAAAACAGAATCTTGGAGAGAGAGCCCAGGAACCTGTATCCTTTAAGTTCCTCAAATGGTGGCAATGCACAGTCAGGCTTGGGCACCACTGACCTAGTATTGCTCTCTGCCAGATGTTTAATTTCCTCAATAACATCCTGGGAAATAATCAACTCACGGAGACCTGCTTGAGGATAATCACCCTGGGAACATGTTTCAATAACACTTACAGCTGGGTCACCTTCAGCAGCTCTCTCAAGCTCTCTGAAGCTTATATTCTTCATCTGTAAAATGGAGATGCTCCGATGTCATAGGATGGAATGGTCGTTGTGACAATGAAATGAGAGTATGTAGCATAGGGTATGGCCATGTATGGGCACTCTGTAAATGATTTTACTTGAAAGAAAGCAAGGAGGGAAAAAGGAAGGAAGGAAGGAGAAAGAAGCAGGCAGAAGACAAAATGAGTAGCTTCGCTGTGTTGAACCTTAGCGCTGATTCTAGAGAGTGAAGAAAAACTACTAATAACTTGAAACACAGCTAACCACCCACCCCATGGCGAGTTGTTCTATGGTGGCTCCCTGAAGGATCGCAACGTGTTCAGACTGTACCACCCGGTCCTGTAAATGCATCCTTTTTTTTTTTTTAACCTGTCAAAAATCATGCTAAAATAATTGTTTTAATTGACATTCAATGACAGACAAGCTCATGTTGACTCTTAGCTGGAGGTTCCTACTTAGTGGAAACCAAGACACCAGAACATTCATTTGCCTCATCCCATCATGTGTGAAAATTTTTAATTTACCCAGTTAATCGCGTAGGACTTGGGAGACAGGGAGGCAGACTGGCATGATGGTTGAGAGCACAGTCTGGAGTCAGCGTCTAGGGTTTGAATCCTGTCTCTGCAATTTGTAGTTGGTGACCATCCTACACCAGGACCAGTTTAATCTGTCTGTTCACCTTGGGTTTTTCATGCCAGTATTTCTACGGTTTCTTCCATTCTTCAGGGTTAAGTACAAGTTCCCCATCTGATGTCGAGCCCTCCAGAATCTGTTCCTTTCACCTCCCTGAGTATTTCTTTCCTCCCCTCCTAAGAAACCTTCGCCTATGTGGCCCCTCAGGCAGTCCTGCTGGCACAGTAGTTAAGCACTCAGCTGCTAACTGAAATGCCGGTGGTTCAAACCCACCAGCCACTCCATGGGAGAAAGATGTGGCAGTCTGCTTCTGTAAAGACTGTTGTTATTAGGTGCCATCAAGTCAGTTCCAACTTATAGCAACCCTATGTACAACAGAACAAAATACTGCCCAGTCCTGTACCATCCTCACAATCGTTGTCATGTTTGAGTCCATTGTTGCAGCCACTGTTTTAAACCATCTCGTTGAGGGTCTTTCTCTTTTTCACTTACCCTCTACTTTACCAAGCATGATGTCCTTTTCCAGGGACTGGTCCCTCCTGATAACATGTTCAAAATCTATGAGACGAAGTCTCACCATCCTCACTTCCAAGGAGCATTCTGGCTGTACTTCTTCCACGACAAATTTGTTAGTTCTTCTGGCAGTCCACGGTATATTCAATATTTTTCACCAACATCATAATTCAAAGGTGTCAATTCTTCTTCGGTCTTCCTTATTCATCGTCTCAGAAATCCTATGGGGCAGTTCTACTCTGTCCTATAGGGCCACTATGAATTGGAATTGACTTGACAGCAATGGGTATATGGTCCCTCAAGAACCCTGCACACATACCTTTCCTCAAGCTGATCCCACAACTGAATCTGGACCTCCTTCCCCATGTGGGTGAGTCGTTGCCATCTTCTGAAGCCACTTCAAATCCTAGGCCTGCAACCAACCTTCCCTGTCAATCTCAGTCCTAGGGCGGCTCCCTTCCTCCTCCAAACATCCACATTTCTCTGCCTCCATGTTCCTACCTTGATTTTAAATTACTTACGTTTGTACTTTATGCCCCTTGTGGTTTACAAGCACTTAACAGTCGTAGTTGTTAATTGTTGTCAAGTCGCCTCTGACTCACGGAGACCTTATATGTAACAAAACAAAACGTTGCCCAGTCCTGTGCCATTTTCATAATCATTGGTATGTTTAAGTCCATCGTTGTAGCTACTGTGTCAATCCATCTCATTGAGGGTTTCCCTTGTTTTTGCTAACCCTCTATGTTTCCAACCATGATGTCCTTTTCTAGCAACTGGTCTTTCCTGATGATGTGTCCAAAGTAAGCGAGCCAAAGTATTACCATCCTTGCTTCAAAGGAGCATTCTGGTTGTTATTTCTTCTAAAATTGATTTGTTTGTTCTTCTGGCAGCCCCTAGTATAATCAACATTCGTCACCAACACCACAATTTGAATGCATCAATTCTTCTTCATCTTCCTTTGTCATTGTCTAGTTTTCCCATGCATATGAGGCTGCTGAAAAGTAGGGTGACCATCTAAGTGATCATCAAAACTAGATCACTCTTGAGAGTGAAGGTGGCACTATTAGTAATGATGTCAGGGTAACAGGCACAAACAAGGGGTGTCCCAGACAAAACAGCATGTTTGCTTACCTTAAAATTAGTCCCATATTATGTATCCTATATCCCTCTCAGCACCTGGACCTTATAAACATGAGCTGATACAATGAAACGCTGGGAACTAAACTTGGTCTTGATGGAGGTTGAGGAAGATTAATCTGGCCACGCTATGTACGGTAGACGAGAGCTAGAATAATAACAGCTCACAGTTATGAATAGAAATGAGTAAGTGACATGCTGCTTTTATTTCCTTCTCTATAGAAATGCAAATGTAGCCCAAAGGCCAATGTGAGGTTGAAACAAGACTTGCATGAGAAATGCGGTTTGCATGCTTTAATACAATTTAGTATCTACTCATGGCCGGCTAAGCATCTGTCTCTAATTCCGCAGCCATGGTCCTTTCAAAGTCACTGCCCTGGGACTTAAGTTTCTCAGAGAGCATGAGCCCGTGTCCAAATCCTGGAAAGCAACGGCATTTTGGCCACCCATTTCCCCTCCGTCCCCACCAAGCTGCCTTGCCTGTTTTGTTTTTGGCTCCAGGGGGAAGACAATGGACAAGTCAATCAGTCCAGATTACCCTGCACCAGGGAGGAGAGACACCTGACAGCCAGACCCGTAATCAAGTCGGCAGGGACAAAGGCACAAGGGTAATCGGGGCTGCATGGAGAATTCAATTCTCATCAACCCTTTGGAGTTGCCTCATTGTTTTTCCTCTGTTTTCCAGAAAGTCTTTAGCAAAGAAGAAAGGGTGTGGAGGAAGGGAGGGCCTTGTCTATTAGCAGATATTTCAATGGAATCGTCACCCTCTCCCATTCAACGTTGGGGATCAGCCCTTGCAAAGGAGAAGCCATTGGATAAGGCACAGTTCAGGGGCTGGATGGAGGATTTTCTGTCCCGTGGCACGCTCGACCTACCCTCCCCTACTGAAAAGGCTGCTTTTGCCCTAGGCACGGCCCATGTATGGAAAAAATTCCATCCCCGTTTTGCTCTCATCTGTACCCACTCGCTGCGAACTGAAATCGCATGCAGCAGGAGAGTTTTCCTAGAGCAACTAATATCTGCCAACTCTAAATACAAGGGCTGAGATCAATGATGCCTGGTTAATGAAGGAATCCTGAAAAGTGGGACTATTGATGTTTTCTATACCTTTCACCAAGGAGTTTAAAGGCTTTATTTGAGATATAATTAATCATTTAAATGCCTTGCAATAACTGGTATTCCTATGTTACAGATTATAATGTCCCAGGCTCTATGGTAGGCTCTGGGGATACAGACTTGAACTAGACGTAGTCTTTGCTTTCAGGGCATCCTAGGGACAAAGCAAATGTCACAGAGGTTAAATGACTTGCCCAAGGCCCCTTAAAGTCCAGCTTGGGAGACTGAGAAATCAACACTCCTGAGGATCCTGCCAGCTCTGCCAACACTCCCAGAGACGCCCAGCGGTTGTTGTCCCCAAGCCTAAGTTCACAGTCACTTTCACAACCACGTCAAGGCTGAACTGTTCACTACAATCACGTGGGAGGATAACATAATTAAGTGGCCCCTGTAACTGAGGGGAGCCCGGGTGACGCAGTGGTTAAGAGGATGGCTGCTAACCAAAAGGTCGGCAGTTCGAATCCACCAGCTGCTCCTTGGAAACCCAATGGGGCAGTTCTAATCTGCCCTATAGGGTCACTATGAGTTGGGATCAACTCGACGGCAACAAGTTTGGTTTTCAGGTTTTTTGTTTTTTGGTCACTGAGGAGAGCTGGAGTGGGGTGTATGGAAGAACAGGCTGCTGTTTGATGAAATCAGGTTACGCGATTGAAATCACTTAACAATGGGCAGAACAGGATTGTGCTCCAGCTCCCACTGCCCCCTTGGTGCATAAGGTCATCTCACTGATGCATCTCTGTGTCTTTGCATTTGCCAGTTCCTTATCCTAGAATCACCACCTCCTCCTTCTTCCCCCTGGATTTTTTTTTCTTTACATTTGTTTTATTGTTGTAAAAAAATACATATAACATGACATTTGCCAATTCAATACTTTTCAAACATACAATTCAGTGACACAAATTATATTAACCATGCTGGGCAACCAACACCAGTATTCATTGCCAAGTTTTCCATCGCCATAGACAGATACTCAACACTTCCTAAGCAATTATCTTCCCTCTTCCCCTCCCTCTGTCTCCTGGTAACCACCAATAAACCTTGGTCTCTGCACATTTCTTACTTGGTTTTTAAGACTCAGCTTAGGGACCTTCTCTTTAAGCCTCACTTTCCTCATCTGTAAGATGGGGATAATAATACTTCTACCTCATAGCTTTGCTGGGAGGATTAAAAAATAGATAATGTGTATAAAGCACAGTGTCAAGCATATAAAACATGTTCAGTAAATGTTGGTTGTTACGTCATCATTGTCATTTTCCTCTGTAGTCCCAAACTCCCTGGCCAGACTTTGGCCATCGTACCCCCCTGGCTGCAAGGCAATTGTTTATTCTTGTCTCCCCCATTAGGCTCTGAGCTCCTCCAGGGAGGGGCCAGTATGGCGCCATCATATCCCCAGTGTTTGATACAGTGCCTGGCACACAGTAGGTGCTCAAAAAACCTCTTCCATTGTTGGAATTGAGGAATAAATCCAGACTTAACCATACACCAACCTCCTGTGGGTCTGTGCATCTATGTGGTGTGTCTTTCCTATAGAAAGTCACAGGAAGGGAATAAAGGAAGAAGACAGGATGTTCTTTGTGCTATTTAGAAATATGCTCAGACAAAGATTCTACAATAATTCACTTGTACTTTGACATTTTATGACCTTTATTTTCTCTGAGTGCTTTCTACAGATGCTGATGTTTTATAAGCACAATGCTCTCAAAGCCAAGGGCTTTAATACAAAGTGGAAAATTAAAGCAGATCCATGTGGCCTCAGCAAAAGGTAACTAAGGCAGACCAAAGAGAAATCATGTAATACATGGATTTATGGTCCAAATCATAACCTGTTAGCATAAACTACCTATGTCACAGGGGCAAACAGCCACCACATCTTCCAAAGGCCAACATATTTTGAATAATATTCAACACAATAAAAATCTAGTAAAGCCCCTGTAAATTAAGTATAACTCTTCCCTTCTGCCCCCTAAGTTCTTTATATTTGGTTTATATGGAGATCTGTGCCTGGGACACAGTGGAAGGTATAGTAAAAACGGTCACTTATTGCTTACAGAATTAATAGATTTAAAGAGGTTAGTCTTAGAGAAATTTAGACATTAGGAAACCTTGTGCCAGCAAGGTAAATTCTGGGGCTTAAGGGCTTAGCTGTCTTAATCCAGATGGACTGACACAGTGGCTGCAACAGTGGGTTCAAGCATAACACTGATCATGAGGACGGGATGGCGGCAGGACCGAGCAGTGTTTCCTTCTGTTGTACACAGGGTCGCTGCGAGTCAAACGACTCGACGGCACCTAACAACAGCAACAACAAGGGCTTCACTCAACAGTTTTAATCCAGTTTAAAAGGTTGGTTTACACCATATGTGAGCCTTGTCAGTTACAGAAGCTCACTGTCAGCACAACACAGGGAAGAAAAGGCATGGTTTTCAGCAAGAGACAGCCAAGAAGACAGGCTGGCGGTGGGACAGGTCTCAGCCACTGCATTACTACCATGAAAACAAAACAAAACCACGCCCACCACATTTCAGTAATGGCGTACGGTTGTACATGACGAAGATGGGATCTAGGCACCTGACTCTAAGAAGTGCACAAACAGGCGGCATTCCAGGGCGTACAATGTTGCTTTCTAGAGACCAGAGGGAGATGGGCTGTTGGAGCTGCTATGAGGACATGTGCCACTGGAGTTAAGAACTTTAGAGTCAGATGCTTGAGTTTGGATCCATGCTTCTGCCACTTCGTAGGTGTAGACTTAAAGTCTGTGAGGTGAGGTTTACTTGTCTATGAAATGAGGTAAAGATACTACTTTAGAGGGTGCGCATGAAAAACTAAACAGGCCAATTCTTATCAAGTGCTTAGCATGGGGCCTGGCACACAGTAAGCTTTCTGTTAATGCTAACATCACTGCTTACTCTCCGCAAGGGAGGCAGGAAGGGACAAAGGGCCACAGCAGTAAGATTTCACACAGTAAGATCTGCCCATGTGTGTGATCTTGTGGCCTTGCTTTTTCTCCGTACTTACAAACAGTAAATTCCTTAAACTATGAAGGGCTGGTAGGTTGTCTTCAAGGGCAGCCCAGAAAAGAAGTGCTAGGAAGATTGTGTCTCTCTTCTCCTTTCTGGAGAAGCCCAAGAGGCCAAGGGGAGGAGGATACTTTAAAGAGGAGCCCCTCTTACAAAGGGGGCCTCAGTAGTAACAGTACAGCCGCTGTGGAACACAGTTTGGTGGTTCCTCAAAAAGTTAAACACAGAACTACCATATGATCCAGCAATTCCACTCCTAGGTATATACCCCAAAGAATTCAAAGCAGGAACACGAACAGACACTTGTACGCCAGTGTTCACTGCAGCACTATTCACAACAGCCAAAAGGTAGAGACAGCCTAAATGTTCATCAACAGATGAATAAATAAATAAAATTTGGTATATCCATACAGAAATGAAGTTCTGATACATGCTACAACATGGTTGAACCTGGAGAACATTATGCTGAGTGAAATAAGTCAGACACAAAAGGACAATATATATTGTATGATTCCACTTACATAAAATACCTAGATTAGGTAAGTGTATTGAGACCAAAGTGTATTAGTGATCACCAGGGGTGGGCAGGAGGGAGGAGACAGAGCTACTCATTGCTTAAGGGACACTGAGCTTCTGTGAAAGGCGATATAAAAATCTGGAAACAGATAATGATGATGGCTGAACAACATAATAAAAATAATGTCATTGAACTGTACATGTGAAGAATGTTGAAATGGCAAATGTTTTTGTTACATATATATTCACCACAATTAAAAAAAAAGAAAGAAAGAAAGAAAAAATGACCCTGTGGGTCCAAACACATGATTTAAGAGGCAAATGTTAACAAAGCCTTCACAAACAAGCCCAGGGAGAAGAGGACAACGTGGAACCAGGGGCTCCCTAGAAAGCAGAGGGAGCCACAGTGCTGCCTCTGCTGGGGAATTTACCAATTTAGATCAGTCGTTCTCAACCAGGGAATCCTCCCCAGGCTATATTCGGAAATTTCTGTAGACATTTTTGATTGATTATCACAATCGTGCGGGGGTACTTGTGGGGCAGGGGGAGTCCTACTGGCATCTAGTGGATAGAGACCAGTGATGCTGCTATATATCCTACAGTGCAGAGGGTAGTCCTCTACAACAAAGAATCCTCCTGCCCAAAATGTCAATTGTGCCAAAGCTGAGAAACCCTGGTCTGGATGAGTCAGACTTGAGTAGAGGTCATGCCCACAGCACTAGAAGGGAAGTACCTTGAGAAGGAGGTTTGGCTGCCTGGCATCATGTAGTATTGTCATAACAACAGCAACACTTACACAGTATTCACTACGGGCCAGGCAATGTTCTAACCCCTTTACACAGAACTCATTTCATCCTCAAAACAACCTATGTGATACGTATTACTATTATTATCCCCCATTTTACAGATGAGAAATCAAGGCACAGAGAGGTAAGTGGTTTGCCCAAGGTCCAGAATAAGGAGGCAGCAGAACAGGGATATCAACTAGGCAGTCTGGCTTCAGAGCCCAAGCTCACATAGTAGGCACTTGATGTATGTTTGACGAGTTCATGGATGAAATAATAAATGAAATGGCCATCAGTAAAATGAGGCATTAAATATATAAGGAACAATATAACCCACTGCTGTTGAGTCGATTCTGACTCAGTGACCCTACAGGACAGAGTATAACTGCCCCAAAGGGTTTCCAAGGATGTACTCTTTAAGAAAGCAGACTGCCACATCTTTCTCCCACAGGGTGGGGGTTCAAACCGGAAAACAATACAAAGAGAATGAAATTAGGAACAAAAGGACATTGATATCTCCTCTATTTCTGCAAAATAACCAAGGAATATGCATTCTGTGGTAAGGAAGACCAATGGTATGTGGAGGCTTCACTTGCCAAATTACTCCACCATCAAGAATCAGGTACCATCAGCATTAGGAGAAGAAGGTAGACCACTAACTTACACACAACAACACTGGTCCTAAGATTGTACTGTGATTCATTTTCTTTTCCAAAGACTAAGACTTGTGGCCTAAGTGGTAAGTTATTCTGTCTGTCAAAACTTTATTTTAACTGTAATCTCGCCTGAAAACATAAAACCATGAGGGAATTTAGAAGTTATTTTAAAAACACATTTTTATGGTTTGGTTTTGTATGTAAGTATGGGAGTAAATGGAAATTTTGAGAAAAAATTAAAGTACATAAAATACTCATTTTTCTTAGAACCATTTATAGTCCCAAAGTCACTTTGTTAGGATGGAAATACACACAAAAAAATTTACTCTGTATAACTTGGCTTGCTTGTAGTAAGATCACATTTGAATATGGGTATCAGAGTATTGTTTATTCAGACAATAATAACAAATTTATAATGTATTTATTTTTAAATATTGGAGCTACAAATTTCCAAGGGAAGGAATTTATAAACTTGGATAGTGCATATTTCTGTGAAGCGGGCAAAATACTTAGAACATAAGAAATATTCACAATATAGAAAAACAAAGTTTTTTTTTTTTTTTGCCCTTGAATTTAGTATCAATCAGATACAGGGTTCTTTTAAAAAATCAGGACAGAGGGTGTCAGAGGGAAGGAATACTCAAAACTCACGTACATCATTTTTGCCATACAAAAATGTAGAGTGGTTGCCCATTTTCCTAAGCTGCCATTATTCCCAATGACAGCTTCCTCTGATGCTCCCTCTCAGCATCTTCACAAACTTCTAAAAACAGAATATGAGACCAAGTTCTTCTAGGTCTTTCTTGTTTTGTTCTTGATTTGGAGCTTGTCCACAAGAGAACAACTCCTTTCGTATTCTAGAGATGGAGGGATCTGAAGTAGGCAAGGTTTAGAGTATACCCACATTATAGGTGTGGAGGAGCCTTGGTGGTGCAGTGATTAAGAGCTCAGCTGCTAACCAAAAGGTCAGCAGTTCAAACCCGCCAGCCGCTCCTTAGCAACCCTGTTGGGGCAGTTCTACACTGTCCTATAGGGTTGCTATGAGTCAGAATCGACTCAGTGGCAACGGGTTTGGTTTTTGGTGTTTTTATGGGTGTGGAAGGCTATGACTTTCTTCCAGTGTTCCTGGCATGCAGTATGAGCAATAGACATCATGATGGCCAGGACCAGACTCTTTCCACAAGAAAGACCTAATAGATACTATGAGGCTGGGAGGATGAAATATTAATTCAAGTTAAGTCAGCCAAGACTGGACAGGGCAAAGAGGTCCCAGCAAAGACGTCCCAAAGACTAGGCAGCAGATCTTGTCCATGGTCAAGAAAGTTAGTAAGCATTAGCCAAGAAGAAAACTCTTGTTCTAGGCAGAGTTGTTTATTCTACATTCCATTTGTGTCCCTACCCACAGGTAATGAGCATACTCAGAAAAACTCAGGGTTCCAAAGGGGAATCCTGGCCCTAAACAAGGAAGAGACCAGGATGCCAGGACCACACCATTATTCCCTGAAGATGTCCCCCTTTCTGCAACATTTTAAAGGGCTTTCCAAACACAAAGTCTAAGCTTACTGCTTCATTTGTAATAGAAACAAATTTGATTTTTCTGCCACTGGGTTTGAATCCAAGTGATCTGGCACAGCATGAATTAGCGGACATTGAAATTCTTCCCAGTCCTTAATAAGGTCTTTTTACTTTAATTTCTTCATTTCTCATAAGTGGAAATACTCTTAATTTTTCGGAAGCAGTCAGTTATATTTGTGCCATCAGAAACAGAAGGTCTGGCAAATACCAGCTGGAAGAGACACAGTGCTGCTTTAGAATCAGCTCCCAGCCTTCTAAGGGGTCTGTGGCTGGACACGCAGGAATGAGAGCGCTCCTTATGCTGTTCTTTGAAGAGCAACTTTGTTTCCTGGTAACTCTCAAAGGACAATCCCACACTGCTCCAGAGACTTTTGTTGCCATTTCAGTACCAGTATTTTATTCACAGCATTATCTTCTTTCTCCTCTCCTCCTGCGTTTTTTTATTGAGATACAACATAAAGTGCATAAAGTAAGTGTACAGCTCAATTAATTTTTACATTTTTAAAATCCAAGTAACCACTGCCTAGATTTAGGCAGTTTATAATATTTCCAACACCTGGAAGTTTCCTTCATGATCCTTCCTCGTCAATACCCACCCACGCCACCCTCCATCCACCACCACCATCATTTGCTGTCCACTCCACTCTGATTCACGGCAACCCCATGTGTATCAGAGTAGACCTGTGCTCCATAGGGTTTTCAGTGTCTGTGACCTTTCAAAAGTAGATTGCCAGGACTTTCTTCCAAGGTGCCTCTGGGTGGACTCGAACCTCTAAACTTTTGGTTAGCAGCTAAGCGAGTTAACCATTTATACCACCCAAGGACTCCTCCCCCCATACCAAACCAAACCAAACCTGTTGCCATCAAGTGGATTTGAACTCACAGCGACCATAGAGGACAGAGTAGAACTGCCTCACTGGGTTTCCAAGGCTATAATCTTTAAGGAAGCTGACTACCACATCTTTCTCCTGGGGGAGCGGCTGGTGGGTTCAAACCACTGACCTTTCGGTTAGCAGCTGAGCACTTAACAACTGCATCACCAGGGCTCCTCCCCCTCCTCCGCCTTAGGTATCTACTATCCTGATTTTTTTTTTCACTACAGATTAGCTTTTCCTGTTATTGAACTTAATATAAATGGAATCACACTGAAGGTACTTTGGTTTCTGGCTTCTTACATTCAGTATGACTATGAAAATCATTCATTTGTTGTTTATATCAGTAGTTTATTTTTGACAGCTTTATTGAGGTATAATCTGACATACAATAAACTACACGTATTTAAAGTGTACAATTTGGTAAGTTTTCTCATATACATACTTCATGAAACCATCACCACAAACAAGATAATGAACATATCCATCATCCCAAAAGTTTCCTTATACCCCTTGGTAACCCCTCTCACCCTCCCTCACTCTGCCCCTCCTCCAGTCATAGATATACTTTCTGTAATTACAGATTAGTTTATATTCCCTGGAAGTTTATATAATGGAATAATATAGCATGTGCACGTTTTTGTCTAGCTGCTTTCACTCAGCATAATTATTTTGAGATTCATTCCTGTTGTGGAGTAGATTAATGATTCATTCCTTTTTATTGCGGAGTAGTATTTTATTGTATGGATATCCCACAGTTTATCCATTCACCTGTTGAGGGACGTTTGGATTGTTTCTAGTTTATAACAAATAAAGTTGCTATGAATATTCGTGAACAAGTCTATGTATGGATATATATTTCCCTTTTTCTTGGGTAAATACCTCAATCATATTATAGGTATATGAGTAATTTTTTAAGAAACTGTAAAACCGTTTTCCAAAATAGTTGATCATTTTTATGTTCCCACCGGGATTGTATGAGTCTTCCATATCTTCATCAGCACTTGGTATGATCAGTCTTTTTAATTTTAGCCCTTCAGATAGGTGTGTATCTCACTGGGGCTTTAATCTGTATTTCCTTAATGACTAATGATTAATATAATGAGTGAGTATCTTTTCATGAGCTTACGTGTATGTCTTCTTTGGTGAAGTGTCATCTCAATTTTTTTTTCCACTTTTTTACTGGGTTGTTTTCCCCTTCTTATTGAATTCTGAGAGTTCTTTATATATTCAGGATACAAGCCCTTTATCAAATACACACTTAATAAATCTTTTTTCAGGCTGTGGCTTGCCTTTTCATTCTCTTAGCATCCTTCGAACAGTTTTTAATTCTAATGAAGTTCAACTGACTGACTTTGTGTTTTATAGACCATGAGTTTGGTGTTGTATTAGAAAATCTAATCCAAGGTCACAAATATTTTCTCCTTTGTTTTCTTTTAGAAGGTTTAAGAATTTGAGTTTCATATTTAGATCTATGATCAATTTAGAGTTAATTTTTGTATACTGTGCAAGATATGGATCAAAGTTCACTTTTTTTGCATGTGACTATCCAATGGTTCCAGCATTATTTTTTGAAGACTATCATTTATTCAATGAATTATCTTCGCACCTTTGTAAAAAAATCAGTTATCCATACTTGCATGGGTCTATTTATGTATTCTATTCTGTTCCATTGATCTAGTTGTCTACCTTTATGCCTATAACATGCTATCTTGATTTACTCTAGCTTTATAATAATGTAAATAATTGGTAGTGTAAGTTGTACAATTTTATCCTTCTTTTTAAAATTTGTTCTGACTATTCTAGTTCCTCTGCATTTCCACAAGGATTTTAGAATCAGTTTGTCAATTTCTGCAAAAAAAAAAAAGTCTGTTGGGAATTTGATTGGGGATTGTTTTAAATCTATAGATCAATTTGTAGAGGATAGATATCTTAATAACATTAAGTTTCTTGACCCATGAACATGGTATATTTCTCCATATAAGACTTCTTTAATTTTTCTCACCAATGTTTTGTAATGCTAAGTGTACAGGTCTTTTAAATCTTTTGTCAGATTTACCCCAAGAATTTTATATCTTTCATACTATTGTACCTGGTATTCTTGTTTTAAATTTTTTATTGTGATGAAAATATACACAACAAAACATTTGCCATTTCAACATTTTCTACATGCATAATTCAGTGAGACTGTTACATTCTTCATGTTGTGCAACCGTTATCACTATGGTATTCTTTTTAATTTTTCTATTGTCAGCATATAGAAATACAACTGATTCTTTGTATATTGATCTTGTATCCAACAACTGAGCTAACCTCAGTTATTAGTTCTAGCAGTTTGTTTTTGTTTTGTTTTGTTTTTTTGTACCTTCCATCAGATTTTCTACAGACAATTAGGTTGTCTGTGAATAAAGGCAATTTTACTTCTTCCTTCCCAATCTGGGTGCATTTTATTTCTTTTTTGTTGCTTGATTGCACTGGTTAGAACCTCCAACACAAAACTAAGTAGAAGTGGTGAGAACAGAGATTCTTGTCTTTTTCTTGGCCTCAGAAGGAAAGCATTCAGTCTTTCACCATTAAGTATGATACTACTTACTGGATTTTAGTAGATGCCGTTTATCAGGTTAAAGCAAGTTTTGTCTTTGTAGTTACTTAATGCTATAAATTTACACCTAAGTCCTGTTTTAGTACCACTGATACTTTGTGCTTTCAAAGTACCGGAACAGGAATGCAAACAGAAACCTATAAACCAGTGTTCACTGCAGCACTATTCACAATAGCCAAGAGGTATTCAAAGTACCAATTTTCCTGTGACTTCTTCTTTAACTCAGAATTTAGAGTCTGTTATTTTACATTTCCAAATACTTGGGAGTTTCCACATATCTTTCTGTTATTGATTTTTAATTTATTCCAATCTGGTCAGAGAACAAACTGTTCATGAAATGAATCCTATTAAATGTATTAAGACTTGTTCTATGGCCCAAAACATGATCTATCTTTGTAAGTGTTCTTTGTCCACATGAAAAGAATGTATATTCTGACATGTTGGGGGAAATATTCTACAAATGTTAATTAGGTCAAGTTGTTTGACAGTCAAGTCTTCTAGATCCTTACTGACTTTCTGTCTCTATAAATATTAGGAAGGAATGCTCTATAAATATTAGGAAGGAGTACTAAAATCTCTGACTATGATTGTGGATTTGTCTGTCTCTCCTTACAGTTACATCACATTTTGCTTCAGTAATTTGCAGCTCTGTTATTAGATGTAGAAACATTTAAGGTTGTTATGTCCTCCTGATGAACTGACCCTTCTATCTTTAAGAAATAGCCCTCTTTATCCTTGGTAATATCCATTGCTCTAAAATCTACTTTGTTTAATATTAATATGGTTCTTTGTTTAATATTAATATAGTTCCTCCAGCTCTCTTTAAAAAAAATTTTTATTGTGGTAAAGATATATAGAACAAAAACATTGGCCAATTCAACAATTTCTACATGTATGCAAAAGCTGGACAATGAATAGGGAAGACCGAAGAAGAATTGATGCCTTTGAATTATGGTGTTGGCCAAGAATATTGAATATATCATGGACTGCCAAGAGAATGAACAAATAAATCTGTTTTGGAAGAAGTAGAGCCAGAATGCTCCTTAGAAGCAAAGATGGTGATGAAGAAACCCCAAGAGTATGGCCCCCAGACACCCTTTTAGCTCAGTAATGAAGTCATTCCCGAGGTTCACCGTTCAGCCAAAGATTAGACAGCCCCATAAAACAAAATGAGACTAATGGGGCACAACAGTCTAGAGACAAGGACTAGAAGGCAAGAGGGGACAGGAAAGCTGGTAATAGGGAACCCAAGGTTGAGAAGGGACAGTGTTGACATTCCGTGGGGTTGTTAACCATTGCCATAAAACAATATGTGTACTAACTGTTTGAGAAACTATTTGTTCTATAAACCTTCATCTAAAGTACAACTTAAAAAAAAAAAGAAGCAAAAATGGTGAGACTTCATCTCACATACTTTGGTCAGGTTATCGGGGGAACCAGTCCCTGGAGAAGGACATCATGCTTGGTAAAGCAGAGGGTCAAGGAAAAAAAGGAAGACCCTCAACGAGATGGACTGACACAGTGGCTGCAACAATGGGCTCAAGCATAACAACGATTATGAGGATGGCTCAGGAGTGGCCAGTGTTTCATTCTGTTGTACACAAGAGGTCACTATGAGTCGGAACCAACTTGAAGGCACCTAACAACAACAACATGTATAATTTAGTGACATTGATTACGTTCATATTGTGCAACCATTATCACTCTTTTTCCAAATTATTCCACCACCATCAACATAAACTCAGAGCCCCCTAAGCAAAACCTCCCCTTTTCCTTTCCCTTCCCCAAACCTGGTAACCACTAATAATCTTTGGTTTCTATATATTCACTTATTTGATATAAGTGAGATCATATAGTTTATGTCCTTTTGCAACTGACTTATTTCGCTCAGCATAACACTTTCAAGGTTCATCCTTGTTGTAGCATGTATCAGGACTTCATTTCTCTTTATGGCTGAATAATATTCCATTGTGTGCTTATATCAGATTTTGTTTATCCATTCATCTGTTGGCTGTTTCTACCTCTTGGCTATTGTGAATAGTGCTGCAGTGAACACTCGTGTATAGGTTTCTGTTTGCATTCCTGTTCCGGGATGCTACTGAATTGTTTAGAAACAGCTTTCAATATTGCTTTTATGATTTGTTAGGCAGATCCAGAGCCGTGCACAGTCTAGGGTTAATAATTTCCCACTACTGAGGCTAGACCTTCCTGAGTACTGTATCAAATGTCCCCTGGATTATGGCCTTACAGGAGCCGGCACTGTTCTTAATCTCTTGTTTCTTTCCTCTCTGGTACTCTGTCCTACAGGCTGTGGCCACTTATCTCCCTGGACTCTCAGCTCACAGAGTCTACTGGGTTCTGCCTGGGTTCCACACCCCCAACGCCTTCACCAAGACCAGAAAACTCTCAAGGCAGTAAATTGGGGAAATGTTACTGTTCATCTGCTTTGTTTCCCATCTCTCAGAGATTACTATCATTTGTTCCCTGATGTCCAGGGTATTAAAAACCATTTTTTCATATATGTTGTCTGCGGTTATTTGGTTGTTTCAGGTAAGAGGGCAAATCCGGTCTCTGTTGCTCTGTCTTGACCGTTTTGTTGTTGTTTCAGGTAGGAGGGTACAGCCAATCCTTGTTGCTCCATCTTGGCTGGAACCATGAACTTTTAGGTAGTTTCCAGCTTGGAGTTATTGAACATACTTATGCATGTATTTTGGTGGATATATGCATTCATTTCTCTTGTTTAAGTATCTAAGAGTGTAAGAGATTTGTCATAGAATATGGATATGTTTAGCTTTAAAATATACTGCCGAGCAGTTTTCCAAAGTGGTTGCACCATTTTTAACTCCCACCAACAATGTATGAAAGTTCCAGTTCCTCCACATTTTCCCCAGCACATGGCAGTGTCAGTGTTTTTCATTGTAGCTATTCTGGTGGTATCTCATTGAGATTTTAATTTGTATTTTTATAAGGAGTAATGATGAGCACCTTTTCATATGCTTATTGGCCATTTGGATATCCTCTTACATTAAATGCCTGTTTGTTAAAATCTTTTCTTGTTTTAAAATTGAATTATTTAACTTTTTCTCAATGATTTGTAGGGGTTCTTTATCTATTCTGGATATTAATCTTTTGTCACATATATTATTGTATCTTCTCTCTGTCTATGGCTTATTTTTTCACTCTTTAGGGTCACCATAAGTAGGAATCAACTCGACAGCAACTAAACAACAGCATGGAGTATTCTGATAAACAAAAGTCCTCTATTTTAATGTAGTCCAATTCATCAATATCTTCTTTTATGGTTAGTATTGTTTGTGTGTTGTTTAAGAAATCTCTGCCCACCCCAAGTCATGAAGATATTCTCAAATGTTTTCTTCTAGAAGCATTACTGTTTTCTCCTTCCTCTTTCTCAAATACAGCAGCAGTAATATGCAAAGCTTTTATGCAACCTAAAACTTCTTTTTGCCCTTCTGTAGAGTTTCTCTTCAATATCCAACTGTCTAACATTGTCAAGAGGCAATTTGAAGTCACTTGCTGTACATCCTACTGCAGTATTAAACCATTGCCGTCGAGTCAATTTAGACCCATAGCAACCCTGTAGGACAGAGCAGAACCGCCCCCTTGGGTTTCCAAGGAACAGCTGGTATATTCGAACTGGTGGCCTTTTGGTTAGCAGCCACGCTCTTAACCACTGCCCCACCAGGGCTCCACTGAAGTGTTAGTGGGCTCTAAACTCATCGTGAGGTCCCCTGCTGCTCTCATTGTGACTCTCTAATCAGTTAGCAAAACAAATATTTTACTTCTCCCTTAACTTCATCCTGTAGTGTCTGTTCTCTTTGTTTGAAAGTTTCTCTAAACAACAGGTTGAAGAGTGATTCCTCTTGGCTGGTGGCTGTAGGGGTAGGTGTTGATTTCCTTCTAGTTTTTCATAGCTTTCTAAATTATGTATAATAAGCATATATATTTTTAATTACAAAAGTAAACTTTTTTTTTCATTATTGAGCAGTTGTGATTAAATGTATGTTTGTGTTTCCATCGTAGGTGCTATAAGCTATGGTGTTTCACAATACTCCCTGCATAGATTATGTTGACCATACACTTTATGACTTGTAAAGCAGCCTGTTCAGTGAATGTCTGCAGGGCAGACAGTAGAACATTTTTATTAATTTAAAAGCTTTTTACAGTCTACATACTTCCCTTGCTAATAACATATTGTTTTTATCAAAGTCTTGGTCAAGTTTTTCCTGCTCTAGGTCTCATCTTGTCTGCAAATGGAGCCACAGAAAGTATTTTTTTAGTACAATCATTTGCCAAGTATCATTAGTTAATTACTAAAAACAGAGGTTGTGTAACCCTTTGTGATACCCAGGCAACACTCAGAACTGCATATTTTACTTGACAGCATTTACAAATTATGTCTTTGCCTCAGAATAACTTACTGTAGGAATGCTTCCATATGCTGAAGTTGGACACGCCATTGTAATGAGAAAGAAAAAAAGTGTCTTTTAGGGTCTAGTTTTCATATGCGTACTAGTTACAATATGCAACTACAAATTAGTAATGCTGTCCCTTAAGAATTTACCACAAATGGTTTTTTAGTTCTTTCAGCTGCTCTCTGCTAAAGATTGGGAGTGGGGTTTGCTATAAAACAATGGATTACCAGGAATTCAATTATGATTTATCTAAGTAATGAAAACAATTTGATACAGTGATCATAATTCTTATTTTTTAATGAAGAAATATATATTTTTCCAAGTTCTTTTTGTTCCTTAAAGTCCCAAGAGGAGACAATTTCCAACTTCCAATTCCAAAACAAATATTCTTGCAGTTAACTCTTCTCTATCCTGCTTGTTGCTATGATGCTGAACAGGTTTCAGCGGAACTGCCAGACTAAGATAGGTTAGGAAGAAAGCCCTGGTGATCTACTTCCAAAAATAAGCCAATGAAAACCATATGGATCACAGGATCTGATCCAGAACCGAACAAGGGGATAGCGCAGGATCTGGCAGAATTTTGTTCCATTTTGCATGAGGTCACCATGATTTGGAGACAAACTTGACAGCAGCTAACATCAACAACATCCAGACTTTGGAGCAGGTTTTGACAAATAATTGACCATGAGCCAAATCCATCCCACCTCTTGTTTTTGTAAATAAAGCTTTATTGGAACACAGCTACATTCATTCATTTACGTATAGTCTATGGCCACTTTTGCATTACAACAGCAGAGTAAAGTAGTCGTGACATAGAGTTAGAGCACACAAAGTCTAGTATAATCCCTAACTGGCCCTTTACAGAAAAAAATTGCCAAGCCTTGCTTTAGAGCATCTCCTTATTTCTCATCTTGCAGGGAGAGATGGATACTATGACCACCAATACTGCTTCTACTGGCAAGTTTTTGAGGATGTCACCAGGATGACAGCCACAACCCCCAAAGCTCAGGAAAACAGCAACAAGAAGAAATCCACAATTTAAGAAGTCACTGATTTTTTTCTTCTCTTGGGTGAATGACAATGACCCTAACAGCCAAAATGCACATATTTATTGTATTTGAGAACTGTTTTAAAATGTATGTCCTTCAAGTACAAGAGTCTATAAATTATTTTGAAAACCATTCTTTAACTATCTTTCTATTGCACATTTTGACTATGAGGCACCATATACCAAGATGTGATACTTGTTTTAAATCTTTGAAATCAACATTCTAAAGTGACTCATAAACTTTTTCTTCCTTAATTTCTCAGAACAAATCATTTTGGAACGATAAGGGTGATGCCTATTTGGGGACCTTTTGTTCATGTTATATATGTTATTCAGGCCAACTTTTGAAAAATAAAGGGAAACAGCAAGATAAACTGGCCATTTATGAGATATTTTCTGCTATGACGGTCCATCCGGCCAACATCAACAACAAAAAGAACACTGGTAGACCAATTCTACTCTTAACAATCTCAATCATTCAAAACTGTAATCAATAACTCAGTAATGAAAACAGACAGTCGCCCTTTCTGATTCTTGAAATTATGAACATGGATGATGCAGTGGAGCAGGGGGAGGGGGTGAATTTCCAAGTGAATCCGATGAAATGACACTTGACCTTGGCCAGCTTTTCTATCCATTCAATCAGTCATTCAACAAGTATTTTATTGAGCACCCACAACATGGCAGCTTCTATTCATGGAACTGGAATATGGCATAGAACAAGACAGGTAAGAGTCCCACTTTCATGGAGCTAACATCCTAGGAGAGAATACAGTACAATACTCTAGAATACAGTACAATACTTGCTTATACTTGGCCCAAAAAAACAGTTGGAAGATAATCCACAGGCCTAAGGGAAATCAGACTAATTAGACAAGTAGCATTCTCATCAAAATTCAAGAAGTGCTCCTAAACAGTGCCAGATCTAAGCAAACCTGTGCACACTCTTTCTCCACCCCCTTCTCTCCTGGACTTCCCCTATCAAAGGCCTCTCTCAGGAAAGGATCCCACAAACTCACTCACACACACTTAAGTACAAATGGCTGACAATTATTCCTCTCAGGGGAGTCTATATTTCATTACAGGTAGACATGCGGAGTTCCTAAGTAGCTGAACGGGGCTTTAGGACTTTCTCAGAATTTCTAGAGTCATGCCATACATCTATTTCTAAGGAAATATAAATCAAACACCAGCTTTGTTGCAGGATGGCATGAGGCTGGGTTAGGCAGCAGTGAAGAGTTCATTTACTATGAAACACACAGAGCGTGAAGGAAGCAGACTCGATACTGTCCATTTAGCCCTCCAGACATTCTGCCCACCCTTCTCCACCCAGCCCCCTGGCCCAGGAGGCTGACCTTTGGGGACTGAGTCAGGGGCTTCTTCTCTTCTGTCTTCTGGTTGGGTTCACCAGGAGGTGATGGAGGGAAGGAGGATAGAGCTTATTTCCCAGCTCTTCCATGCCAGGCCACCATGTCCTTCTACAAACCACAGCTCCTATTAGGGAGTCCTCCTCATAGCTACAGCCATAGCCATAGCTACAGTGCTCTCTCTAACTGTCCCCTCTCCCTGCCCCTGCAGGCCTAGAGAACGTAAAAACTCCATCCTGTGCCCCTTGCTGGTACGCCACCATTCCTTGATGGTTTCTTTAAGCTCTGCCCACACCTTGGTACACCGTCTCTTCAATGGCCTCTTTTTACTTGTCCCACTCGGTATGGCACGAGCTGCAAAGCCAGCATTGCTCTCAGCTCAGAGGCTGGCTCCAGCACCAGCTATATCTTTAACTTAGGGATATCCTGGGACTTAGGTGGGACAGGAGGACTGGTGAACATTCTGTGAACAGGGCCTCTGCTTAGGATCAGCGGGTGACTCACCTCCAAACAGGAAAAGGCTCAGGGTGGTGAGGAGCGTGACCCTGGCCCCTCATGCAGATAGGGAGAGCCTCTGAGCGGCCGTGGCTTACCTTTCTGTGTTCAGTGGAGGGCTGTGGGCAGACGAGCTGGAATCCAAGCAGCAGGAGGGAACCCAGGACACTGAGAAGGAAAAACAGCAAAGGCTGGGCTGTGAGTGTGTTCCAGGCAGCAGCACACAGTGGAACGCAACAGTATCCATCTCATCATGGGAAGGGAGGGAACAGTCCCACTTGGGCCCTGGGATGTGATCATTAAAGGGCCCACCCCAGGAGGAAGCACAGTGCTGGGGAAAGGTCCAGCGGCCTGCATGGGGCAGATCAGGGATCAAATCCCAGCTGTACCACTTAGACCAGCAGAGCTTCTAGGTCAGGACACTTAACTTCCTTGAGCCTTAGTCTCCTCCTTTGGAAAATGGGGATGATAACAGAAGCTGGCTCGGAGGTTCAGGGGAGGATTGAATAAGACAACGCACTGCGCCTGACACAGAGCGGGTTTGGTCCTGCCGGAGGTGTGAGATCTGTGCAAAAGTGGGGGTTCTGAGTGGTCCCGGGGAATTCCCCTCCCTACACCCTAGGCTTTCCTCGGAAACTTTCCCCTGCCTGTCCTCAGCTCCCTGAGTTACATATGTTCTCCATGGGTGGGATTAGCTCCATTAAGCCCCACCATCACCAACCCCTGATCAGGGTTTGTCATCAAATAAAGGAAAGGTGTAGAAATAGGAGCTGGCTGGCCCCAAGACAGCAGGGTGCGCTGGAGGGAGCATGAAGCTTTTGATTCAAACACATCTAGGCTAAAATCCCAACTACACCATTCCCAGCTAGGCGATCTTGGATAAGTTAATTTCTCTGGGCCTCAATCTTCTCATCCAATCTTCTCATCGACTGTAAGGATGGCTAAAGATGACAGAGCTGAAAGCACCCAGCATAATTAGTTAATAAAAGGAGCGACAAGTACTCTGCAAATGACCGGAAAAGCTGCCTGAAAGTCTTCCAGGATGAGAAAAGGGCATCTAAGAGGGTGAGTCTGAAGCAGTGGTGGGAAAAGAACAGTTCTTTTCTTTTCCTTAATTGTATCCTCACTGGATCCAGCTTGTCCTCTAAACCAAGGACATGTGCATCACAACTCAAGAGTGCACACTCCTTGGTTGTGTGACCTTGGGCAAATCACCTTCTCTCTCTGCACCTCGGTTTCACCTCTGTAAAATGGGAATCATACAACCTGCCTTGCCTACCACAAACGAGTTCATGTGAGAGAGAGCACATTATGAACCCACGCCTACAAATCTGAGCCGCTTATCACACATCCTGGCACTGTTTACTCATTTAAAAAGAAAACCAGACTGGTGTGGTTTTGTTAAAAACAAAACAAACAAACAGCAGCTCCATAAATGTGTTACACCTCAGTCCCTCAAAGCTCTTGGCAGACACTGAAGCCACAGATTTGTAATACAATCATGAGCAGTTTTGCATAACCACTGATCCTGATCGAGGCTGTGTTTCTGTAACATTCAGAGGATGCGCGGCAGGAGAGGGGGAAAATATTAAGGAAGGGAGATTCTAGGTCTCAGGGGAATTAATCCCAGGTCGCCTGGTCAATTCTACTTGCAGATATTTCTACAGTTTGTTCCCTCCCCTCTTTAGGTCTCTGCTCACTGTTCCCTTCAACTTGAAGCTTTCCTGACCCCACAGGAAGCAGCACTCTCTCTCCCAACCAGTTGCCACAGAGTCGATTCTGATTCATGGAGACCCCATGTGTGTCAGAGTAGAACTGTGCTCCATAGGGTTTTCAGTGACTGATTTTTCAGAAGTAGCTCACCAGGCCTTTCTTCCGAGGAGCCTCAAACTTCTAACCTTTTGGTTAGCAGGCAAGCTCATTAACTGTTAGCACCACCCAGGGACTCCACTCCCTCTCCCTGCCCATCTTTTTTTTTTTTTTTTTTTTTAGCAATTACTATCTCATATACCGTGTTTTCACTGGTTTAAATGTAAGTTCCATGAGCGCAGGGAGTTTGTTTGGTCAATAGTTTATTCCCCAGGATCTCGCGGAGCACCTGCCCTACAGGACGAACAGAATTCACTGCATTAATGAATGATGCTTCATCATCTTAACAACCTCTGAAATTTCAAGGTAACGGGCAATAGTGTGAATTAGCACATTCCAAAATGTCCAGAATAACTTTGAGAGCCTTTTAAAGCTCTTTCATGAAAGATTTATAAAATCAATTGTGCTTTTGAATTTCTATGTGAAACAACCCCCCCCCCAAAAAAAGAATCATTCTCATAGGATTTATATGAGGTATGACAGCAATATGTTGGCGCCTCTTGTTGCAAAAATGCACCGCAAGTTATATTTAGGTGTTTAAATACTTGTTTTTCTTCATCTAGCTGGACCCTGGTGAAGCTAAAATGCATAGGGATGCCCAATAAAATTCATTCTGGGATAAAATCTTAGTTATTAAATGGACTCTGCTCTGAATGGACTAGAATAAATCCCTCCAGAGGGAAAATTATTCTTTGGGCTGCAATAATAGCAGCCAGAGCAATCTATAACCCCAGGGTCCAGATGAAACCCTGCCAAGAGCTGGGAGTTTCCCACCCCTGCTCAGCGGACTCTGCTGGAGGATGCCCTACCCTGCTCACACATACCTATCTAATTGGTAGTTTGCATCCGTGCTTACACCTCTTCAGAACACCCGACAGTCTAGCCCAAATCCTTATTCCTCCTGACCCAATTTGAAATGAACGTTTGGGGAGCGGGGGAGCACGTGTGTGTCTGTGTGTGCGCGCGACTCGTGTGTTATTTCACTCTGAGAGTTTGCTTTGGCAAACCGCTCCCAGCTTGCAACATTTTGACAGATTGAAGGCTACCAGGGCCTTTGGCAAACAAATCACATACTCCCCTCCAAGCGGCAGGGAAGTCACATTCCTACCAAAACTTTCCAATTCACCTTGCAGTTGACACAACCCAACATTTCACACCATAAAAAAAAAAAAAATAGGTTATGCCATTTATCCAGCACTGTTGTAGATTTTAAGCACTCAATCATTTTATTTCCTCATGTAGAAAATAACACTTATCGAAATTCAGTATAAGATTTACACCATGGAACTGGGACTCCAGCTTCTGCATTTGCCTCAGCCAACCCCCACCCCCACCCCCCGTCACCCCCATCTCCAGTGAGGGTGGGATCAGGTCACGGCCACTGTGCAACTCAGATTACCACAATGACCTCAACACCACTTAAGCATATCAAGTAGCAAAACAAGGAAAACAGCAAAAAATAATCTTTGCTTCTTTTCTGCTTCAGTCAATACAACCCAAGAGATATTTTGGGAGGAACCTGATCACTAACAAAATTATATGGAACTTAGCAAAACAGAGCCAAAATCTTAGTGTTGAAGTGAAATCTCCACCTACTGCACTCTGGGGACCAAAACTTTTTGCTCAGCATGCATTTTACTGAGTTCAGCTCAGCCCCCTGCCTTCCCCTGACAGAAGTTAAGAACAAAGGCAGCAAAGGAGGAAGATGGGTTACAAATGACATTAGCTCACTCCTTGGAAACCCTATGGAGCAGTTCTACTCTGTCCTATAGGGTCGCTAAAAGTTGGAACTGACTCGACAGTACCTAACAACAACTGTATTTTCACGAAAATAATGCACGCCTTCTACATCTGCCAACCGCACCCTCCTCATGCGAGGTATTCTCATAAGTGCCAATATGCCATTTTTTTTTACATGTTTTCGTAAAAAGAGAAAAAAAAATAGCATAGTGCGCTTATGAAAATACCTCGCAGGGAGAGGGCGCGGTTGGCAAACAAACATAAAAGGTGCACGTTATTTGCGTAAAATAGGGTAAATGTTTACCCCTGACCTCAGCCCTTACAAGTATTATTTCATTTAGTCTCCACAACTAGGCTATCTGGTAGACTCTTTTATTATACCTATTTTGCAGGTGAGGAAATTGAGGCACAGAGAGGCTAAGTCATTTACTGAAGCGCACATACAGGGGCAAAGCAGCAAAGCCTCCCTGCACATCCCAGCGGGCAGATCCTCAGCCTGGACTCTCACCACCATGCTCTGAGGCTTCTTTAGGACACAATACAGTTTTAAAAACCAAGCATTTGCCATTGGAGCCCATGAGTTTCCCTTCCCAGGCCTCCTATGCTGCCGTATGAGGCTGTAGCTTCACACATCCGTGTTACTTTCTTTCATTGCTTGCAAGTATAATCAGAAAATAAATGGATGCAATAAAGCTTCATTTATCCAGCTTCTCTAGACAACATTCTAAATTTCAAAATAATTGATGCTTACCATTTAAACTTCAAACTTAAAAAAAAAGATTTCCCCTGCTTTCTTACACAGACGATGCTGAGCGTTTAAGTAGCCTTTCTCAGTGGCCCTGAGTCACCGGGGTGAATATCAATCTATCTGAGCTGCTAAGGTAGTGGTCTTTGCAGCATAGCGACCTCTTTGCCCCTAGGTTCCCGAGGCCCCAGAAGCCTGGGACTTCGTGACTCCGGTTGAGCCTGTGCTGCTGTCGGCATTGCTTACTGTACTACAGTCAGCCTGCCTCCTGAGCCCAGCTCCCTTCAGGTCTGCCTTGAGAAGCCTTTAAAAAATCAAGCTGCAGTCAAACCAAAACCAAACAGGCCTTCCTGGCGTTCATGGAGCGAAACAGTTCCACTTCAGAGCATGGACTTAACGACACCTAACTGCAGAAACGTTTTTATTGCTTATTTCCTTCCAGGTTCTCAACTCTTGAAGCATTTGTGTTTCCTGGAGGAGGGCCTCTGGAAAAGTAAGGTGTTCCGTCACAGCACAGCTAAAGACACAACACCCTCTGGTTAATTCCAGTACTCAACGGTAGATTTCTTGAGAATACAGTTTCTAATATACTTTTCTAACTACTAGAACAATCAGCACAGTCTTAGTCCACAGTCAAGGCTGAGAAGAAGCTCATAAATAAAAGACTGGAAGGATAGAATGAAGTGAGGGGGGAAAGAAAGAAAAAGAGGAGGAAAGGGAAAGGAAGGTAGAGGGAGGGAGGGAGAGGAAGGAAAATATCAGTCACTAATGTAAGGCAAAGGTTCCCTAGTGGCGCAATGGTTAAAGTGCTTGGCTGCTAACTGAAAGGTCCTCGGTTCAAACCCATCAGCAGCTCCGTAAGAGAAAAGACCTGGTGGTGACCTGCTCCCATGAAGTTTACAGCCTAGGAACCCCTATGGGGCAGTTCTGCTCTGTCACGTGGGGTCATTATGAGTAGGAATTGAGTTGACAGCACACAACAACTATAAAGCAATGTGAAACGCTACTGTGACTGTGACATTTTTCCTCAAGGAAGTGTCCTCTAAGTGTAGCCCAGAATTCCATGCAGGAAAAATAGAAGAACTGGAAAAAGGAAGACAATCCTAAAGTAGAGATTACTACAAACTGGAGTTACTGGTTCTAATCCCTAGGGGTCAATGTTAGCCTGAGGCATGCAAGCCGTTGGGTATGTAAGGAATGGGTAGTTGGCTACTCAATTATCACACCTTAACTCCATTGATCCCCCTTCTGGTACAGAATGTTCCAACTAAACCCACAGTCAAGTACTGAGTGACGAGGACAGGATCCTGGTGCAGCTCTATGCCCGGAACAAAGAAAAATCCATTCTGTCTGAATGCTCACCGTCGCTCTATAGGTTGTGGGTTGCCAGGGCAGTCCTCCAAAAAGCGATTTTATTTCCTCCTAGCCTCTGTGCTACCATTCAGATAGCTCCTATCAGGCTTACCACAGACAAGATTCCAGCAGGCTCTTCACTAGTACGCTTGTACATTGCTACTCTGCAGATGACTTGCGTTCATATAGAACCACGATCCCAAGCCTGTTTATGCCAGTTCTTGCCTTTTTAATTCTATAAAATATTCATATAGTACACAAATCCAAGAAATAGGGCACAGAAAAAAAGAGTAGTTATTGTTAGTTGTTTCCACAAAAACTAAGTTGAATGCTTTGGAAAGACTCAATAAAGGCAAGCAGCCAAGAAAAAAAATTGCTGGCAAATTAGGTGTGGATGAGACAACTGTAAATGATTAGGGGAAAAAATAATAAATATCTAGAGTGATTCTGTACTCAGATTGCTTTGCAAATGTCTTTAAATTCTCACCCTACTTTAAAGAAACCGAAATGGAAACCTTAGATAATGCTTATGGTTGTGGTTTATGCAAGGAAGACAATCAGGGGCTCTCATGCTAAAGGAAAGTCCTTGGCACAACAGAAAATTGATGAGTGTATGCACACGTGCTTTAAGTTAAAATTAAACTGCTAAAGGTGTGTGTGTATCATTTGTACGATTTCCTGCTTTAATCAACTTTTGTAATTAACCGTCCTGGTTAGGAGAGATAAAGGTTCCTGTTTTATTTCCTTTGCATAAAAGATAATTATTAATTTAGTCATTCAACATTCCACACATATTTATTAGTCCTCAACTGAGTCGTGGTTTAGGTGCCAGGCTACACAATATCTGCCCTGTATTATTAACATGATGCAGTTTAACACTTACAGTCCAGGCCAGGCCTCTCTTCTGCTCCCTCCTCTTTTTCCTAACTCCCTCACCCGCTTCTCCTGATCAATGGCATAGGGACAGGAGTCCCTGGGTGGTATAACAGTTAACACAATCAGCTGCTAACCAAAACAGTGGCAGTTCATGTTCACCCAGAGCTGCCTCAGAAGAAAGGCCAGGGTATCTACTTCTGAAAAACCAGCTGTTGAAAACTATACAGAGCACAGTTCCACTCTGACACACATGGGGTCGCCATGAGTTGAGGTTGACTTGATGGCAACTGGTTTGGTTTTTTGGTTTGGCATAGGGACACTGACTGACCTGATGACCTTTCCCAATCATCACACATATCTTTACCTGTCAGGGGAGTCAGGTAAATGTCAGTTTTCCCTCATCACTCATACCTCAAATATACTTAGGGCATCCTCTTTCCTACACATACAAACATATTTCCCTAGCCCATTTCTCTCTCTCTCTCTCTCCTTCCCTCCCTCCCTCCCTCTCTCTCTCTCCCTCCCTCTCTCTCTT
>NW_004443966.1:16759527-16794712 GCF_000243295.1 Trichechus manatus latirostris | reverse complement strand
ATCACCAAATCAGCCCAGAACTAAAACAATTTCCAAGGCCAACTCTTCAGACAGGGATTGGACTGGACTGTGGGACATAAAGTGATACTCGTGAGGAGTGTGCCTCTTCGCTCAAGTAGATACAAGAGACTAAACAGGCAGCTTCCATCCGCAGGTGAGATGGGAAGGCAGAGAGGGTCAGGGGCTGGTTGAATGTACATGGGGAATCAGGGGTGGAAAGGAGGAGTGCGCTGTCACAGTATGGGGAGAGCAATTAGGGTCACATAACGATGTATGTACAAATTTTTGTATGGGAGACTAACGTGAATGTAAACTTCATTTAAACTACAACAATAAAAAAATAAATAAAAACAAAATCAAAATCACCAAATCAATTTTATTTCCTGCTTTAACTACTTGTTTGGCATTTTCAGTGGTTTTGTTTTCTTCTACCTTTTCATTTCAAACAAAGTATGTCATCTCTACTAAAACCCTCCAAGAGGTAAAGGAGGAGCCCCAGGCCAAGCCGACTGGCTCAGCCATCATCACGGATTATACTGCTTTTGGGGAGAAAAATGTGTTTCCTCCACTCAATGAACAAACAAATAAATATGTAATTATGTATCCCCCAAAAAAAGATACATTGTTTGGAGCAAGTCTTTAAGAAATATAAGCACTTCTGTACCACTTGCTGCAGTTTCCTCTGTAACTTGTAACAGATGACAAACACTCCTTAAACTAGCACTGGGCTACCCTTTTGTCCAAACCAGGGCTTCAAACCAGTTAGTTCCAGCTCTTGCACTCCTGCTGACAATTTGCTTTTCTAACAAGTTCTCAGGCTTTTGATGCTAATGCTGTGGCTTAGGGAGTAGGGGCCAATTCTGAGAACCACTAGTACAGCAACGGTTCTCAAAATTTATTATACATAAGAATCACCTGGGAGATCAGACTGAATCAGAACCACATGGGGATCTTGTTAAAAGGTAGATTCTCAGTCAGTCTAATCTCCCAGGTGATTCTTACGTATAATAAATTTTGAGAACCGTTGCTCTACTGGTGGTTCTCAGAATTGGCCCCTACTCCCTAAACCACAGCATTAGCATCATCTGAGAACTTGTTAGAAATGCAAATTGTCAGCAGGGGTTGGTGAACAGGAACTAACCGATTCAAAGCCCTGGTCGAAAGAGATTTTATTTGTCCTGAAATTTTCATGGCATCCAGGGCTTGCCCAAGGTTCAATGACAACCCCCTAACTATCTCCACTGAGAGTTAAAATCTTGGTGCCTCTTCTGCTACTGAGCTTATCTGTGATTCTTTTAATTACTACGGACTTAAGCAGGGCAGAGATATACTCTTGCTACCTTAATACCCAGGGCTTCTCTGTCTCTCTCAATAAGGGGGAAGCTGGCTTTCTGTTTCTCTGTGGCTTGGCAAAAACTGAGGACGAATTTTGAAACTAAATCTCTGCGTATCAGAATTGTGAATCCCCTTAAACGTTTTTTTCTCTCAGGAATTTCCTTGGCAGCTCACTTCTAATTTTAACCTGTCCTCTCTATAGGTAAAGAAATTTTCCAGCTTTTCCAATTGATCTTTATGCATTTGGTTTCCTTGATAAATATATTTTTTTTAAAAAAAAAAAACCTTACATTTGTGTGTGTGTATGTTTCTCATCTACCAATTTTGTCAAAGACACGCCTACTCTTAAAGTAACCATGGACCTTTTCCCTAGAACATTTTCAAAAGCATTTAAACAAAAAACACTATTTTTTTTTTTGTTAAAATATATTTACATAGCACTAAAAAATAAAATCAGGGAGTCCTCAGGTGGCGCAAACAGTTAATGTAGTTGGCTGCTAACTGAAAGGTTAGAGGTTCGA
The DNA here is from genome assembly GCF_000243295.1 of Trichechus manatus latirostris. NCBI lineage: Eukaryota > Metazoa > Chordata > Mammalia > Sirenia > Trichechidae > Trichechus > Trichechus manatus. The sequence goes on along the minus strand of NW_004443966.1, from coordinate 16,792,856 downwards.
GTCCACCCAGATATGCCTTGGAAGAAAGGTCTGGTGATCCACCTCTGAAAAATCGCTATTGAAAACCCTATGAAGCACAGCTCTACTCTGACACACATGGAGTTGCCATGAGTTGGAATTAACACTACAGCAACTTTTTTTTTTTTTAAGATACAAAATGGTTAATGAGTAACTGGTTTATGAAGAAGAAAACTTGATGGAAATCTCCAGCTGAGATCCCCCAGAGAACCCATCCTCATGACTCCCATTTTCTTTCCCCAGTCCTGACAGCAGGACTCGGAGAAATATTCTGCTGAGCAGCCTTGGTCAGACCATCCCTTCAGCAGGACTCTAAAAGCTGGAGGCCTGTCCAGACTTGCACAGACCCACTGCTAGGGCAACACAGCCACATCTAGTTTTCAACTACTCCCCCACCCCCACCCCCACTAATTTCAAATCTATCAGCAATGTCTCTGAAATAATGCTCAGCTTGTGGTGGGCCCATCAGCCATGCTCCGATCATTACAGGGCACTAACTGTTTGCAGGGACGTCAATTAAAATTCTAGGACATCAAGAAGAGACTTTGCAAAAAGAACTTCTCCCAAGAAACACCCTTCCTGTGCAGCCTGGGTGGCCCCATATTTGAGGATCCTCAAGTTCTTTGAAGGGCCTTTCTGACGGCAGCCAGGCTTATACCTGCTAATCACACTTTGAATCCACCTTTGATCATCCCGTTGCTCTTTTTGCCCAGTTCAATGTCTAACTGTGATCTTCATGTCTCTGCTCCCCATGGAGCTCTAGGGCTCAAATTTACTGTCGTCCCCAAGTGGCCCAGTGGGCCAAGTGCATTTCTCACTACCCTATGGTTTAAAGAGCTTCCACAAACGGGATGAATATTTTATGTCTTAAAATACCTCTTAAACTATTTTTGAAGCTATGGTTTAAAAGTGTACACGTGTTAATTTATGTCAGGTACCAAATGTTACCCCTGAAGAAGCCACCAAATGTTACCTTGGGCTTCTCTGTTAATGGCTGGCTTTTGCACAGGTCTCAGAAAGACATATTCCCTGCCTTCTCTGACTGTATCTGATATGCTTGTGAATACGTCACTGATGAAGAGGGCTGCAGCTCTGCACTGGTCTCTGCACTGGTCTCTGGACTGGTCTCTGCACTGGTCTCTGCACTGGTCTCTGCACTGGTCTCTGCACTGGTCTCTGGACTGGTCTCTGCACTGGTCTCTGCACTGGTCTCTGCACTGCAAGCCTGCACACGTCTGCTCATGTAAAATTATACAAGCAACTACACACCGAAGCTTACGCACACATACTACACTCAGTTAAATGCCAGGCATGGGCCCAAGAGCATCTGCCTGGCAAATGCTCCAGCCACAGTTGTGCAATCACATGTGGCATCGTCCTAAGAACATACTATAAATCACTTTACTTTTTATTCCAAGTTCTGGGTATGTGGGGCTAAGTTACAGCTATGGAAAAAAAAAAAAACAAAAACTACAAGATATTCTTAGTGATTCATCTTTCTTAGTGACTCAACTTTCTTGGTGATTCGACTTTGAAACAAACAAAAAAGAAAAAATCCTTCTTCCTCTTCTTTCCAGATCCGGAATCAATTTATTTAAAGAGGATTCTAAGATTAAGGAGCCCTGGTGGCACAGTGGCCAAAGCAATTGACTGCTAACGAAAGGTCGGTGGTTTGAAACCACCAGTGGCTCCGCGGGAGAAAGTTGTGGCAGTATGCTTCCACAGAGACTTACAGCCTTGGAAACCCTATGGGCCACTATGAGTCGGAATCAACTTGACAGCAGTAGGTTGATTCTAAAATTGCAAGATGAGCTGCATTGAAAAACTATTACCATTTACTTAATACTACGCTAAAACAAAGTGAAAAAGAAATCTAGACGCTGAGACTGATGTATAAGCTATCATCCATAAATCCTGATTTTGAATTTTGGTGTTGATCAAAACAGGCTCATTGTTCTCACAACGTATAAACAGTATAGTGGTGATGGTTGCACAGCCTGAAGAACATAATCACTGTCACTGAAGTGTACACAGGAAAATGTTTAAATAAATAAATTTATATTATAAAATACTGCCATTATCCATCATAGGTATTGAGATTTTACACCGGACTTTGATTGAAAAAAATTTACAAAAGCACTCTGTCAGCTTTTTAAAAAAAAGTTCAAAAATAACCTCCCTAACATAGACTACAGTTCAAACGCCCAGTGTCCTTATCCTGAGGACTCTGCACGTAAGGAATCAAGTGCCCACGATTTAAGCTCGCTAAGCATTGGTATTCTGATCTACCAAATAGGGATAATAGCGCAGTGGCGGTTCAGTGGTAGAATTCTCTCCTTCCATGCTCAGAGACCTGGGTTCAATTCCCAGTCAATGCACCTCAAGCACAGCCACCACCCATCAACGGAGGCTTTCGTGTTGTTATGAGGCTAAACAGGTTTCGGCAGAGCTTGCAGACGAAAACAGAGTAGGGAGGCCTGGAGATCTAGTTCTGAAAATCAGCCAGTGAAAACCCTATGGACCACAAGGGTCCAGTCAACAACCAATGATGGGGAGAGCTCAGGACCTGGTAGTGTTCTCTTCCACGGTGCATGGGGTCACCGTGAATTGGGGGCCAACTCGATGGCGGCTAACACTAGCACCTACTTCCCTCGTATGGTTGATATCAGGATCAAATGAAAAATGCAGGTGAAAGTCACGGACAATTCGAGCAGAACAGATCAGAGGTCACCTTTTAAAAATCAATTTTGGTATCAATTTAGTCAAAATCTGTGGGGATTGAGCCAGAGAACAATATTTTTTAAAGTTCTTTGGGTAATTTTATTGTGCAACTGTGGTAAATATCCACTAATCTAGTCATGCCTTTATTTAAGAACAAAGTCTGAGGCCTAGAGAAAGTCTCCCAGAAAGCAGTGGAGCACAGCTTGGCACCCAGGCCTTTGGATCTCAGGCCACGCACTTCTCAACACAGGACCCAGCTTTACCTAGGCCTCAGAGCAGCAAACGATTACACACGTGTACACACTATACCAAAAAGATCAACGAGATGCAGACCCTTAAGGCCAGTTAGTATAAGAAATGGCATAGTAAAACTCAAATATCAAATTTCTCATTCTCTCCCCCTTTTTTTTTTAAGTTTCTCCACTTACCTGAGAGAGCCCATGGAATGAGAAACCATGATGCTGGGGGTCCAGGGAACAGCAGGGGCTCCTGAGGGAAGAGGCCAATTTTCTGCAAACGGGAGTGGTGTTCAGCTCCTACAGAAGAACAGCAATTTTTTTTTTTAACATCATTTGCTCAGGAAGATTCTAAACAATGAAGAGACATTGACAGTTCCCTGAGGAGTCTAAGTGGGTCAATGAACCCAGAAGTGGGCAAGGGAAGATATTTCTAAAAATGCCACTGCTCAGTTATGGTTACCAGGATTTCCCAATTGAAATTTGATTATGTATGAACATGAGGTAACAAGTTTATGGAATACCCAGCAGTGTCTCAGCATCTGATCCACAGAAGATGTTCAGTAAACTTCCAGCTTGATTACCTCAGACTCTGAGCTAACAGAGGAGCTGACATTAGACAAATGTGCACCGGAAATCCAGCTCCATCTATTCCAAGGCCACTTGACCACAAGAAAGTCATTTCACCTCTGTGTATCTTGGTTTCCCCAACCATACCGTGAGGGTCAAAATACTGCCTAACAATAAAAAGAAATAAAGTACTGATACACACAACACCATGGATGAACATTGAGAACTTGACGCTAAGTGAAAGAAACCAGACACAAAAGATGACATATTGGGCGATTCTATTTACTGGAAGTGTCTAGAATAAGCAAATATATAGAGACAGAGAGTAGATTAGTGGGTGCCAGGGACTAGGGGTCAGGAGGGGGTAATGGGAGAGTATAGAGTTTCTTTCTGCGGTGACAAAATGTTCTAAAATTAGATTGTGGTGATGGTTGCACAACCCTGTGAATACACTAAAAACCATTGAATTGTACACTTTAAACGGATGAAATGTATGGTATGTGAATTTGTATCTCAATAGAGTTGTTTAAAAAATACTGCCTTAAAAAAAAGACTCCACTAACTTGAACTGTAAACTTTCACTTAAACTACAACAATTAAAAAAAAAAAAAAAGACGACTCCAAGTTGTCATGAAGATTAAATGAGGTGGCGTATGACCGCACTTTGGCCCAGTGCCTGGCATACAATGATGCTCAGCCAATGGTTGCTCTGATGACATAGATGCAAGAAGAGGTCAAGCAACACTTAAATATGTTGTTGTTAGGTGTCATCGAGTCTATTTCAACTCATCGTGACCCTACGTGACAGAGTAGAACTGCCCTACAGGGTTTTCTAGATGGTAATCTCACAGGAGCAGATCACCAGGTCTTTCTACCTTGGAGCTGCTGGATGGGTTCCAACAGTCAACCTTTCAGTTAGCAGCCAAGCGCTTAACCACTGTACTACCAGAAAAAAACCAAAAAACCAAACCCAGTGCCATTTGCCATTGAGTCAATTCCGACTCATAGCGACCCTATAGGACAGAGTAGAACTGCCCCATGGGTTTTCCAAGGAGCGCCTGGTGGGTTTGAACTGCCGACCTTTTGGTTAGTAGCTGTAGCATTTAACCGTTAGGCACTACCAGGGCTCCTTTAAAATGTGTTATCACAGATAAAAACAAGCAGGCAAAACCTCTCACCTACAAATACTACTTCACTCGTAGCCCTCACTAAACAGAATTTCCAAACATTATCAAACAAGCCAATAGTTTTAAAGACAAGCTATAAAAAGAAAGGCCCAAAGCAAAGGTTTGGTTGGAATATAATGGAATTTAGGAAGAAAATAGATATGGTCCAGCCTCCTCTTTCCCCCACACCTCTTTGCAGTGAAAGACAAATAAATGAAGCCCGGCTTCAAGGTGTGCCCAGGGCTCCTCGCTAATAAAGGCAGAGAAACCAAATCATAGGTTTCCAAATTCCTTTCCAGGACTTCAAACATTCCTCTTACTAGGAAGTGAGGGGATAAATTACCAGGAATTAAGAAAAGATGGTTGTGAGAGTCAGAAAATTACGTTTGCAGGGGGGAGAAAGAAAACAAGATTTTAAAAGTTACCACCAGCCCTTTCTGGAGGTTAGTAAGGAAGTAAAGCCTCTTAACTGTAATCACTCCTAATTAGCCATCAGCACTAATGAAATTACTCATGGTATTGAAGACCCTTAAAGTCTTGGCTGTCAGCCAGAAGTTACACTGAGCTCCACCAGGAAGAAGGCCAACAAGTGCAAATTGGAACAGTTATAACTCTTCCCGAATCGAGGCGTGGTCTTCTTGCTCTTGGCTGGGGAGCAGGTATGCAAGAAGACAGGGAATTTAACTTAGGAGTCAGATGAAGTCTTTGCCAAACTCCTGATAATCATCCATAAATATTTATTCAATATGTAGTATGCTCACGTCAATGAGGTCTCTCTTCTACAATCCAGCTTAGGTGAATAGGATTTAGAGTTATGGAAAGGTCAGAGAAAAGGATGTTGTTATCCAGAACAACAAAGGGGAAATACTGTCACCTACAGATCCTAAGTACAAAACAAGTTAGTTCAAAAGAATGGGGATCCCTGGAAAGGGCTGATGTGGCCTCAGCAAGTAGATGGCTTTAACAAACAAAAATTTATTCTCCCTCAGGCTAGGAAGCTAGAAGTCTGAACTCAGGGTGCCAGTTCCAAGGGAAGGCTTTCCCTCTCTGTGGTTCTATGGGAAGGTCCTTGTCATCAATCTTCCCCTGGTCTAGGAGCTTCTCAATACAGGGACCCTGGGTCCAAAGGACACACTCCGCTCCGGGCACTTCTTTCCTGGTGGCATGAAGTCCCTCCTGTCTCTGCTCACTTCTCTCTTTCATATCTCAAAAGAGACTGACTCAAGATATAACCTAATGCTGTAGATTGTGTCCTGCCTCATTAACATCATAGAGGTAGGATTTACAATACATAGGAGAATTACATCAGATCACAAAATGGTAGACAATCAATAATACTAGGAATTATGGCCTAGCCAAGTTGAGACACATTTTTGGGAGACACAATTCACCATAACAGCAAAGAAGATGGGCCTTAACATCAGGCCCCCTGGAAAGGGTGGGTCTGGCCTCAGCAAGGAAGATGGGATTTAACATCAGGCCTTCACCCCAGTAGTTCACAAAAGAACAATCGAGCAAGGTTGGTGAGAGTGAGAGCACTCTGTCATCTGAAAGACTTGAGTCTTAGGCTAGCTTCCCTCATTTATGAGCTGGGTGACTTTTGGCAATTAACCTTTCTGTCTTTCCATTTTCTTGTCCTTAAAATGGGGGTACTATTTGTAACTACCTCAGAGTGTTACTGTGAGTATTCAATATTTATTGAGACTATGCATGGCCTGAGTGCTAAACACACACACACACACACACACACACACACACACACACACACACACAGCAGGCACGGTCCCTGCCCTCAAGAAAATTACAGTCTAGATGCTAGCAGACTACAGATAGTCCCCGACTTACCATGGGGTTCAGTTCCAATGACCCCGTCATACGTCGGTTCTGACGAAGGTCAAACACTTAATTTTTTTTGTTTGTTTTCATTATTATTGCCTTTTATTATCAGTATCTCTATAAATCCAATCTTTATCTATCTTTAGGGGTTGGAAACATTACATATAAACTTACAGATATGATGACATCAGCAAATTATGCGCTGCAACATCGTATGTCGTGCATATTACTAACACGAAGATGTACAAACAAACCAACCAAAAAAATAGACGGTCGTAAGCACAGTTCATCATAACTTAAATACTTCGTAAGTCGGGGACTACCCGTATAAACTTCAAATGAACTAAAACATAAATAAGTATAAAAATAAACTGTGATAAACCAGCTGCTGTCGAGTCTACTCCGACTCTTGGCGACCCAGTGTGTGTCAGAGTAGAATACTGCTCGTCAGAGTAGAATACTGCTCCACAGGGTTTTCAGTGGCTGATTTTTGGAAGTATATCATCAGGCCTTTCTTCTGAGGTGCTTCTGGGTGGACTCAGACTGCCAACCTTTTGGTTAGCAGAAGAGTGCGTTACTCATTTGCACCACCCAGGGACTCCAAAATTGTGATAAGAGCCGTGAAAGAAAGTCCACCGTACCTCAGAAAGTATACTGGTCAGTGGTCAGAGAAGGCCCCTCTGAGGAAGTGATCTTTTTGCTGGGGCCTGAGGGGTGAGCAGGAGTTAGCCAGGTGAAGAGGGAGCTGAGAGTATACAAGGGAGAGGGAACTGTGTGTATAAAGGCCTAACGCGGGACCCAGTGAGCCCCATGTGAAGAACTGAAGGAAACAGTGTGGTGGGTACAGGACAAACGAAGGCAAGTGTGTGCAGAGCTGACGTCGTACTTTGAGGTAAAATCCCCCGAATATGAAAATTGAATGGTTGAGGGAGATAAGGAAAAGAGAAGTGGCAATAATGACTCCCTCCAGATTTCTGGTGAGTGGAGGTAGCAAAATGTACTAACACAGTTTTTTTGGTTTTGTCACAAAAGGAAGGGCAATGTCGAGGGTAAAGGGTACATGCGGAACAGTGGTCTCCAGAGTGAGAAAAGAAGTTGACCAGAAGAACATCTTAAGTTATCAAGACAATTTGAAAATAGATTTACAACTACTGCTGATAACCACAAACCTCACCCTCTGTGTACTATGCCTTCAGATATTTGCTCATAATAGAAGGAAGCCATCATGATTAGCCTGTCATTATAAAATATGATTTTTTTCGATCTTTAGCTCATTCTTTTAAAATTTACATTTTGGGTGTATGTTTTAATCAGTCACACAATACATTAATAGGTAAATAAATAAATAACCAAGTATACTCTGGGGTTGCCTATGCAAACATTTTTTTACTGACATGGGTGGGCAGTCAAAAAAGTGAAGGTCACTAGGCTAGTACGTTCTTTGGCCAACTTCTTCTCAGATTTGATTACTACTGTTATATCTCATAATATGGTTGATGAGCTTACACTGGGGGCAGCAGAACTAGCTCTGCCATTTTCTCATTGTTTACTTGTGCTTCCTCGATTAAATCAGATCCGCTTTCCAAACTGAGGTCACGACCCATTTGTCTGTCGTGAAATTAATTTCGTGGGTCATGACCAGCATTTTTTTTTTTAATGAAAGAGAAGAGAAAATACCAGTATTTATCACTCATGGTAAGGGTGAGTATTTCTTGCTGTGGGTCACTGTCAGAAAAGTTTGAAAGCCCTCGTTCTGGAAGAGCAGATGTCCTCAGAGGATTTGGGGAAATAAAATTGTAAAAACAAGGCAAAACCATGTTATCCGAGCCCCTGAGAAATGGTGCTAGGAGAATTTTGATGAGATGGCAAGAAAGAGTCATTGTAGGTTCTGGAGTAGGGAAAGACCTGATGAAAGTTTCCCAAAAATACGTTTGGCAAGAGTGCGCCGAGCAGATTGAGTAAACACACTATCTGTGGACTGAGTCTGCCTGTTGAGGTTTGCTTCTGTTGATTTACAACCCTTCTTGACAGTGAACAAAAAAAATATCTAAAAATCTAGTTTCTGTTAGAACATATGCTCCCTGGGGGATGGAGGCCCCATCTTCTCTCCGTTCCAGAAAGATCCTACAGGAAGGCTGCATAAGTCACCTGATTTGGTTCAAGCCAAAGTTGCAGTCCCCACACACAATGAAGAAGCAGGAGGCCACTAGGGCTCAGGAGAGCAGGGACAGAAGGAGAGGCCACAACAGATCTAACCCAGGGCAGGAAATAGCTCCCCTGACCCCAAAAGATGCCACTGTACCCTGAACAACCACACTATTCTGCTGTCCCTTGCCCATGTGCCCACTTCTGATTATCTTTCTTGCCCCTTCTCCTCACGGGTTGACCAGAACTACTGGAAGAACCCACCTGACTTTAACCTGTACCACACAAAAGAAGGATTTACTTAGCCTCTCAAGCCTGGGTTCAGAAAGATCCACCTCGTAGACATATTCCAACCTTCCACACAGTCTCCCCACTCCCCTCAATCACACTCTGCCCATTGGAATTCCCACACCTGTAAAACAACCACCCAGACAAACAAAAGCTGTAGACTCTGGGGAAAGGAAGTGACTCACCAGCACAAGAATGAGGACCAGAGATTTTAGAAGGAGATAGTTTCAGACCCAAAGTTCAGCACCCAATAAAACATGGTGAGGACAAGGTCTCAGAACCTGCTTGTTCTGAAAGCTGCCATCTGAGGTCATGAGAGATGGGAGCCTCCACACTGGGCCTAGATCTGTCCTGTCTTCACCAGCCTCACTGTGTTCTCCTGACCCTGCCACCACGTATACAGCTCTCTTCACACAGAAGCTTGACCCATTATTTGCACTGCCACTTCTCACCCCCTAGCTGACGTTCTACTTGTCTGTGCACAAAAGTACCAGGATATCAGCTCCCAGTGTCAGGGTATGTCCAACTCACGTTTGTCTTCGTTTATCAGAAAAGTGGAAGAAGAGCCAGGCCAGGAATCAACTTTTATTAAGCACATGATATGGGATGTTGGTCATATTAATTAATCCTCACAGCAAAACTGAGGCAACACAGCAAGTCAAGAGTAAGGCTCAGACTTGAACACAGACCACTGACACCAGTGCTGGTCCTCTTTTCACTCTATTATACTCACTCCATGCCACCTAGAAGAAATACAACCAGAATGCTCCTTATAAGCAAGGATGGCAAGACATCGGCTCACTTACCTTGGACACATCATCAGGAAAGACCAATCACCAGAAAAGGACGCTATGGCTGGTAAACAGAAGGTCAGTAAAAACAAGGGAAACTCTCAGTGAGATGGACTGACACAATAGCTACAACAATGAAGTCAAACATATCAATGATCATAAAGATGGCACAAGACCAGGCAACATTTCATTCTGTTATACCTAAGGTCACCGTGAGTCTGAGCTGACTGGACAACAACTAACAATAACCTAGCAGAGAATCTTGCATAGCTAGCCACTCAATAAATCAATGAATGAATGGTATCACAAGGGGCTGAGTGTACCTCACATATTTACTGGGAGATGAATGGTTTCAGGACAATATTGGTTTCAGGACACGACTGCTTATTGTGCCATGAACATCATATAGACCAAAGTGAACCAAGACAAGCAACTTAATCATCTATTATTTTCAGATAATAATGAGGCTGAGGATGCTACCAAACATCTACTGAGTGGTCACTATTTTTCAGATGGTATTCTAAGTGTTTACATATATTAACTTATTTCACCCTCACAAAATACCCTTGAAAAAGGTACCACTGGGAAATTGAGGTACAGAGAAGTGGAGTCAGGATTTGAACCCAGGCAGCCAGAGCTTATGCACTTAACCACTATTTGACAATGTCTTCTACCTGTATACAAAAAGGGTTAGCTTAGATAATAAAAGCAGGCTGACTGTGCCTGTTGCTGGTCCAGGTCTTCATCCAGATGCAATCTCAAATATTAGTTTAGAGATAATGAAATTTTCTAGGGCTCAACATATATGCTGCAGTGATTCCTCAAGTCACAACACAGCAGAGTGCTCGTGCCTTCTGAGGGCTGGCACCAGTCACCCTGAGGTCCTTGGCCATTTATATGTGGAGCAACCAAGTCACCGGCTAATGGACATTCAGTGCTTGTTCAGTCAGACTTCATGCAAGACATTAAAGATGACAAGGCAGGATTCTTGCCCTTGAGAACTTTACGGTCTTATTGAGGCAGACTAACACACACTCCCAAAAAATTAAAAACAAATCCATAATGACAATTATAAATTATCTTAGACTTAGTGCCCAGTGGGTGGTAGAGACAAAAAGTAACCCCCAAATTTCAAGGAAGTAAATATCACAGTGGACTTTTACTGTTAACACATATTATTCTTGCTATTATACTAGTCACTGTGCTAAGAGCTTTAATCTTATAATAACTCTATGAAGTAGGTAATAGTATGATCTCCATGTTACAGAGGAGAAAACTGAAGGGCAGTGGGTTTGTCCATGGCCCACAGCTAATAAGTGGCAGAGCTGGTCTTCAAACCTAGGCATTCTGGCTACAGAGTCCATGCTCTGAAGTCACCCTTGACTGCCTCTTGGAGTGTTTCACGATGCTTTCCACCAGGTGGGCTTTTAGGGAATTGGAGGAATTAGAGCTGGCATCCCAGGAACAGGAAACCAATACCTGGATGAAGGATCAGGTTTGGGGAAAGATGATTAAATAGACAGGAAGGCTTCTCAGTGGAGTCTTCAAAAACATCCAAGAGACTCTTGCTTTGGGAATGAACAAATACTCTCATGGAGAAAGACCATGATGTGAATGACAGAGGGCAGAGTACCAAGCATCCAATAATGTTCACAGAGCCAAATGGGGAGCCAAGAAGGAGCCATCCTGGAAGTGGCAACCAAGGAGGAAAGTACTGGAGGAGACTGTCCAACACCATCCTGATGTGCTGGCCAGGCCCAGCAGAAGGCTGTACAGAGTGTCCCCCACCCACACTCCCCACGACAGAGAAGGCAGGGTGGATCTTGGAGAAAGAGCTTTGGCTGGACAAGGGAGGAGGCGGCTGCCAAGAAGAGAAGCCAGATCACAGAGGCACAAAAAAGGGATGCTCTTACTTTTTTCAAGGAACCATCCCTGCTTAAAATGAAAAGATCACCCAAAATGAGTGGGAGTGGTAGAGAGGAATACCCTCGAAGTAGTTATCATTAACAATATGGTAGGCAAGTTTGCCAGCCAACAGTGGGTGGCAAGCGACAGAGTCTAGAAGCTAACAATAGAAGAGAAGGCAATTGGCCCAGACACTATCTGTTTACATTTGCCTCATGCTGCATGGGGAGCTTCTCAAAGGCTTCGTGGTTGTTAGCTGCCCTAGAGTTGGCCCCCGTACATGGCAACTCCACATGCAACAGAACGAAACCCTGCCAGGCTCTGAACCAGCCTCACAGTCAGTTGAGGACTGGACAGTTATGATCCATAGGGTTTTCACTGCCTGACTTTTGGAAGTAGATCACTAGGCCTTTCTTCCTTGTCCCCCTTAGGCTTGTAGCTCTGCTGAAACCTGTTCACAATCATAGCAACACCCAAGCCTCCACTGACAGATGGTGGCGGCTGCATATGAGATGCATTGGTCGGGAATCAAATCTGGGTCTCCCACGTGGAAGCAAGAATTCTGCAACTGAACCACCAATGTCCCCATTCCTCAAAGGCAGGGGATATGTCTTACTCATCTTTACAAATGCCCTGTCATAAGACACACTGCCTAGTACAGAGTGAGTGTGCAATAAGTTTGATGCATTAATGGATGAACAAATGAAGGAAGGAAGGAATGGCATGTGTTTCTAACAGAAAGCAAGGCCCATGTCTGGCTTCTTTACATGCTATTCCTGGTGCTCAGTAAATGTTGACAGACGGCCCGATGAGCAGAATGAAGGTGCTAACCCAGAATGAAGGCGAGCCCCGCCTCCACCAAGGGTCCAACCCTCCTAAGCCCTCTGGTGGCAGTCATCAATCACCACAGCCCTTTCAGGAAATCCTGCCCAAGGTCCCGGGGTATTCAGGGAAGCTGACCCTGGAGCCCCAGGCCTGGTCACACTTCCCGCTACGCTGATGACAGCTAAAGAAATGTCCCCCCACATGCCCTCAGCTACTGTTTTTTCTTTACCCCCTCACACAGCCCATCCTTTTTTCCTGTCACATTCATATCCAACCACAGAACTCATTTCTTCTCATTGAACCCATATTTCAGATCAGCTGGCTTGCCCAAAGCAATGAGAAAACCCACAGAATCTGAAAATCCTGAAAAGATGCGGAGAAGCTCTATTACTGCTCCCTGGAAGCTTTCCAGAAAACCTAGGACAGCTGGTTTTGCTACCCATTAAAGCAAACACCTAGCTTCTCCATCCTTGCCTAGAGAAATTAGGTCATCAGTACAGATTAGTTAAGGATTTCAATACAGATTGCATTTTTGTGGTCATTAACATGGATGTGGCTTATATTTGCTTTCGGTCCTAAAAACTGTTTCCCAGGTAACCAAGGAAAACATCCAAGGGCAGAAATATCAGGCAGGCAAGATACTTAAAATGAATAAGCCATTTGTTCCTGCTTCTGTACGAAGTTGCTTTTTCAATTTCGGATGACATGATACCGTAGATCAGAGAGGGGGAATGCATTTGGAGTGACAGCATGTTCTCTTCTCCAAATATTAGTTACTTGGTCATTTGATTTACAGCACTTGATAAACCTGGCTAATTTTTTTTTACTTCTCTGTAAATCTCATTGCAGAATTTTCTACACATCTCCAATCTAGCAATTGTCACATGTATCATTATGATACATTATCATTGTGAAGGACCTCTCCCTCAAAGACATAGTTTTTATATTTCTTGTACCTACAACAAGGAACCCTGCTGGTGCAACGGTTAAGAGCTCGGCTGCGAACAGAAAGGTCAGCAGTTCAAATCCCCAACCCGCTCCGCAGGAGAAAAAAATCTTGCGATCTGCTCCCATAAAGGTTACGGCCTAGAAAACCTTATGCAGCGGTTTTACTCTGTCATAGAGGGTCACTATGCCTTGGAATTAACTGGACGGCCCACAACAACACAGTGCCTAGAACAGTACCTGGGCCACATGACATGTTCGGTGATGACAGAAAGAACTTTATATTCAACAGCAATAAGGGCCATCTTCATTTGGAAGGCCTTCTCTTCCAAGCATGATTCTGCTGACTTTCAAGGCATAATCTGAACAGCAAGTTTACTCTTCTGTGTTGTTGTCAGCTGCTATCAAGTCAGCTCCCGCCTCATGGCGACCCCACGCACACTGAACCAGTGCTGCCCAGGCCCGCGCCATGCCCACGAGCGGCTGCAGATGGGACCACTGTGATCCACAGGATTTTCACTGGCTGATTTTCAGAAGTACATCACCAGACCTTTCTTCTTAGTCTGTGTTGGTCTGGAAGCTCCACTGAAACCTGTTCAGCATCATAGCAAGACGCAAGCCACCACTGACAGATGGGTGGTGACTGTGCATGAGGTGCACTGGCTGGGAATCAAACCTACGTCTCTCGCATGGAAGGCAAGAATTCTACCACTAAACCACCACTGCCTCCACCACTTTTCTGTAGTAACTGTAAATTGTTTCTGAAACCAACACCATGGCTCACATTCTCCACCCTGCTCCTAAAGCCTCCAGCATACAAACAGCTGTGATGGGATGCAGGCATCCCTACCTTGAAATCAAAGACACCTAGAGACAGATTATAGCCTTCCTCCCCACTCAGATTCAGCCTCTCCCCAGCATCCTCTGCCAAGAGCAGTTTATAATCCCTGGGTTGTATTTACTGAAGGAAAAAAGATCAGACTACCACAGCTGAGCTCTGCATGGGAACTGCAGCTTTCTGATGTGCTGCCCAGACCTTCTCCAGGATGATGCTCCATCTCATTCCAAATACATTCTCCATTCGCCTTGGCCAAAGGCAGGTGGCCGCGGGACAAAAGGCGGCTTTGGCTCAGGCTGAGGCACCCTCACGGTCCACCTTCCCTTCCTTCTGATTCAAGGCACTACAAATGGCCTCATGCCACCCTGGCGAGCACCTCTGTACCTGTGTATGTGCACGCACATTGCACGCACACACAGGCGTGTCAGGGAAGGAAGTGTGCCAAGAGCACACCACTGTTGTTGTTAGCTGCCATCAAGGCGGTCCCCGACTCATGGCAACGCCATGAACAGTGGAACAAAATGCCGTTCGGTCCTGTGCCTTCCCCATGATTGGTTGTAGATTGGACCATTGTGATCCATAAGGTTTTCATTGGCTGATTTTTTAAGTAGATCATCAGGCCCTTCTTCCTAGTCCATCTTAGTCTAGAAGCTCTGCTGAAATCTGTTTAACATCAAAGCAACACACAAACGTCTAATGATAGACGGGTGGTGGCTGTTCATGAGGTGCATTGGCCAGGACTCAAGCCTGGGTGTCCGGCCTGGAAGGCGAGAATTCTAACACTGAACCACCAATGTCCCCACTAACACTAGAAAAAGCTCATAGACAGCAAGTACCACATTCATCCACAAAAGAGTTCAGGTGAGACTTCAGGGCCAGGTAGAACATACATAATGGGATGATCTTTTAGAAAAAAATCTAGCTATAGAAGTCCATGTTTATAGGGGAAAATTCGGGAACTATGGAAAAATATAAAAAGAAACTGTAATTACTCATAATCTCAGAATCCAACTTAATTACTATTGAACTTTTTGGTGTTCTTCTTTCTGGTCTTTTTGATGCATAATGCTTATAGCTATTATTTGCATATTTTACATATTTTTATAAAAGTGGAATCATGTATAGTTTTGTACCCTATTTTTCACTTGAAGTCATGGCATTTCATTAATAATATTCAAAAACATTTTTAATCACTGTATACTAGTTTACCCTATGGATATCCAGTTGTTGTTGTTCTTAGGTGCTGTTGAGTTGGTTCCAACTTGTAGCGACCCTATGTACAACAGAAGGAAACTTTGCCTGGTCCTGAACCATCCTCACAATTGTTGCAGCTATTGTGTCAGTCCATCTCATTGAGGGTCTCCCCCTTTTTCGCCGACCCTGCCCTTTACCAAGCATGATGTCCTTCTCCAGGGACTGGTCCCACCTGAAAACATATCCAAAGTACATGAGACGAAGTCTCACAATCCTCGCTTCTAAGGAGCACTCTGGCTGTACTTCTTCCAAGACAGACATGTTCATTCTTCTGGCAGTCCATGGTATATTCACTATTCTTGCCAAGATTGTAATTGAAATGCATCAGTTCTTCTTCAGTCTTCCTTCTTCATTGCCCAGCGGTTCTGTGATGAACATCTTTCTTCAAAAGTCTTCATCTGATTCTCTGCTTACTTCCTTAGGCAGAGTACTAAAAATAGAGTCACTAAGTCAAAAGTTATGACTACTTAAAGTCATTCATATACATGATTGTTTTCCAAAAGAGTGTATCAAGCTAAAATCCTACAAGTAATGGATGAAATACACATACTTTCCAATGTTGAATATTATCATTATTATAATATTTGCTAATTTCATAGGTGATTAGTCAGGGTAGGCTAAGTGCTGTAACAAACCACACCAAAATCTGAAAGGCTTAACACAATAACAATTTTTGCTCAATTCACTGTCTGATGTGAGCTGGCAGAAGCACTCTGCTCCACATAGTCACACAGGCATCCAGGGACCTAGTCTCCTTCCATCCAGTGGCTCACCATTGGTTTGGAGTCCTTGGTTGGATTCTTTCTTCCAGCAAGCAAACAAGGGAAAAGAGATAGCATGGAGAACTGAGCTAACAGCTTCACGGAGGAGACATGAATCAATTCCACTCACCTTCCATTATGTAGCTCAGTTATATGGTCATACCTAACTGCAAAGGAATCTGGGAAGTATAGTCTAGCTATATTCCCAGGCGGAAAAGGGAAAACTTCTGGTGAACTAGCCGGTGATTGTCAAAATAGACAAAAAAAAGATAAGACCTTTTAATATGCACTCCTTCTATTGTTAATAAATTGGAACAGTTTTTCATTTCTATTAGCTATGTGCACTCTGTGTTCTGTGAATTTTTTACAATCTCTTTTGCCCATTTTTCTGTGGGGCCCCTAACGTTTTGAGCTGATGTTTAAGAGCTCTTTCTATATCAACGACGTTAACCTTTTTTTGTCAAATTTGGAATTTTTTCCATTTTATTTTTGTCTTTTAATTTTGCTTATAATTTTTATGTACATAAGTTCTTTATTTGATGTCTTTAAATAAAATTCTTCTGATGTGACATCTCATCACAGAATCAAAAAGCAAAAAAAAAAAAAACTGGGAGATTCTAATCCAACTCCCTAATTTCATTGATTCATAACCATGATTCACAGATGAATAAACTGATACTCAAAGAAATAAGATGACTGGTATTGCAACTAATACAGGCAAAACTAAGACTAGGGATTTAAAACATTAACATTTATTAAGTATATGTGACACGCTGTGCTAAATACTTCATAATCATTACTTTAATTAATTCTCAAGACAATTCTATGATAGAGGTATTATTAACATCCCCAATTTACAGAGAAGAAAACTGAGGCTGAGAGCAGTGACAAAATATGCCCAAGTTCAGACAGCAGCTAGTAAACAGCAGCCGCATAATTTGAACCCAAGCCCACCTGAATTTTGGAGCCATGGGTTTGCTTAAAAAAAAAAAAGTCAAGTCGATTTCAATTCATGATGACCGCCTGTGTGTCAGAGTAGAATTGTGCTTCATAAGGTTTTCAGTGGCTGATTTTTCCAAAGTAGATCCTCAGGCCTTTCTTCTGAGGCACCTCTGGGTGGACTCCAACCTCCAATCTTTCAGTTAGCAGCCAAGCACGTTAACCATTTGCACCAGCTAGGGACTCCACAGATTTTCTTAGAACGCCTCTCAGATCTCCAGACATGCTGCATCAAACATACATTTCCAGGAGAATTGCTATGTTCACCTTTACCTGGTGCACAGCACGCAGGCTGCAGCCTGGGCTCCAGCCAGGGGAGAGGCTGTGCATGAAATTGTGCTTTGCCCCGTTCTGCCCCGGGACAGCTTTGGCCTTGGGTCCGGGATATTCTCTCAGTGCCCCCATGCATGTGCCCTTGCAGACTTCATTCCGGTTCGGTGTGCCTCGGCCACCATACATCAGCCAGCCACACGTTCTGCCCTTGGTGCTTCTGAACATCAGGGGAAAGGATCTGCCTTTTCCTGCTCTGCCCTTGGGGCTTCTGCACCGACATCTGAGTTATGTCATTATTTTTTTACATGATAGAAATCTAACCAGTGATTTGTTGCAATCACTGCTGTGTAATGTATGTTGAAATGCTGCATATAACCTTACAAAAGGAAGCAGAAAGCCAGCAAATTAGCCGTACTTCCTTGACACATAATCCAGTGATGAGCCAGTATCAGCTAATGTGAAGATCGGGCGCAGGGATGAAAAGAGTATGAAAGTGCAAAACAGACTGTTATCACATGAATTAGGAAATATTTTCAAGGAAACCAAGAGAGGCAAGTCATTGGAGTCAAAGGTCAACCAGAGGCCAAAGAGAAAAAAAAGGTCAACTGGGTTTAGCAAGAATAAAGTCATCACCATACCCTCGTTCTTGAATTCCATCATCCATGGCTGTGATGCCACTTTAGTCTGCTCTCTTCCTATCTCTTCTGTCTGCTTTGCTGGCTCTGTTCGTGACCCAAACCACGACTAGGAAAAAGATCAGCTATAATACAGCTCCCTCTAACATGCTGCATACTCCAGATAAGCACTGATGCTCTGACTTCTCTGATTATTATCTCATGCTGAGGTCTCAAAAATCTAACATCTCAAAACCTACCTTCTCATTCAGGCTTCTTTCCTGTGTTTTCAGTTACCCCCCATCTCAGGGGGCAGTGGTGATTCAGTGGTAGAATTCCTGCCTTCCATGCAGGAGAGCCGGATTCGATTCCTGGTCCATGCACCTCACACGCAGCCACCACCCGTCTGTCAATGAAGGCTTGCGTGTAACTGTGATGCTGAACAGGTTTCAGTGTAGCTTCCAGACTAATACAGACAAGGTAGAAAGGCCTGGTGATCTGTTTCTAAAAATCAACAGTGAAAAAACCCTGTGGATCACAAAGGTCTGACCTGCAACCAGCCTGCGGGCAGCGTTTCATGCAGTTTTGTGTGGGGTTGCCATGAGTGCGGGCCAACCTGATGGCAGCCAACAACAACTATGCGTATTTGAAAAGACTACGTATTTGTTTTATTGGTTGGGTTCAGAGTTCTGCAGCTTTTTATTTAACTTGGACTTTAATGGCTCCTAATTCAGGGTCTCACACACAGGAGATTCCAGTGTCTTAAATAAAGATGTTCTGATGGTGCTTAATAAGGACCCGAGGTGGCACAACTGCTAACCTAAAGGTTGTCAGTTCAAACCCACCCAGTGGTACTGTGGAAGAAAAGACCTGGCGATCTGCTTCCTTTAAGATTACAGCCAAGAAAACCCTATGGAGCAGTTCTACTCTGTGACACATGGGGTCGCCATGAGTGGGAACCGACTCAATGGGAACTAACAATAACATGACCACAATAGCAAACAATCCTTGAAAACATTAGCATACCGGAAACCCACCTACATTTTTGTTATTTGATTCCCAGTCAGGCACGAAGTCCTTTCCAGACCCATGAGATTTGGTGGTGAGGTTTTCCTTCAGCTTCTTAACTTTGGATGGTGAGGCAGGACACCTGAGTTCTTAGCCAACTGTGCCACTAACTTGCCCCTGGGTAAACTGGCTCCACTTGAAAATACAGGGTCAAGGCAGATGTTCTCAAGGTCCTTCCTGCTTCTTAAAGTCTGTTGTCTGGCTTTCCATCCTGAGGGTCACAGGCAGTTCACGAAAGAGGGTATTCCCACTGAGAGTGTGCATTTCCTCATTCTAACATTGGAACTTTCTATAACTTGACTCCTCTCTCTCCCACCTCACTCCTGTCCTGCCAACTCTTCAGCACACTTCTTCTCTAGTCATTCCCTGCCCTATTCCTGAAAAGCACTACACTCCTTTCCACTTGTACCCCTTTACCTGTATCCTCACCTCCTCCACAGGTCCACATCCCACCCATCTTCTAGAGTGCAGCCAGAAAGAGCCCCACACTCTCTGGACTCAAGTGTTTCCCCCATGCCATGCTCAGAACTGACTCGAAAGCACACAGCAACAACATATTCCCATACACCTCTTTCAACAGCGTCCAATCATTTGATGCACTTAAGTTCCCTGTGTTCACACCTCACCAAAGCCCAGCACATAAACACTTGATGTACAGAACTGAAGAATGGGTCTAGAACAATGAACAATTACTACCACTTTGGACAATCCTGCCCAAAGGTAAAATGACCCCCGACTTCTGTAACCAGATATTTAAATGTTCCTCATAAAGCACATCCCAAATACTTTGATGCTGTTATTTGAAGTACAGCATTAGCATAATGTCATCTGTCCTCATGATTAAAGGAGTCCTGGTGGTATAAACAGTTAAGTACACGCCTACTAACTGAAAGGTTGGTAGTTCGAACCCACCCAGCGGCTCTGCGGGAGAAAGAACTGGTAATCTGCTTCTATAAAGATTACAGAAAACCACTCGAAGGTACCTAACAACAAATTAAATGGCTAGCTTACTTAGGATCATAGAAAGTTCAGCTTACGTGGGCCTTCAGAAATGATCTAGCCTATCACCATTCATTTAGGAATGAAGAACTTGGTAACCCAGAGACAGGAACGGATGCTAGAGTCAAACAGCAAATTAGTAGCGAAGTCAGGACTAGACGCCAGTGCCCTTGGCTCCAAGTCCACTTGCCTACAAACCAAAGAGTGCCAAATGCACTGGAAGAATGCCAGCCCCCACCCCACACAACAACGAAAATCTCATTGGCCAAAGGATAGCGCCTGCCTCCCTTCACATCCTGCCAGACCGCAGGCCAGAAAGCACACATAGTTGTGGGCCATCACCCCCTAAACAACACAAACACACGTCTGCTCAAGACTGGCCTTCCATCCAACACACACACAGCAAAGGCAGGCTCGCGAGCCAAGAACCACAGCATCACAGTCACCTTTGGGGCTGGTGGTCTTCCATCTGGAGAGGATCCTGGCTTTCCTACCGTTGGAATCCCTGCAAACCAAGATACACTCAGGAGCCGTGGAACTCGGAGCAGCCAGCAGGCCAGCCGCCCCACTCCTGGCCGGAGCGCCAGCTCTGCACCCAGCTGGAGGCGCCTTCCTTGGACCCAGGGCCTCTCCTGGCCCCGGCGGGCCAGCCGTCTCAGCACAGCACTGCTTATTCTCCAGCAAACGAAAGCTGGTGACTCGGGAGGGGAAACTGCTTTCTAACAGCCTTTGTTTTTGTTTCCATTTTAAAAGGTTAGTGGCTTTATTTCATGTGGAAAGAACCAAACAGAACAATTTCAAAGAAGCTCAGCGTGTTTTGGAGCTGACCAAATACACAGAACTTTTGAGTGGGGAGGAAAGGGAAGGGAGGAACAAAAGTTGATTCAGCATCCACCATGAGCCAGACACAAGCCCCGGTGCTCCTCCCATGTCCTCCTAGGGCCTTGACAGTAAAAATTCCAGCCAGAACCACGTTCTAAGTGCCTTACCTTAGGCCATCAGACTGCTGGGAGCCAGGCAGAGCTACTGCACCCCAGGGTGATGTACAATAGCCAACAGTGTTATGGTATACAATTTGAATCATGAAACTGAAGGATATAACTGTTATGGATTGAATTGTGTCCCCCCAAAATATGTATTGTAAATCCTAACCCCAATACCTGTGGATGTAATCCCATTTGGGAATAGGGTTTTCTTTATGGCAGTATTAGTGTAGGATGTGTTTTAAGCCAATCGCTTTTGAGCTATAAAAAGAGTAGATTAGGCACAGCAGTAAAGAAGCACAGATGGGGGAAGACAGATGCCATGACACATGAAGATTGTCTAGAAACCCAGGAACAGAGCTGAAAAGGGACAAGGATCTTCCCCAACAGCCGACAGAGGAAGCCTTCCCCTAGAGCCACTGCCCTGAATTCAGACTTCTAGCCTCCTAAACTGTGAGAAAATAAATTTCTGTTCTTAAACTAAAGCCACTCACTTGTGGTATTTGTTATAGCAGCACTAAGAAACTAAGACAATGACAATGTTAATTAATGATTAAGTAATGATGTCCAAATTTGGAAATAATATGCCTTAAGTTTTTAAAATTCATTAGATTAACTACTTACAGAATTGTAAATTATGTTTAAGTATTTGTCCACGTTGGCATCATCCAGCCTGATAAATACTCACAATCTTTTGATAAAACTTGTGAGTTAAGCTATACATTTATGAGCACTAGAACTTCTGTGAGTGATTTGGTGACTACTGGAATACTTTAACATTCACTCTTCTTACAATTAAAAAAAAATTTTTTTTTAAATATTATTAGTCATCTAGATCAGGGGTCAGCAACTCTGGTCCTGGGGCCAAGTCTAACCCACTGCCAGTTTTTGTTACATTTTTTAATGGTAGACTAAAATTCAAAAGAAGAACATTTCATGACGGGTGAAAATTACATGAAATTCAAATTGCAGTGCCCATAAATAAAGTTTTATTGGAACACAGCCACACCCATTCATTTATGTACTGTCTATGGCTGCTTTCCTGTTCCAAAGGCAGAGAGTTGGAACAGAGACCACATAGCTTGCAAAGCCAAAAATATTTACAATCTGGTCCTTCACGGAAAAACTTTGCTGACCCCTCCCTGATCTAGACAGTCTGTCAAATGGTAGTGCTGCTGCCAGATGAAAACATGCAAGATGATAATGATAACAATCACCAGCAGCAGCCTGTTCCTGAAGGTGGGTGTGCTAGAACACTGCTGAGAAAGCCAAACAGCCATCATGAGATACAGCGCGGGCCGTTTTTGGGTGAGCCCGCTGTGCAATGTTACAGATAAAGCTGACAACGTGCAAGACAGCATTAAAGCAAAAATGTGCATTTTGAGAATGTACCGAGCACACACACACTCTTTACATTTATTCTATGGGGGAAAAAAAAATAGGCTGAATTATGTGAGATCTGGATTCCATGAGGTCTTCAAGAATGCAGTCTTCCCATAAAACACAACAGGCTTCTACCGCCTATCACCTTCCTCGGACACATTCTTTCTTCCTATTGGGATGCCCACCTCCTCAAGTCTTCTGAAGAACCATCAATCTGAGTCTGATGTCCCTCTTCTGGGCCCCTCCAGGCCCTTATTGCATAAGGTTTATCACATCGAACATCTTCTCTGCCTTTCCCTCCAAGGATGTAAGTGCCCCCTCCAAGGCAGTTCAGAGCATACGGTAACCCTCATTTCATTGTGGGAATGAACACACACTGTACATGTGCTATCTCCTCTAAGCCCTAGGACATGTACAAAGATTATTATTCCTTTTCACAAATAAGGAAACTGAGGCTCAAAGAGATCAAGCCACACAGGCAGAAAGTGGCAGACAAGACTTAAATTCACAAGCTTTACAATGCACAGTGTTACTACCTGATGCATAGTAGGGGCTCAGAAAGTACTGGATGAATGAATGAATGCATAGCAATGCCCATACAGACCACTAAAATGTGTTAGTGCAATCTCAATGGTTGCTTCTACTTCAAGGGACCTGTGCGAACACTGTGTGGAACTCAGGGAGTCCAAACCCTCCCAGTGACTCTGACATCCCTTGCTAAGAGTGAGATGTTGGATTCCTCCAACCTGAGCTTGAGGGAAGGAGAGGCAGAAAGCAAGGACCCATTCTGTTAGTGTTCTCACCTGGGCCGTCCCCTAAAGAACACTCTAACAACATTAAACATTCCTGCTTTTGACCTGGTAATCACATGGCTGGGAACTGAATTTCCAAAATGGAACCTGGCAATAAGATCAGAAAGGAAGAAACAATCGCAAATTTAACAATCATGTTGGTAACGCTACTTTTCTGGGAAAGCTAGAAACAACCTAGGCCCCCAACAGAGGGGGAAAGGCTAAGAAAACCCTGGTGGAGCAAAATGATGGAATCATCGTTAAGCTTGAAAATAGGAATGTTGCCTAGGTCAAGGCTGGGAAATGTTTACACGAAACCATATTAGGGGGAAAGAAAAACTGCACATGCTTAAATTAATACATAGGTGTACATTCAGGAGGACATAGAACAATATAAGCAGTTAGTATACAATGCATATATGTGATATCTATCTATATATAGATACAGTGTTCACCTATTTTTTTGTAAAGTTACATGTAAGGTAAAACTCAAAAAATAGCAGGGTTGTGGGGTATAAACTGATACAGTCTTTCTGGAAGGCCAATTTGACTATATGTATCAAACACCCTGTCTTGGAAGAAGTACAACCAGAATGCTCCTTGGAAGTGAGAATGGCAGTCTCACGTACTTTGGACACATTTTCAGGAGAGAGTAGTCCCTGGAGAAGGACATCATGCTTGGTAAGGTAGAGAGTCAGCAAAAAAAGGGGAAGACCCTCGACGAGATGGACTGACACAGTGGCTGCAACAACAGGCTCAAACATGGCAACAGCTGGGAGGATGGTGCAGGACCAGGTCGCTATGAGTCGGAGCCAACTCGATGGCACCTAACAACTATAACAACATCAAATACCTTAAAAGTATTTATATCCTGTGTCTCAGAAATAGCGCTATTTATTGATAAACCAAACCGACTGCCGTTGAGTCTATTTGTTTATGTATAATATTGAAAATGAAAACAACTAACCCCTCCAAAAATACAGGACTGTTTAAACAGACAATCTATTAAGAAATGCTCTGTGGTCATTTTAAAAATCATGTTTTGGAAGAATATTTAGTACAATGGGAAAATGTTATGATGTCTTGTCATGTGGGAAAAAGCAGTGAACATAACCATATATTCCGCGTGATCCCAATTTTATAAAACAATGTGCGTGTGTATATAATGTACGTATAGGAAAAAAGAGTGCAAAGATACACATTAAAAATAAGGGGTATCTTCGGTTGGGAGAATTATGGATGATTTTTATTTTTCTGCTTTGGGTTTTTCCACATTCCCTAACTTTTCTGTAACAAATATGCCTTACTTTTATAATTGGAAAAAAAATAATAAATATTCTATCTAGAAACTTAAAAGCAAAAGTAAATCCACAGGGCCATCATAGGATGCAATGCTTGACACTGGGGTCTACTTGGAGTTAAAAGAAATGTAGTGGGCTATGTAGCGGCTAAAGATGTCTACCAAAACAGTTGCCATGGAGTCGACTCTGACTCAAAGCGACCCCACGTGTGTCAGAGTAGAACTCTGCTCCTCAGGGTTTTCAATGGCTGACTTTTCAGAAGTAGACTGCCAGACCTTTCTTCCAAGGTGCCTCTGGGTGGACTCTTAGCAGGCGACTCCAAAAATGTCTACCCAGACTATAGTAAGGATGGCTCCAAACGCCTCTAGTCCATTTCTCCCAGGCAGAAGTATACTGCACCAACCCCACCTCTGCAGGACTTATCTCAATTGGCCTTGCCAATGGCCTAAGCCAAGGGCAGCTCAGCCAGGCAGCCTGGACACCAACAAGGTGTCTGGAGGAAAGAAGCCCGTCATCGCTGCTGTTCCCGGTCAGAGGAAAGCCCAGCCAGTGCTCTCACCATCCCTGCCCCCAGACTCAGGCCAGGGCACTCACTCTACCTGAAAACACGTGTATGCCCCTATTTACAGTTCTTTCACATTCAGCCACAGGAAAAAAAAAAAAGGGCGCCCCTTCGTGCTGAACCCGTTCTGAGACTGTTACTCTACCCTTTCTCTCTAAGCAAAATAAAGTCATTCTTACTTTTTATTTTAAAAATGGGTTACACACCCATGAAAAGGAATGAAGTACTGATACATGCTTCCCCATGGATGAACCTTGAAAACGGTATGCTGAGTGACAGAAGCCAGACACATATTGTGCTGTTCCATTTATAGGAAATGTCCAGAATAGGCAAATCTACAGCGACAGAAAGTACATGAGTGGTCTCCAGGATCTTAGGGGAGCAGAGAATAGGGAGTGGTTTCTTCTGACGGGTACGGTGCTGCTTCCCAGGTGATGAAAACGTTCTGGAATTAGACAGTGGTGACAGTTTCACAACTTGGACTGTGTGCCTTTAAATGGTGAATTTTGTGGTATGTGAATTGAATCTCAATGTAAAAAAATTTAAGTGATTTACAATAGGCTTTTCCTCAGTGAGACACTAACTGGCCTCTTAGTTTTCTCAGAGCACATGTGTCAGAGTCAGATGACTTGGAATTCAAACATCACTCTGATAACTATCTCTTTTGTGAGCCTGGGCAAGTTCCTTAGCCTCTGTTTCTACAGCCTCATTTTTCTAGGCTGTAGAAGAGCAACCGCAATGTCTAGCTCACATGGAATTATTGTGAGGATTAAGTAAGTTAATGCAGGTAAATCCCAGTACCTGACCCAGAGCTTTGTAAATGGCAGCTCCTTTCCCCACCTGGCCAGAAGATCCTTTGAACTTCAAGCAGAATGTAATCCTGGGTCTCAACCGGAACATCACTAAAGTCAAGCAGACATTGGGTACTTGTTCACTAAGAAGAGCGAGAGGCTACACCCTGTAATGAGAGCTCAGAACTTGAAAACACAGCTCTCTCCCCAGGACTCACCTGATAACCACCAAGAACCCTTCGCCCCCTCCTGCACAGTCTCAAAGGGGCCTCGTGTCCACTGGTGGGTTTGATCCTCCTATCAGCCACTGTTGTTGCTATTGCTAGGTGCCCTCCAGTCATTTTTGACTCATAGCAACCCCATGTGACAGAGTAGAACTGCTCCAGTTTTTAAGTTTTCTAGGCTATAATCTTTATGGGAGCAGATCGCCAGGTCTTTTTCCCATGGAGTCACTGGGTGGGTTCAAACAGCCAGCCTTCCATTTAGCAGTCGCACGTTTAACCCTTGCACCACCAGGGCCCCTTATCAACCATTAGTATTGCTATTATTAGTCCCCAGTCATGGATGACACAACGGGAGCTCAGAGAAACTAGAAAAGGGGCAGAGCTGGGATTTGCATACAGATCAGCCTGTCTCCATAGCTCTTAATTTTGCTCTCCAGGCAGCTGCCTTCTCTACCCTCAGCCACTTTGCTTGGGGCTGTCAGGTCACAACAAGGCTAACGAGGGGCAAAGCTGGTGCAGAATTGGCCTGTGCCCCAAGAGGACCAGGCAGACATCACTGCCCTGCCCACCAGAGATTGGCTCCAAACATGGAAGCAGGGGCAAGGGGCAGGGTAGTGTAATAGAAAGGGCAGCTGGAGGCCAGGGAGCCAGCAGCAAAGGGAGGGGTGAGTGGGCACGCAGAATTCAAGGCATGTAGGGGTCAGGGGTCAAACAAGTGAGATCAATCACGGAGTAAGTCATCAAGTAACTCAAAGCAAGTCTGAGAGCCCTGGAGCAGAAGCTGCTTACATCCTTGGGACTCAGACGTCTAACAGGGGAGAGCAAGTAATGGCTAACATTCCCTGAAACTGTTCTAAGCATTTTACATTCTCATGAATCTCACCCAGGGAACGTATTATAGTACCCCCATTTTACAGATGGGAAAACTGCAGCAGACTAGGTTAAATAACTTGCTCAAGGTCTCACAGGTTGGTGGAGCCCAGGCTTGAACTCGGGGAGCCTGGCCCCAGAGGTGGGCTCTTGTCCACTGCACCATGGTGCCACCCGACCTGGGAAGGAGGCGGAGTCTACTGCTGGCATGGTGTGCAGCCAGTGCCAGGCGCACTCATTTATCTTCTTTGAAATTGCAAGCTGTTCGAGGTGCTACATTTCGGGGGTTAAAGTATGTTTGGCAACTACAAATTAGTAACTTGCTGATGGGTCCGAAGGTTTCCAAGAAGGAAGCAGGTATGGCAGCCTCCCAGAAGTCCGTTTATCCATTCTCATAGGAAACTAATCCTCTTCTCTCTCCTGAGCCAAACAACCCAGCTGACTGTGCCTCCAAGAAAAATGGGTAGGTCAAAGATTCAGTCCGTCCCCCCACCCCGCACAGCGCTTACGAAGCTGCATCCCAGCCATAAATCAAAAGCCATGCTCCCCTTTCATCAGATGCCGCCAGATGATTTCCCTGCTGGGGCCCAGGGGGCCATGGCCTAAAGGGTTAACTTCTCATTTCCTCTCGTCTTTCAAGCCTTAATCCCCATCCTGTGCTGGGTGCATTCCAAGCCCACCTGGAGCAGGTCAAGACGAGCCCCCGAGCCCATAGATGGCCCTTCATTTCCCCTGGCAGCAGATTAGATGGGGCGCCCATTAATCACTCATTACCTCGGCCCTCACTGCTGGCCAGCCCGTGGGCGGCCAGCCAGCCAGACAGGAGGGTGAGGCAGACCTGCCTGCTGCCCAGTACCACCCTCCTGGGACAAGACACCGCAGCACAAGCCTGGCTCACTGCCCCGGGGACCATGCCCGAGAGCAGAGGGGCTGAGGAAGAAGCTGGCGAGGGTGCCACTTAAGTGACTGGAGAAGACAGTGTGCACAGAATGTCCCATTTTAAAAAAAACTAGTAAAAAGAAACAAACAGAAAGAGACCACTCTCCCAGGGCAACTAATGATCCACAAAGGAAGCTGCTGCAAACTGCTGCTCAGGTTCTTCTTTGGGGAATCTAAAGGGACGCTGGGGAAGGGCAGTGGAGAGAGATGGAGGTACTGAGAAGATAATGCATTCTTCTTACTGCACAGCTGGGGTCTTCATCTGCTGGGTTTGAATATAAAATTGCAATATTCACCTCTTTAGACGCAAACCTCCTGGACCTGAGGGGAACTATTTTTTTTCTCCATAGTATGTAAATTGAGTCCCAACTCTCTGCCAATCACTGCTCAGGTACAGAATGAATAAGAGAAATGGGATAAGAGATAACACTGAGCACCTACTATGTGCCAGACCTTTGGATAACACTCTGAATACCTGAGCACTGGTCCCCACAGCAGCCCTCCAGACTTTGGTTATCCTCTTGTTATAGATGGGGAAACTGAGGCTGGGAGAGGGAGGCGAGCAAAACAAAGGCTTGAGGAATGCATGAGACCTGTCAATGGCCAGACCTCACTCTGGGGAAGCAGCCTGAATTCTGCATGCCTGGAGGGAGGGAGTGGTGAGGATGGCATGTCCAGCCCTAATTTGGGA
Source organism: Trichechus manatus latirostris (assembly GCF_000243295.1). Classification (NCBI taxonomy): domain Eukaryota; kingdom Metazoa; phylum Chordata; class Mammalia; order Sirenia; family Trichechidae; genus Trichechus; species Trichechus manatus. Next base: position 16,764,069 of record NW_004443966.1, on the reverse strand, counting down.
GTTCCAGCCCATTTCTTACCTCTAGTAACCTAACCAAACCAGTTGCCCAAGAGTCAACTCTGACTCATGGTAATCCTGACTCATGGTGATCCCGATTTCATGGTGACCCCACATGAGTCAGAGTAGAATTGTGCTCCATAGAGTTTTCAATGGCTGATTTGTTGGAATTAGATCTCCAGCCCTTTCTTCCAAAATGCCTCAGGGTAGACTCAAACCTTCAGTCTTTTGGTTAGCAGCGGAGCATGTTAACCATTTGCACAACCCAGGGACTCCCCTGGCAATCTGGGGCTCCCTCAATCAACCCACCGGATTCCTTCTCCCTCAGTACTTGCTCTGGCCCAGAAAGGAATTCAGGGCGAGCCCAATGGGGATGGGATTACATGCCTTCAGGTAGGGGAACCCTTTCAGGAATGAACTAAAGACCAAAAGAGAGCGCTCCTCCTGGCCTGGGCCACAACTCTCCACTACTCCTCAAGGTCGAGGTCTGTGTTATAAGGAAGGTGCTAATTGGGGGCCCTGGTGGCGCAGTGGTTAAGAGTTCAGCTGCTAACCAAAAGGTCGGGAGTTCAAATCCACCAGGAGCTCCTTGGAAACCCTATGGGGCAGTTCTACTCTGTCCTATAGGGTCACTATGAGTCAAAATCAACTTGACGGAACGAGTTTGGTTTTTTGACCTGGGGTAAAGTAGGTGGCTTCTTACCTCTCCACCCGTCACTGGAGGCGCATTGTAAGGGAAGCCTAGGGCAGTGACCCTCCAACTCAGCATGCAGAAGAATGACCTGAGGAGGCCCGTGCACACTGCCAATTCCCAGGCTCTGCCTCCACCCCAGAATCTGTATTTTTTCACAAGATCCTAAGGGTAATTCTGATTCTGATGCTCAAAGACAAGCTTTTCAGGGAATAATGCTATAGTGGAAAAAAGCACCAGACTTAGTGATTACGGTTCTAACATTTGGGTTTAAAACCGAAGCGGTTAACTTCAGGCAGGTTGCTTAACCACAGTAAGCCTTTGTTTCCTTCTCTGTAAAATGCAGATAACAATGCCTATTTCACAGGCGGTGGGGGACTGAACGAGAAACGACTCCCAACAGCACCAAGCATGGCACACAGCGGGCTCGCTAAACTCGGCCTGAGAGAGTTTAACAGGCCAGCTAGGCCACGGGCACAGAAGCGAAAAGGGTGGGGAAGGAGAGGAGGAGCGCATAGGCCCAGAACACGTGGGGGTCGGGGGGTCCCAGCATCAGCACACAGGTCCTGCAGGGAGGAGTGGGGAAAAGGGGAGGTCCCGAAAGGGTCAAGCAAAGCAGCCTAAAGCCAGGGCCTCCCACTGAGCCTCCCCTTTTCCAGTCAGAGTCCAGGTCATCGTTAAGTCCCCGGCATAACATTACTAAGCCATTATTTTCAGAGAGGACCTTCAAGAAATACATATGAAACCTATATATCTGCACATATAGAAATATCACAAATTGCATTTAAAAAAAAAGACAGAAGTTGGGAAAAGAGAGAAGAGAGTAGGGACAAGTGGATGAGAGGCCACACCCAATCACGTCACGTTTTTAACTCAGTGCGGTTAATGTGCCCAGCACTTCACCACATGACCTGCGGGAGGCCCAAGGAGGAGAAGCCAAGGAGGCTGCCGTGGAGAAACCCCCGAGTGGCTGCAGAGCCGAGGCTGGCCCTCCACCACACGTCCAGCCTCACTCTACGGTCGTGCAGAACTGCAAGGCAGCATACAGGACAAGGGTTCAGAGAAGAAGGAGTTGGGCGTGTGCTAGAAGGGCTAGGGCACCCTTCGTACAAAATTTGGGTTGGTAGAGAAGAGGGGAAATCTGCATTTCTGAGCTAGGGGAATGGGTAGGGGGAACAACAAGATCGTAAAGAGACTGGGTGAGTAGAGTGAAGGTGTTTCAGGCAAGGAAGAGTTGGGCTGCTCTTGGATCAATGAAGTAGACTCCATTAGTTTTAAGAGCCCAGATGAAGAATGACCTTGACTCAGTCATGTGCTTTCCAGCACTTTCACACCTCTTCTCTCTGCCCACACGCCCTCCTCCCACCTTTCTCATCCCCTTGAACTCCTCCTTGTGCTTCAAAGCCCAGCTGTAACTTTCCTAGCCTCTTCCAGGCAGAATAAATGTCTCCCTTCCTGTCTCCTTGATATTTTGCACCTCCCTCTTGTATTGTTTTGTGGCTATTTCTTTACTTATTTTTCTCCCAGATGGTTGGTTATTTATCATCTCATTCACCTGTCAACTTTTTGAAGGCAGGGATGTCATCTTATTCACATAATAACAGTCCCTGGCACACAGCAGATGCTCAAAAATATCTATGGAACAAAATTAAATAGAACTGAATACCGGGGAGTCATTGTGATTTCTTGAGAGGAATGATGTGATGAAATCAGAATTTTAGGAATATTAATCTGTCAGCATGAAAGAAGATGGATTAAAATGAAGAAAGCGACCTGTGGCAGGGAGTCAAGGGGGCCGGATTATTACTGTAGTTTGGACATGGTTTAAGGTGGGGGCAGAGGAGCTGGAGGCAAGAAAAGAATTCCCTGAGATATCACACAAGAATGTGGAAGGAACTTTGTGATGAACGAACTACAAATATAGGAAGGAGGGATGGGGAGGTTGGGGGTACCCAAAAATTGATTTCCCAGTAACTGGGAGAAAAGTGCCATGGAGAGAACTCTGGGGAACCAAGAAGGAGAAGAGGAGCAAGACTCAGCCTCTCTCTCTAGGATTAAAAAAAAAAAAGTCCATTGCTGTCCCACCAATTCCAATTCATGGCGCCCCCGTGTGTTACAGAGTACAAATGCTCCATAGGGTTTTCTTAGGCATCATCTTGACAGAAGCAGACTCCTAGGCCTTTCTTCCACGCTGCCACTGGGTGTGTTCGAACCACCAACGTTTAGGTTAGTACTCGAGTACAGACCGTTTGCACCAACCAGGGACCTCCCTCCAGGATAACTGATTATAATCCCAACAAGCATTTCTAGGCCAAAGAATTCCAGGTCAAACTCTGCAACCCTGCTTTTGCTCCCAAATTTTGGGCTGCATTTTTTTTTTTTTTTTTCCTAACAACCTGTTAGAAACACGGTAGGGGAGACTGAAATGAAGAAAAGACCAACCTGGTGCCCTGCCCAGTGCTAGACATGGAGAGGACCACGTGAGCCTGGCTGGCCAGCCGTCCCCACGAGAGGCCAACCCAGTTGCTCATTCAGTAGGGGCTCCAGTATTCTCATCAGCCACACTCATTTCCCAGGCCGGGACCTCTGGGAAATCCCTCCTCCAGCCACGCAACGGTTTATAGGAAAGTCCCAGGACTCCCATCTGCTTCCTTGCATTAATTTAAAGGCCAGGATTTTGTTTTCTAAAGGAATTCAACTAAAGCGCCAACAAAAATCTATAGGAATTTAGTGGTACTGTATTTAAATCACGTTTTAAAAATGTTTGCTTCTTGGTATAGTTAGATCCAATAAGACGCTATTAAGCCCAACAATGCCATCGCCTATATCAATAAAGTGGAAGATGTGAGCCGGTTGTAAAAGCTGTGTGACCTTGGAAAATCATCAGACTTTTCTGTGCTTGGTGCCTTCAGCTGTAAAATGCGGGCTGGACAAGATGACTCCGAAGGCTCTTCTCGGGTCTCTCTCTCTCTTATTCCAAACTTCCAACAGGCGCCGAATGATTGCTTCAGCTACCTAGATCCAAGGCTTCAGAATTTCACTTAACTGCCTGCAAGAGCAGCAAAGCGCTGCGCGATGGGAGCCGCCAGGGAGACAGGAAGAGATGCAAGCAAGCACTTTCACCAGGAGGTAGTGGAGACTGGGGGTGCGGTGCTAGGCGTGGACTGCTTAGAATACTCACCAGACCCACAAATTCCACATACTGACTGGGATGTTATGGCCTAAGAACACCCCGAAATCCCCAAGTGAAGGCTGACGTTATTTCTAAGAAAAAAAATTAACTTCCAGATCGCTAAATCTCCAAGGTGAGCTAGTTCTGCAAAAGCTAATTCCGTAAGCGCGCCAAGTGGCTGCAGGTACGTGCGCAGCAATTGGGGAAGTGTCCGGAGTTGGCGGAAATAACCCATCCACTCCGGCTCCCAGAGGCGCTGGGCTGCAGAGGCTTAGCTGAGAGACACGGCTTTCTAGAAAACTGCGTGGCCAAGGCCCCAGGCTGGGGCTCGAAGAGCCGCGACCGAGACTCGACCACCTCTCTCTGGTCCCAGGCAGGAGGGCGGCGAGGCTGGGGTGGGAGGCGCACGGACTGGCTGTGCACTCGTCAGTGTCCCTCAGACCCGATCCCAGGGGACGCCGGGCCCTGCCGCGGGCATGGCCGAGACTGAAAGTCCCGAGGGCTTCAGAGTTGGCGGCGGGTGCTGAGTGTTGAGGCCAGGCCAGAGCCAAGACCCCAGGAGTGCATGTGAAGCACAGAAGGAGACGCAGCCGTCGGCACGGACCAGGCGCGCGCGCTGGCGCCCCCGAGCCCAGTGCAGGCGCAGCCCCGTGGCGCCCGGACACACCCACTGAGCCCCTCC
>NW_004443966.1:16740868-16759409 GCF_000243295.1 Trichechus manatus latirostris | reverse complement strand
CGCCGCCGTCCCGCGCCCGCCCTGCACGGACTCCGCTGCGTCCGGGTGCCTTGTCGGGCTGCGCGGGCGGCCAGCGGCTGAGGCGCGCGCGGAAAGCTCTGGCTGGGAGTTTGCGATCTGAGGAGCCCGGGTTCCCGCTCGCTCCGTCCCTCCTCCCTCCCACACTCGCGGCCTCCTGCTGTCATCTGAAGCCGCTCCTGCCGCCCCCTGGCGGTCGCCTCGGGAAGGGCCGGCCCTCGCCTTACCCCGCGACCCGAGATGGGTCCCCTTACAGTGATGAACTAGACTGATGCCTGGGTACCAGGGGAAGAGATATCATCTGGTGGAGGGGAGGACGGTGTAGACTGAGGCCACGAGGGCAGGACAGTGGCGATGGTGGAAGGGAGAGTGGTCCAGGCTGCGGGGACTGCCGAAGTGAAAGGAAACGGGGAGGGCTGTTGAGAACATGAGGTAGGTGGGGACCAGATGGTGGAAGACCTTGCATTGCATTCCTTATTGATCTTGTCCCGAGTTTAGAGAAGAGGCACAGGAAGGACATAGGCATCCTTGTGTTTTGGAACAATCATTCTGGCTGTAACAAGATGGGGCTGAGGCTGAAGCAGGGAGCCAGTTAGGAAAGCTGTGCAGTAAACCAGGGCCGAGAAGAAGACAGTGAGGTAAGAATACAAGAGAAGGAGCCCTCTTCTAAAGGGCACACGCACTCGTTCACATCTGCACACTCTCATACCCTGCCTGAACGCAAGGACAAGGACCCTGCAAATTCTAACTGCGGTTAGGACAGCATGAGGAAGAGATAAGCCCTATTCCCTGACAGACAGGGCAGTTCAGCTTTTATTCTTGTCTTATTCAGAGTAATACTTTGTTGGAATAAAAGTTTCTTGCTGCAAATAATAATAATAAAACCAAACTCTGATCTGTGTATCTAGCTGCTTCTTTTTACTAATTGGGAAATTTTGTTCCAAAAAGGTCACGACCAAAGTTACGCAGCTAGTTAATGACAGGACAATTACTAGCACCCAGTTTCTTGACTTCTAATGCTGTGCTAAACTCTTTAAACTCTACCGAGGTGTTTAGAGGTGGTAGGAAATAGAGTGACTGTGAGAAAGTGTCCCTCCTCTCCAAGGAGGTCAAGTGACCTTAAGCATTTGGGGAGGCTGTCCAGACACGGGTAACCCATTAACCCACTGCCATTGCATCGATTCCCACTCATAGCAACCCTATAGGACAGAGTAGAAATGCCCCCATAGGGTTTCCAAGGCTGTAATCTTTACAGAAGCAAACTGTCACATCTTTCTCCTGCGGAGTAGCTGGTGGGTTCAAACTGCCACCCTTTCCTTTAGCAGCCCAGTGCTTAACCAGTGTGCCACCAGGCACTCCTTCCAGGCACAGGTAGGCTCACGAAATATGAGTCAGCCTGTTTATTACTGCAGCAAAAGCCGGCCTGCAGGAGTTGTTTTCAAAGTGTGGGTGCATGCATAGGACAATGGAGGTGGTGGCGGTACACTCCCTGCCCTAGAGCCAGGGCGTACCGGGGGAGTGGGGTCTGCTTTGTGGGAGCAGAAAGGAGAGCAATGGGGCGCATAGCCCCAGGGAAGAAAATTTAACAAAAAGGAAGATGGCAACCCAAAAGATTAGACTCAAGGAAAGAGAACCAACTTTGACTTTGAGTGCCAACTACTGGCCGGGAGCCTGAGCCGAGCCAGTTCTAACTGATTCAAGCCACTTCAAATAGGATGAAATAATCCCACACTTGATCAAACAGAATTTGATTAGAGGCACCTGGTATGAGTGGAATTAAATTAATTCTGAGTGTCACAAGTCCCAAGGATCCAGATTAAGCAGCTCTAACTCCCAGTCATGGGGATGGTGCAGAACCGGGCAGTGTTGCGTTTCGTTGTGCGTGGGGTCGCCGTGAGTTAGAGGCAGGCTCCATGGCAGCGAACAACAACAGCTAGCCCCAGTAAATTATGACGAGTTGAAACCATTTAAAACTAATAAAGCTTCTTCAAACTGGATTGATTTATTAATGCATTTAAGAGCCAGGTATTGAGTGCCAAGTATGGCCCTGGAGCAAGGAGGTAAAGGTGAAATGAAGCAAATGTTTGCTGTCCAAAAGAAACTCAGAATAAGACGAGGAAGATGAGATATAGTCAGAAAACCATAGTAGTTGGTGGTAGGAATAATTGGGGAGACATGCAGAAGTATTTGGGTACTCACTGGAGTGGCACCTACCTCAACAGAGGGAAATCTGGGATGACTTCCTGTAGAATGTTCTGTCTGAACTGAGTCTTAAAAGATGAAGGGAGTTTGTCAGGCAGAGTGTGGTATGAACAGGGCTCAGTGGCAAAGAATATGAAGTTATTATTTTTTTACAACTTTTTATTTTGAACTGATTTTAGACTTACAGACAAGTTACAAAAATCGTACGTTCTTTTATATCTTTTACCTCTTTTCCTTCAATGTTAACATCTTATATAACCAAAGTACAACGATTACTGATCAAACTTGATCCGACTGAGTCCCTTGGTGGTGCAAAAGGTTAACACGGCTGCTAATCAAAAGGTTGAAGGTTCACGTTCACCCAGAGATGCCTCGGAAGAAAGGCCTGGTGATCTGCTTCGGAAAAATCAGTCATTGAAAACCCAATTGAACACAGTTCTATTCTGACACAGCTGGGGTCTCCATGAATAGATTCCATGGCAACTGCTAAGATAAAGTATGATCCAACTGACTTAGGCTGGCTCTTTAGAATTCATTCTAATTCACATCGAATGTGATCAAATTATTTTGACCATATTTTGCTTATATGTCGCAGAACATTGTCTTTAAAGTCAAGATATACTCATTTTAAACAGAGATATTGACATTATGTATAAGCATCAAAAACCAATAACCCATTGCTGTCCAGTAGACTTCCACTCAGAGTGACCCTATAGGACAGAGTAGAACTGCCCCATAAGGTTTCCAAGGTTGTAATCTTACGGAAGCAGACTGCCACATCTTTCTCCCACAGAGCGGTTGGTAGGTTTGAACCACCAACCTTTCGGTTAGCAGCTGATTAATTAACCACGGCGCCACCAGGGCTCCTCTTGTATAAGCATCAGTGAATAATAATTATATGAACAACAGCAAGCTTTTAACGTTCTAGTCTTGTTACTTTTCTACTTTTATCCAAGTGTGTATGTATGCATGAGTCAAATTGGCAGGATGTGGTCCCCATGTATGAGATCTATGTCCAAATAGAGAGCAAAAAAGAGGAGGTGCTTTAGATCACAGTCAGAGGACAATGGTCATCTAGCCCAGGCCTCTCAATAGCATCTATGTACAACATCCTGGAGAGTGGGTTGTTAATCATTGTCTTGCACATCTGCAGTGACAGGTGCTCACTACCTCTGAAAGTAGCCCATGCTGTTGTTGGGGGCTGTTAGAAAGTTCCTTTTAATTTTGAACTGAAAGCTTTTTCCCTGTAACTACCAGCCATTGGCCCTAGAGGTGGTTCCCAAAAAGACAAACAGCATGGCCCTTCTGTCAAGTTTCAGCTGTGCCTACGTACTACAGTCCTAGTTTACACCTTGGTTGCAGTGTAATTATTAATAGCGCCGCCTTCACTCTGTTGGCCCCAGTGGGATGAATGATAAATTATATGGTCACCCTACAGAAGGCCTCTACCACCCCACCTCACTATGCCTGCCCTCTACCTAGAGTGACATCCGCAGAGAGCCCAGCCATTCCTCTGTGGCTCCGCAGCCTAGGGCATAGTGCCTGCACACGGTGAGGCCCCCTGAATGTTTGAGAAATGAATGTCATAGTGCTGAGAACAACTTCCTGGGATTTCAGAGTATATGGAACTAGAGTAAGAGCAAAGTGTGAATGGACTATGTGGACTGTATAACGAATACTCACTGATGCTTATACAAAATGTAAATATCTCTATTTAAAATGAGACTAGATTATATAGCATATCTTGGCTTTAAAGAGAATGTTCTGTGACCTATAAGCAAAATAAGGTCAAAACAATTTGACCACATTTGAAGCAGGTCAGAATCTGTTCTAAAGACCCAACCTAAGTCAGCTGTATCAGTTTTGCTCAATAATCATTGTACTTTGTCAGAGAAATTCTTATGAGTTAAGCAGACTCTTTGCTTCTCTAATAAGCACTGCAGCCTGAGAGGGAATGGATTATTCAGCATTTCCCAGATTTATGTGACCATGAACACTTTTACTAGCAGAACATTTCTTGGGGCTAGAGTTCCAAACATTACACCTTCAAAAATACTGCTGTAAGCTCTTGACATTCATTTTTTCAACCTAATGTCATTTCAAGGGGTTGTGTCCCACTGGAAATGGAAAGTTATTATTATCCCCCACTTTGTTAGCATTTGGAGGTGGAAGGAAAATTGACCTGTATTCAAACCCCTGTCTTCAGCCTCCAGCCAAGGCACCAGGACCCATCAAAATGCTTGCATAATTGTCTTTTCATTTTCTTAGTGGTGCCACGGTTAAGCGCTCAGCTGCTAACAGAAAGGTTGGCAGTTTGAACTCACCCCATAAATACGGATGGAATGGAGGATCTACTTTTGTAAAGATTACAGTAAGAAAACCCTATAGGGCCGTTCTACTCTGTCATATGGAATGCTAGGAGTCAGAATCAGTTTGAAGGCACCCAACATCAAACCTACACAGACTGTCAAACCAAGGCAGGCTTGCTCTGACTGTGAATGATCACCAACTAAGGCAGCGTGGTAAGAAAGCACTTCAGGAACTGGTGACCTTTTGTTTTGTTGAAAGCCGTTTCTAACTAGCTAAAGGTAACTATTAAGGAGCCTTCTTTTCTTGCTTGCCCTTCCTAACCCAGTCCCTTTTTTTCCTCCTCCAGAGATGCTGACTTCACATGCCCCTGCCTGGGGCTCTCTCCCTACCCGACCTGGAGTCCACAGTCCACCTCAATGTGCAAGAGAATATCTGCGGCCCCAAGCTCTGATGATGTAAGCAAAATGGCTTCTAGACGGAATGTCAGGCTTTCCCATGAAGCATCAGGGAGTCTTCAAGCTACACTTCAGGTTATCTAATTCTCATTCCCTTTCAAGTTTCACTTCCTTTTTCACCCCATGTCTGGTCAGAGGAGATAGGAAACCTCATGTTACCTGGTACAAGACAACTTTCGGAATCCCAAACATTCAGGTTATTTCCCTTTTCCCCCTTTGCAAGTGATAATACTCACAGATAATACCCAGAGCTGAAGCAGCCCCTCTCCAGCGGTAAAAAAGCCGGGCAAGAAAGAAGGTGGACTCTGTGGCCTACGCACTCAGGCTCCCTGTCTCCTTCTGGTGATGATTAACTAGGTGGGGACAATCGAGATCTACTGAACAAGCCCATCGGCAAGTGCCAAACATAATGGATCATTTATTCATCCACCCATTCAGCCTGTATTTATTGGAGCTGGCTATGAATGATTGGAGGGAGAATGAGAAAATTAACCAAAGTAAAGGGGTACAGGGTGGAAGAGACCATTCTAGACAGAAGGAAGCTCATTTGCAAAGGCCCTGAGGGAGGTATCACACACTCAAGGAACTGAAAGGAGGGCTGTGTGGTCAGGGCTCAGAATCCAAGAGAGAGAATGGCGGGAAGTGAGGCGGAGGGATGGATGGGCTGGGGCTCAATTGTGCAGGGCTTTCTTTGTTTTTGTTGATAGTTGCCTTCGAGTAGATTCTGACTCATGGTGACCCCATGTGTGCAGAGTAGAACTACTTTAAAGGGTTTTCAAGGCTGTGACCTTTCAAAAGCAGATTGCCAGGCCTTTCTTCTGAGCTACCTCTGCGTAGGTTCTAACCGCTAATCTCTTGGTTAGTATTTGAGCGCTTAACCATCTGAGCCGCAAGAGACTCCCTGTAGAGCCTTCTAGGCACGGTTAACAGTCATTTGACAACTGCAAAGGCAAGGCATGTCCCATCAGAGCAAGCGCTAGCTGGAGAAGGGTCTCAGAGCCCTCCAGTGTCATAGATGCTGGTTTGGGGAGCGGTAGGGGGTCACAGACTAGAAGTAGGGAGCGTTCAGTAAGCTCGAGGTAGTGGTTATTAACCAACCAGTACAGAAGTGTATCATTTTTCATGCATTGGGAAATCGGTCCCGTGCAAACCTGCTGACTCTCAGTGACGCTTACGGCCATTTTCGTGAGTTGGGTCATTATCACATGAGCAAGAGGAATCATCTGAGGGAGTTTAAGCAGAGGCTGACCAAATTAGTGTTTTTCCAAAGAAAGGAAAGGAAAAGAAACTCCTTTGTTATTTAAAAAAAAAAAAGTAAATGCAAAAACATCATTCCACAATTCTTTTGTAATGAAAAAAAAAAGCAAAATAAAACAAATCTATCATTCTAAAGGAATGCCCTGTGTCTGCCTTCCCCTGTTTCCTGGGAGGCTCTCCTAATAAGGCCTTGTCCTTCACCCATTGTACATGCCGCCACCTGGTACTTCTTGTGACCAGGACTGCAAATCTCCAAGACGGCCGGCGGGGTCTAAAGGTCTCAGCCCAGGAAGCAGGTTCTCTCTTTGAGGCTAATCAGCTTACATTGTACCCGAAATTGCTGCCACTTTGGCCTCTTTGGCAATTTTCCCTCTTTAGCAGGCTAGCTTTCTTGTTGAATGAATTCATTTTTATAGTCTCAGAGATACCTCATATCCAATGAGTACTGGTCAGATATGGCTTGTGTATAAAGCCAGGGCACTACCAGTTACAAAGTCAAATGGTCTCCAAGTTCATTGCTTTACCTTGCTTCACTCACCCTCATCTTGCCTCAGTACAATGGATCCCTACTTTGTGGCAATTGCAACATCTCACTGGCCTTTGCTGCCAAGCTTTTCATGGATCCTACTTTCTTTTACCACCACCTGTCTGTCAGTTTCTTGTACTGTGGTGGTTTGTGTGTTGCTGTTATGCTAGAAGCAATGCCGCTAATATTTAAAATACCAGCAGGGTCACCCATGGTGGACATGTTTCAACAGAGCCTCCAGACTATAAGACAGACAAGGAAAAAAAGTTTACTTCTGAAAGTTAGCCAATGAAAACCCTATGGATCATAACAGAACATTGTCCAACTCGCTTGCTTTGGACACACCATTAGGAGGGATCAGTTGCTGGAGGAGGGCATCATGTTTGGTGAAGCAGAGGGCCAGAAAGAGCATGGAGACCCTCAGTGAGATGGGTTGGCACAATAGCCACAACAATGGACTTGAACATGCTGGCGATCATGAAGATGACGCAGGACCAGGCAATGGTTCATTCTCTTGTACGTAAGATCACCATGAGTCAGAGTCAACCCAACAGCAGCTGTCTCTATCCATCCATTCATCCATCCATCCATCCATCCATCCATCCATCCAACCATCCATCCATCTACTTTGCTTTAATGCTTCCTGTTTCGGCCCTCTCTCCATGACGGTGGAATCTTTCACTTGTGAGAAGCAGTTTGGTGTAGCAAAAGAAGGCAGTCCCCCAACCACTATACCAGAATCACCCTCTGGCCATGCCACTGTAAAAATCACAAACCTTGGAACTGCAGTCACCTCCTCTATAAAATGAGAAGAACATAATTATACCTGCTGGAAGAAACAGAAGCTGGCTCACACCATCTCTTGAAGTCCCTACCACCTCTCAGATCTATGATTCTCCCAGAAACCGTGCTACAAGGAAATTATGTGGCTCATTTTGGATCCATCTGGGAAAAGATGACATACACAGAGAAGTATGTGACTTCATTTTTTTTTTTTTTTTCATTTCAAGCTGCATTTGAAATAGCTTCTTTCATTCTCTGTAATGTAGAGGATTACCACGCAACTCCAGTACCACCCACCGCTTCAAGAGAAAACTCCCCACAACCCATGTCTTGAGTTATTAAGACCTATTGACATAGTTGCTTGTGTTCACGTATTTGGGTAGGACAAGAGAACGCCTGTGTGGATGAGCCCTGGGAGGGCTCCTATATTCCTAAGGTTCTTGAGTTCAGCGCAACACAAGATCACAGGTTCCATAACCAAATAGCCAGCGTTTCCTGTGCTATTAGGAATCTGCTTGTTCTTCTGTCAGATACGTGGGTGGTTCTGGGTATCTGAGACAGAGGCAGGTCCCTAAAGGTGACTTCAAGGAGCTTACCTCCACTTCTCTTTTCTGTAGTTTTCCTTAACCTAATCTTGACAGTGAACACTCTCCAACATTGGATTGGCTGACAAGCAGATTTTATCTTGGTTGCCAATCTCAGCGGGTTAGTGGTGTCTGCCTTGAGCGTTACATAGAGAACCCATTAACCCATTGCCATGGAGTCAATTCTGACTCACAGCGACCCTGTAAGGACAGAATAGAACTGTCACATAGGGTTTCCAAGGCTGTAAATCCTTATGGAAGCAGACTGCCACATCTTTCTCCCACGGAGTGGCTGGCAGGTTCAAATTGCTCACACTTTCAGTTAGCAGCCGAGCGCTTTAACCACTGTGCGACCAGGGCTCCTTACTACATAAAGAAGAGCTGTGAAATGGTGCCTGGATTCAGTGAGAACAAGTACTGGGATCACTTAGTGACAACTGCTCTAAATTCAAGCCGCCCTGGTGGAACAAATGGCTAAGAGCTTGGATGCTAACCAAAGGTTGGCAGTTTGAATCCACCCAGTGGCTCCACTGGAGAAAGACCTGGTGATCTGCTTCCATAACTATCATGGCCAAGAAAGCCCTATTGGGGCTGTTGTATGTTGAATGGCCCTGCCTGAAAACTCCACTTCTGCAAAAGCCTACACTCTGCAGTGTAGACTTTTAAGGTCCTGTCCTCCTTTGTGAGTTAGGTGTCAATCCAGAAGCTATGCAGGATCACTGTTCCTGGCCAGCTTCTTCCTAAGCTTATCTTCCCTGAGAAGCATTTCTTTTAAAGATCAGGACCCTGGGAGTCTGAGCAATAGGGTTACTGGCTCATCTCTTACATCTCCATTGTAAAGGGCTGCACCTGTTCTTGTATTTATCAGAGAATAAGCCAATGTGAAGGAGGAAGTTGTGAGACAAGGGAGAGCCACCCCTGCATCACCTGGTGTAAGTAGGGGCAGGCTGCAGAGCAGACTAGACAGAAAACTAAGCTACAATTCAGAAAAAATAATAACAGCTCCCCTCAGATTCTAGCCATGTGACCTTGAGCAACCACTTAGTGCATCCGAGCCTCAGTTTCCCCATCTGCAGAGCAGGAATAAACATTCACTGTGGTTTCTCTCCAGTGGGAAATGATAGAAAGGGCTCTCACGCCCTCTGTCTCCCCTCTTAGCACTCTAAGTCCTGAGAAGTGGGGCTGTGTACTTGGTCTGTCCCTTCTGTCTGGCTGGCTATATTGCCATTCTTCTGTTGTCACAGGAACGTTCCAAAGGATGAATGAAGGGTATGAGATCAAGCAGAGAACAAACATGGGCAAGAACAAGTGTGAGATTAAGATAGAAACTTCTCCCGACTGGTCTTCTGAGTGGAAAATACCACACAGTAGGAAAGAACCCACATCACCATGACATGCGATCAGACATGTAGGCAGGTCAAGAGTGGACCAAAAGGCCTGTTTTTTATTTTTTTCTTCCTTCTTCTTCTTCTTTTTTTTTTTAAACAGACAGTTCATTGCAAGAAGAGAGAGAAAAGAAACACAATTTCACAAGATTAAATCTAACTGGAGGTCAAACTTTTTACTTGTCAACATCTGAAGTTCCCTTGAAGCTAATAAGAACCATCTTCTGGATAACGGTCTCGTGAAGAGAGCACATCTGAATGCGAGAGATGTGTGGGTTTTAGATTTAGACAAATGCGCACCTGGGTCCTTGCTCTGCTACTTACTAGCTGCATGACTTTGGGAAAGTGACTTAGTAGAGTCTCAGTCTTCTTAACTATGGAGGTCAAAATACTGAGGGCATGGCTTGATAGTCTTTATAGGGGTTCACCATTTCCCCTTCAGAGGCATGAGGGGATTTGACTTCCTTGTGCCCTTGAAGTTAAATGTGGCCTTGTGACTTGCTTTGGCCAATAAAATGTGATTTCTCTTTTTGAAAAGTTCAAGCAAGTGCTTTCAGGCTCAGTGTATAAATCATCATATTCTCCTCCCACTGCTGCTGGGATTGTGGAAGTTACTGTCAAGACCTTGCCTTTGTTTGCTTGGGTCTCAGAGTAACTGTGATGAGCAAAGCACCCCCTGTCACCTTGTTGGACCTGTAGCTTGGGAGAGAAATAAATTTTTGTTGTGTTAAGCCACTGAGATTTAGGATTGTTTGTTACTGCAGCAAAACCTAGTATACCTTGGCAGATACAGTTGTTGCTACAATGAAATGTGATGATGTTTATAAATACAATTTTGCAATGGTAAAGTACTAGAAAAAATCTTACCCTTCTACAAAGATGTAATTGTGTTCATTAGAAGACCAAGGTAAGGGGTAAATTCTTGCAAGGGTCAGGCAGGCCACAGGAGGCTTGCTAATTCATCCCAGATTATTTGTCTCAACCAGGGGCCAGAATCAGGAAACTCTTGAAAACTCTCTCCCAAAAGGTACCTAAATCCCATCTCTGCTTTTAAAAAGGGCTAATCTATGTCTCGAAAGGGGGAATGCTTAGGGGAAATTTACCAGGATCTGAAGGCGCCTCCTGTAGCACAATTGTTAAGTGCTCAGCTGCTAACCTAAAAGTTGGCAGTTCAAACCCACCCAGCAGCTCTGTGGGAGAAAGACCTGGTGATCTACTCCCATGAAGACTGCAGCCTAGAAAACCCTATGGGGGCAGTTCTACTCTGTCACATGGGATCTCTATGAGTAGTAACCAACTTGAAGGCATTCAGCAACAACAGCCACAACTGAGGTGGAGTGAAACTTGGGGATGATGGAGAGGGCACAATGCTGAGAGGAACCTACATTGTGGTGGGAAGTCCTTGGCAATGGGAAGGTCAAACACATCTCTTCACCTGATCCTTGCCCCTCCTCTCTCGTCATGCTACATACTCTGCCCTCCCATGACAATTTTCTCCCTCACACTTTCCACTAACTTCTCTGGGAGCCATTCTTTACGCCACCCAAATCTGACCTCCACCCTTCAACTTCAGACTTTCATTTTCTGGATATTTTGGCAAGCTCATCAAGTGCAGTGTACTATTAAAAGAACAAATCCTTCTCATCTCACCACCAAACACCCTGTTATTTATTCCATACTCCATATATGGGTGAAGGGCAACCACCACCCAATCACTCAAGCTCAAAATCTCAGAGTTCTTGTGGCCTTCTTGGAACTTTCTTTTTTTCCATTATTATGAAAGGGGAGGATGCAAACAAGAAAAACAACTCAAAGTATTGTCCAGGCCAGGTGAGGTTGTCGTTCAATGTTACTGTGAACTTTTTCCTTTCAGAATTTATCTTTGGGGTGAATGCTCTGATTGTAGACCCAGGAAATAAGATGTGGACTTCTTAGTTCTTTCAGGCCATAATAAAGAGCTATAGCTTGTCAATGAATTCTTTTTTTAATTTCAACTTTTTTTTTTGCAGTAATGCCAAATATATAAACTAAGTACCATTTTCCACATAGAAAACTATCAGTGATTTAGGTAACAAAAGAAGATTCTGGAAGCTGGAACAAGGAACAAGGAAGGACACACTTAGTGCAGCTGTAAGTCCTGGACAGAATGTCTGGCGCAGTTCTCTCAGAACTCTGAAACATAAACTGTAGCAGGCAGAGTGGAGGAGGAGACCAGAAGTCAAAGTTTCACTAAGCCAAAAGTGAGTTTGCTATTCTTCTCCCTCCAATATCACCCAGCCTGGACTCAAAGGCAGCTGAAAACCCAGAAATGTGCACCAGATACAAACAGAATGAGCTCCAAGAGAAGTCTACTTTTTCTGGTCCAAGAAGTGGGAAAGGGGACTCCTAAGAGTCAGAGAGAATGGGAGAAATCCCCTGGTTGTTTCTTTCTTCCTTCTGTCCAGCCCCAGCCCACAGACTATGGCAGTAGCGGTGGTGGTGGTGGTGGTGGCAGTGGCGGCTGAGCAGGCACCTAAAACTCTGCGGGAGGGGAACCTTTCTATCTGACCAGAGGAGCAACGAACCCAAGAGTGTGCAGGAAATCTCCACTCCTTTTGTTAACTCTATATCCTCCTGCCACTTATCCCCAGACACACAAACCATCACAGGAAATGTGTGGCAGAGCAGGGAAACTAAACCCCAAGTTTGCTAGCTAGGGAGGCCCCAAGGAGCCTAAAGCTGTTGGAGAGATCATGGAGAATAGGAAGACCAAGAGAGCAGTCCCGTAAACTGATATATGAACTCCTGGGCTCACCTCCAAGCTGCACATGTGTGAATCTGATCCTAAGTAGCATACCACAGGCTTTGAGAACTCAACTACAGAGTAAACTATGATCCAGGCTCAAGACTGGCCACTGGGAGGCACACATAGGATCGATCTGAATAATACTGCACTTTGCAAACAGAACTGATATTGGAACCACCAGCCTACAGAGGCAGGCTGGAACTTGTAGCCAGAATATAACTTAGTCAATTGCTTGCTTAAAAAAAATCAACATTTTTCTTAAGACTTAAGATCATAGAGTAATATTCAAAATGTCCAGGATATAACCCAAGAGACAATCCACAGAAACCAACCTTGAGAAGTCACAGGTGTTAGAATTATCAGATCAATAATTTTAAAGCAGTGATTACAACCATGCTCCAGGAAATAAGGGTTAGCACTCTTGAAACAAATGGAAAGATAGAAAGTCTTTGCAAAAAAAAAAAAAAAAGATATAAAGATGAGGCAAATGAAAATCTTAGAACTGAAAAATACAAGAACTAGAATAAAAAATTCACAGAATGGAAATGCACTTAAAGATAGATCAATAGAAATTATCCAATCTGAACAACAGAGTGAAAAAAGATTGAAAAATAATTAACAGAGCCTCAGGGACCTGTGGAAAAATACCAAAAAGTTTAATACTTGTATCATTGAAATCACAGAAGAAAAAGCAAAAGACCAGTGAGTGTAAAAAAAAATTTGAAGAAAAAATTTACCACATTTGGCAAAAGACAGAAATGTATGGATTGAAGAAACTCAGCGAACCCCAAAGTGGATAAACTTAAAGAAATCTACACACAGACACATCATACTCAAACTGACAAAAACTAAAGACAAAGAAAATGAAAGCAGCCAGAGACAAGTGGCAGATTTCACATAGGGGAACAATGATACTAATGACCGTGGATTTCTCATCAGAGACCATGGAAGCTGGAACAAAATAAAATAACATTTTTTAAGTGCTGAAAGAAAATACTAGTCAACCCAGATTCTATATCCAGTGAAAATATCCTTCAGGAATGGAGTTGAAATACAGACTTTCTCAGATAAAGGAAAAGTAAGAGAATTCATTGCCAACAGACTTGCTCTAAAAGAAATGCTGAAGGAAGTTCTTCAGATTAAAGAGAAATTATATCAGAGGAAGACTAGTAAGAGTAGTAATGAAGAAAGAGCAACAGAAATATCTTGTAAATATCTAGATAAATATAATAGAACTTAAGTTCTTTAAAATATGTATGACAGTTGGCAGCAAAAATTATAACATTGTCTGATGAAGTTTTCAATGTACTGCATTTTTTCACAAATAATGCATGCCTTCTGTGTTTGTTTGCCAGCCACGCCCTCCCCTCATGTTGTATTTTTGTAAATGTGTTATGCTATTTTTTTTTTTTTACAGTAAAATATGGAAGAAGATTGGCATGACGGTGCTTGTGAGGGTGACTCACAGGGAGGGCATGGCTGGTAAACAAATGCAGAAGACAAAAGATGTCACTTCCTTGATTATGGTACCTAAGATTATAGCTTCCATCTTGCTAGCTGACTTCTTGATGGGCTCACTCCCTTGCTGTCTTTAATGAAGTGACATCCCATCACCTTTACTGTATTCTATTTGTTAGAAGCAACTCCCAGGACTAGCCCACACTATAAGAGGAGGACATTAAGCAAGGGTATAAATTTAAAAGGTAGGGGTCATTGGGAGTCATTTTAGAGTCTATCCACCAGAACTACCAGTTACAAGACAGAGATCGAACGAATGAATTTTAAAAAAAGAAGATACAACTATATACTGCCTAAAAGAAACCAAATTTAGATATAATGATATAAGCACGTTCAGAGTAAAAAGATGGAAAAAAGATAAACTATGCAAACACTAATCAAAAGAAACCTTGAGTTGTTACTTTAGTATCAAAGTAAACTTCAGAACAAGGAAAATTACCAGGGCTTAAGAAAGTCATTACCTAATGATGAAAGTGTCAGTTCACAAAGAAGACATAGTAATCCTAACCAGGTATGTGCCTGACAAAGAATTTCAGAATCTAAGAAGCAAACACTGATAGGACTAAATGGAGAAATGACAAACTCACAATTATAGTTGGAGACTTCAACACTCCTCTCTTAATAATTGATAGCACAAATAGAAAATCAGCAAGTATGTAGAAGAACTGAACAACACCATCAACCAACTGAATCTAACTGACACTTATAGATGACTCCACACAATGGCAGAATACACATTCATGTCAAGGGCACATGGGACATTCACCAAGATAAACTATATTCTAGGTCTTAAAGCAAACTTTAACAAATTTAAAGAATTAAAATCATGCAAAGTGTGTTCTCTAACCATAATATAATTAAACTAGAAACTAATAACAGAAAGATAATTGAAAAAATCTCTGTACACTTGAAAATAAAACAACACTTCTAAATAATAGGTTGGAGAGGAAGTCTTAAGGGATATTCCAACCAAACTCAACCCCGTTGCCACTGAGTCGATTCTAACTCATAGTGACCCTATAGGACACAGTAGCACTGCCCCATTGGGTTTCCAAGGAGTGCCTAATGGACCTTTTGGTTAACAGCCATAGCTCTTAACTACTATACCACTTGGAAAGGAAGTCTTAAAGAATATTAGAAAATGAATTAAACTGAATGAAAATGAAAATATGACATATCAAAATTTGTAGGCTGCAGCTAAGGCAGTGCTTAAAGGTAAAATTATAACATTAAGTGCTCATATCTGAAGAGAAGAAAGGTGTCAAATCAACAATCCAAGCACTACCTTAAGAAACTAGGGAGAAGAAAAAAAAAAAAAAAGATAAAATAAACCCAAACAAGCAGAAGGAAGGAAATGATAAAAATAAGAACAGAAATCGAAGAAACTGAAAACAGAAAAACAACAAAGAAAATCAATCAAACCAAAAGCTGGTCCTTTCAAAAGATCAACAAAATTGACAAACTTCTAGCTAGACTGACAAAGAAAAAGAAAACATGAATTCCCAATATCAGGGATGAAACAGGGATATCACTATAGACCTGAGGCTTTAAAAGGATAATAAAGGAACACAGCAAACAACTCTACACACATAAATTTGACAATTTGGATAAGATGAATCAGCTTCTCAAAAAGCACAAATTATTACAATTTAGTGATATGAAATAGATATTTGGAATAGCCCTGTAACTATTAAGAAAATTGAATTCATAATTTAAGACTCCCTTAGAAGACATCCCCAGTTTCACTGGAGAATTCTACCAAACATTTAGCATCAGTTGTACACCATCTCTTCCAGGAAATAGAAAAGGAAAGAATACTTTCCAACTCATCTTATGAGGCCAGCATTACTTTCATTCCAGAATCAAAGATAGTATAAGAAAAGAAAATTACAGACCAATACCTCTCATGAACATAGACACAGAATCGTCAAGAAATTACTTGCAAATTGAATCCAGCACTGTAAAAGGAGAAAAATATACCATGACCAAGTGAGGTTTATACCAGGAGAACAAGGCTGGTTTAGTATTCAGTCTTATCTACTGCCATCAAGTCAATTCTGACTCATGGTGACCCTGTACAACAGAGCAGAACTGACTCATGGATTTCCAAGGCTATGCATCTTTATAGAAGCCGACTGCCATATCTTTCTCCCACAGAGCAGCTGGTGAATTCAAAGCTCTGACCTTTCGGTTAGCAGCCGAGTACTTTAACCACTGTGCCACCAGGGCTTCTTTGTAGTTCATGTAGCCGGTACATTTTCCTTAGGATCAGCACAGGATTGGGACACAATGGCCTCACAGATCTGGAGAAATAATTTCTCTTGAAAATGTGTCTTTACGTGGGTCTGGTTCCTCATGAATGACTAGTGATGAAGGAATTAAAATCTGGGTGTTGTCCCCACGGACAAAGAACTTCCCCCAAACTATTGTGAAAAACTCAGTGCGTGGGACAAACAGTTCACTTCCACTGAGGAGATCTCATCTCTAGGCAAATGGAAAAAACTTTTTCTTTTTTACAAAGAACCCACTGCCCGAATTTGATTAAAAACTGGCAGTCAACGGTGTAAGAAATAATTTTAGTGTGTTGAGAAATCTATAGACCAATGAACACTACAGATTGTGTGTTGAGTCAGTAAAAAGCTTGCTTTGGATTTTTAAAATATATCTTTCATTTGTACATGAAAGCAAAATGCAAATTATAAAATAAAACGTGTAAAGACATCTATAAGGTACCCGTGTCTTTTTTCTTCAATAAATAGTTAATAATATATTTTAGGAGTCCCTGGGTGGTGCAGTGGGTAAAGTGCTCAGCTGCTAAGTGAAAGGTCAGCAGTTTGAACCCACCAGCCACTCTGCAGGATAAAGATGTGGCAGTCTGCTTCCGCAAAACTCTATGGGGCAGTTCTACTCTGTCCAATAGGGTCACTATGAGTCAGAATTGACTCGAGAGCAGTGGGTTTTGTTTTTTTTTTCCTTTGGTTGGTGCAAATAGTTAATATGCTCGGTTGCTAACCAAAAGGTTGGAGGTTTGAGTCCACCCAGAGGCACCTCAGAAGAAAGGCCTGGTGATCTACTTCTGAAAAATCAGCCATTGAAAACCCTATGGAGCACAGTTCTACTCTGACACACATAGGGTCAGAATTGACTAGACGGTAACTGGTTTTAATATATTTTAGCAATGCTGCCGGATTGATCCAGCTTAAACTGATCATAGCTGGTTTGGATTAGCAAAGCAAAGCTAATGAAGTTACAGCTGATTTAATCCAGTTTGAACCTGCTTACTTTCACTAATGCGACTTTAACTCGTGTAACTGAGTTAGAATCTGTTTGCTCTGCTAAGAATAATCTACACTGTTTTTCCCTAATATGAAGCAGTATCACCTGGTTGAATCCAGTTTCAACTTCCAGCAACAAGTTAGAACCAAGCTTATCTGGTCTCATCAGCATCAACTGCTCTGAAACTGATTTGTCCCAAGTTGCAACTGTGGTATCATGTGTGAGCTACCTTTATCCAGTTTTACTCAGGAAAGTTTGGTTTTGACCTAGTTAGAATCAGTTTAGACTGGTTTTAATCAACTTGGAATCAGTTTGCTACTTTTAGAACCGGTTGGTTTCCGTTAGAAACGTGACATCCAGAAGTGACTTTAGGCCGTCTAAGCCTACTGTGAACCACACTGGTCCAGAAGAAATCATTTTAACTCTTCAGTCTGGTCTGAACACTCAAAAACCAGGGATGGCAGAAGCCCAGGTTACTCAGGATTAGGATGTAAAGGGGGAGAAGAAAACAAAAACTGCCGTCTAGTCGATTCCGACTCGTACAGATCCATAGGGTTTCCAAGGCTGTAAATCCTTACAGGAGCAGACTGCCACATCTTTCTCCCACGGAGTGGCTGGTGGGTTCGAATTACCAAACTTTCAGTTAGCAGCAGAGCACTTAACCACTGTGTCACCAGGTCCCCTGTAAAGGGAGAGAAAGTGGAAGGTATTACATCTATACTCTTCTAGTTACAGGTAGAAAGAGAGACTCAAAGTCAAGAGGTGATTTATAAAAGTATGGATCAAGGACTTCTGGCAAAATGGCGCTCTAGGCGGAAGCACCACGCCGTCCCTCCACAGCAAAGATCCAAAAAACTGAGCCGAACAGAGAAAACAACAATCCTGAAACCCTAAAACATCAAATGAAGAGATAAAGAACTCAGCCAAGCACCAAATGGAGTGAGAAAACTGACAGAGAATAGAGAGCAAGGAGAGATTCATGCAGAGGTCCCCTATCAGCTAATGCAGTGCAGATCCGCAATCTTGGAGTCCTATCGGAGACCAGCAAACAGGGGGTACGAGAAAGCAGCTTCATGGAGCTTCCAGTGGGAGACAAAACAACCGGTAATTTGTGATATACGCTTTCCCACCCCCCACCCTTCTTGATCCCCACTCAGCCTCCTCTGCCTCCTGCAGCCACAATCTCTTGTCTCAGAAACACCGGCTGCTTGGATTCCACACACCCAAACGGGCCGGCTCTCTGAGTGCCATTTGTTGGCTGCTGGTGTTGCTTTCTTCCACTTCTTTTGATTTCTTCCTTACCTCTCACCACCTGCCCCTCCTTTCGCTCAAATACCTGGGTCCGTGTGCCATCTTTGCTTCTTCCTGAGGGGCTGCAGAGCTCTGGTAATTTGTAATATACGCTTTCCCACTCCCTACCCTTCTTCACCCACGCTTGGCCC